>NC_056737.1:559479705-560079705 GCF_019279795.1 Protopterus annectens | reverse complement strand
TCACAGCAAAAGGTTCCCCTGTTTGATTCTTGGCTGGAGTGTCTTCTGTGGTGGAGTCTGCATGTCCTCTTTGTGGTTGAGTGGCCTCTGAAAGACATTTGTGAATGGGTGTGCCTTTGCTGAAGGTTGGGCATCAGGCTGGCAACTTGGCACCATAAAAAAATTGCCTGACAATTATTAGTGGACTGGAGTTCTGCTGTGGTGACTCCTAACCAGAAAAAAACAAACAATCTGTGAAACAATTCCTAACACAAAATGTGTGTCAGACCTTTTCAGTGTAGAACTTTGAGGAACATGAACTTTTTAAGATCCCAAATGAAGTACGTTCCTTGTAATGAGGTACACTTGAGAGGTATGGTCACTGAGGAATCAAAACCTATCCCAGCACATCTTGGTGGGATGCCAGTTATTTATAGGATGTACACTTACACATACACACACACACACACACACACACACACACACACACACACACACACACACACACACACACACACACACACACACACACACCCTTCTCATGCATGCTACATACACACCATGATAATTAAACTTAAAAGAATCACAAAATACTATAGATCAAGAACCATGTTCTTACTTGTATATTGCTCAATATTAATAAAACATATCTTATTTTAGAAATGTACTTAGCTTGTTTCCCTGAAGCAACAATTTTTGGCCATTACTAACACCTCTGCCACCTCAGCAAAAAGGCATTAATCCATGCTTCATAAAACATTTGACATTTTGCCCTCTTAGGCCTTGTTCCTTTTTTTTTTTTGGAAAAATAGAATGAGGCATTGTACTAAAAATAACATGTTGCACCGTTATGAAAATGATCGTCATCATTGCCTTTCCGTACAGGATAAAGGTACAATCCAACACACATAATGACACAGCCGAAAGAGCTAACTTTTAAGAAACAATAACTCAGGATGCAGTTATGATTTCATTTATTGGAAAGAATACCACAGTATACAGATGCACCTGAACTTAAAGAATTTTGACAAAATAGGCATGTCCAAGGTACTTGTCTGGAATAAATTTGCATGAAGTACATGCTTGTTGGTGAGACTCACATTCCTTTCTGACATGAGCAATTTTGAACTGTATGGGCCCTTAAAATTAAGAGGTCCTGCTATGAATTGCCAACTTTCACAATATTGCCCTCCCAAAGTTCTAAAAAAATAATGCCTAGAACATATAATAGGGAAAAGATTAACCCACACTTCCTGAACTTATATATAGCAGCTCCACAGTTGCACCTAGTCAAAGAAGTGGCATCTCTCACAAAGCAGGTGAATCACTGATGGGACTCACTTACAAAGCACGTTTAATAATTTTATGTGGACAACAACAATCAACATTATGGCTTTTTGGCACTTTTTTAATTTACTTATTAATTTATTTTTTTAGAACAATTAATGTCCAAAGAATTTCACCTCAGCTACCTGTAGATGAGCCAAATTAGGAAAATTTGGAAATGAAACTATATGCCAAATATACCAAATACCCTTAATGCCTACATCATGAAAATTGTGTTCATTAACAGTATTGTATGAATTAAATTACAAAGTATGACTACTGTGATGTTTCTTAATGTGGAGGGTTGGTTCTGATGAATGTTAGTTCCTCCACATTCTTCTGTTTAAGGACAAATAGTTACTTATTTGCATAGTTAGTTAATTAGTTAACATAGTAGTGTATTTGCTAGCTGACTGCCTAAGTAGATTGATGCAAGTTCCATTTTCAGCAATGAAATAGATATAACACACAATGGACATGTATGACTGCATTTAGCACACATACAAACATGTACACATTGTAGACAAAACAATACTTATAGTGTATTACATTTGTTTAATGTCAGAATGAAACAATACACATATATAGTCTTTCCTTGTAAATGCCTTAACATCTCACTTCCTTTATGTTCTACAATTACCTTCCATAACAGTTGTTTAATGCCATTTGGAGGCAATAAGCCTGTTTAGTGTACCCTTTTAAGAGCCTTGACATTCTACCTATAAAGGTTCATAGTTTCTTAGGAGGATACTAGTCTAATGGTCACTGTTCCTGAGGGACTTAGGTGCCACCCCCGGGGTGAATTTGCTGTCACCCATCCAGTTGTCAAGGTTGCGCTTAAATAGGGTCATTGAGGATCTCTACTTCACATTGAGTGGGAGCTTATTCCAGAGGAGTGGCAATCTCTGGGAGATATAGCTGTCTCTCCAGCAGTTTCTGTTAATGTCACAGGCAAGATAGAGATTATTAGAGTGAGTTACTCTTGTCCCATTTGATTTGTGGATGTGCAGCATTTCCATTAGGGCAGGATCAGAGACTGCTCTGTTAGTCTGGCACTGGTCACTTTCAGCAGCCTGTATGATACAGAGTACAGTGACAGGGCTTTCAGTTTTTCCATGTAGATCATGTTTTGGATACCTTGGATTCTCTAGGTTAGAAACCTCTGTGGTCTCTCCAGTTGCTGCAGGTGTCTGGTGAGGTACATACAGAAAGGAGCGTTATACTCAATTAGTGGTCTGATAAGGGTCAAGTACAGTGGTGTTATAACCCCCTAGTCTTGGATGTGATATCCTTATTCATGAGATGCACAATGACTTTTCATACCACTAAAGAAACATGGTGATCAAAGTTTAGTTTGCTAGCAACCTGTGTTCCCAAGTCTTGCACCACTGAGTTTGAGCCTAGGGGGGTGCTGTCTATATCATACTTAGCAGAGGCAGCTTCCTTTTCAACGAGGATAATGAGGCAATTTTTTGTGATAAGTTTTACTCCGTGACTTTGGCACCAATCATTTGCCTTCATCACCCCCTTCTGTAATATGTTAACGTCATTGTGGGACTCTATGATTGCACCCAGTTTACAGTCATCTGCAAACTTGGTAAACCACAGGCCATCAACCTTCACCTGGACTTCACAGAAATAGATTCCAAACAGCACTGATCCTTGTGGTACCCCACTGGTAACTGGTCTGGTGGTGGAGGTGGACTCCCCAACCTTGATAGTGTGCATTCTGTCAGTGAGCCAGCTGGCTACCCATCTAGTGATGTATGAGTTTCTCAATGATACCTGAAGGAGGACTGTGTCAAAGGCCTTGGCTAAATTGAGACAGGTGGTATGTACTACTTTTCCTTCATCCATGGCTTTGGTGACATTCTCAAAGCTGTCCAACAGGTTCAGTAAGCAAGATCTACTCTTTATGTCACCAAACTGGGTTGGATCAAGAGTTTGAAGGTCAACTATGTCCTTGTGGATAAGGTCCATGATGCTTCTTTCCATGACCTTGCAGATACATCTGGTTAGGCTAATTGCTCGATAGTTCCCAGGGTTAGTTGATGGACCTCCATATGCAAAGGAATTACTGTTGTTGTTCTCTACTCTGCCGGTGTTCAGGCTATGGTTAAAGACTAGGTTTTGGTTTAGATTGTTTAGCAAGCAGCTTGGGATGTTATCTGTTCCCACAGAGGCTGTGCTTTTGATCTTGGAGAGCACTTATAGGCCTGCTCTTTGGAGATATTCAGTAGAGGACTGGTGTCAGGAATGCTTTGGAGTATGTCTGATGGAGACAGTGGGGAGTGAAGTTGTGGCTAAATCAGTCAGCTAGCAGGTTGGCAATTTCCTCAGATTCGGTGTGAGTGGTATCAGCCACTATAAATTTGGATTTGTTTGTTATAGGTGTGGAGGGTATTCTTCTCCTGTTGAGTAAGTTCCCTCTTGCTCTTAGAAATCAGCTTCTTTCTTTTGTTGTATAACATATTTATGCTTACAGTCCACCAAGGTGTCTTGCGTTTTTTTGGGAGACCCTCGTTTTGTTCCTGTTAGGTACAGCTGAGTCAGTGCATTTGTTTAATTGGCTATATAGGGCATTTGTGTACTTCTCTGCATAGTAGTCATTTTTGGCCATGTCAGCAGGGGCTTTGAAACTTTTTGTACCATCACTTAGCAGACAATAGTCTGCTTTGGAGAATTTTTTCAGTTTCTTTACTCCTGTGGGGGCATCAGGTTTGAGCTTTTCTTCAGAAGAGACAAATTTATGGTCTAACCTTACCAGGGAGGGTAACACACAGGGGGTAGTGCCATGGGTTCCCTATTATGCGATCAAAGACATTGTTCTTTGAATGCATAATAGTCGAACCGAAAACATCGAAAACACATAACCGCGAATGGCCAAGTACGCAAATTTTTTCCTAGGGAAAGAATTCAGTTGGCTGTTCTCACGGTTTGCCCTGTTCCCCAACGTTGAGTGATCTCGGAGTTGGTATATTTAGTTATGGGGGGTGTGGGAGACACAGCTCCCCACAATGGGGGGTGGGAGGTGAAGACCCCCCTCTTGATTTGGATTGGGAAGTGTGTTTTGTTGGTTTACGGCCTCGCAAATTTTTTCCTTAGGAAAAAATTCACGAACGTGGCCATTCACGGTTATGTGTTTTTGATGTTTTAGGTTTGACTACTACGCGTTCAAAGAACAGTGTCTTCAATCTCGTAATATAGACCCAGTGCTGTGACCCCCCACATGTTGGTGAGTACTAGGTCCGGGACATTTGAGCCACTTGTGGGGCTGTGAACCAACTGTTCTAGGGCATTTGAATTAACAAAATCCAGGAACCTTGTAGCGACTGTGTTTGTGCTTTTGTGAGTCAACCAGTCGATGGAAGGATAGTTGAAATCTCCCATGACCAAGGTATTTGGCCATATACTGAGCAACTCTAGCAAGTCCAGGTAAGTGGTGTATTTCTTCTGACTCATGATGAGGGACCTGTATCTAGCGATGATGTCGAAGCATATTTTACCTATAGTTATTTGGATCAGGAGTATCTCAATAGAGTCATACTGTTTCACAAGTCATTAGATGCATTTGGTTTTAATGAAGATGGATACACCTCATGCTCATTTTGGGGTCTGAATGTGTGAAAGGCATTGCAGCTTTGTAAGATTGGGGTGCTCTCTGTGACCTTGAACCAAGTCTCAGTGACTGCACAGACATCAGCATCTTCCAAAATGAGGAGTGCTTCTAAGGAGTGCAGTTCACTGTTTAAGCTCCTAGCATTAAGCAGCATGACCCTGAGTTTGTCTTTAGTGGATTTCTTTACGTCGGAAGCTTTATTGTTTGGACATTCCACAAAAAAGGCAATATGGGGGAGGCAAGCATCTTTTCCAGTATCTGAAAGCCTTGAGGAGACAGGTGAAGACCATCTCTGGCAAAGGAGTGTGGACTGTCTTTCCAGGCTGACAGATACTGGGTCCCCCTGGAGTGACACCAGAAGTTAAGCCAATTATTGAACTCAATGATTTTTTTGTATTTATTGCAGCATCATCCTAGGTAAGGGCAGAATGCTGCTTAGGGTTAGGGACATACCTGCTGGGACACATAATCTGAGAGTTCAGTCATGTCCCTCTTAATATAGTCCAGAGAGTACATCTCAAGTTATACACCCCAACATGTCATAACAGTAATTGTTGTTGGGTGAATTGAGTGTGTGCGTGGTTTCATGTATCCTGGCACCTGACAGGCAGCTGAGTGTGACCTTCTCCTTGTTCACCTGGTGAGGGGGACATCTGTTTGTTTCACTATTCTGTCGCCTTTGACCAGAACATTAGGTTTAGAGGTGTTTTCCCTTAGTAGCTTAATTGTTGAGACACTATGTGTGTTGTTATGTGTAGTCGTGGATTCTTTTCATGTACCAGTATGTGTGTGTTGTTTGCACTTGGGAGATCTCTGGTCTTTAGATAGGATCTTGGTGAATACCTCTGCTTATGTGGGTTTATGTGTCTTAACCTTATCTTGTGTGAGAGGAGAGGAGAGGTGTGTCTGCTGGCAACCTGTTCGATGTCTTGTTTATTGTTGTGTGAGAGGACTGATTCTAATTTTGTGGTATAATTACATCTCTCACAGACTGTATTTGTTTACATTAGGAGCAAGTAGTTTTCAGTATACATGAGGCAATTGCTACATTACCTCAGGATGTCCATGTCAATCAGTCTGGTTGGAGAAATGGTAGGAAACTGTCCTTCCATTATGGCAGGTAAATATATTATAGTAACAAGTTGGCATGGGCTAGACAGACCAGGGTTTTCTGTAAGACTAACAAAAGTGGCTATTCTGTGGATGGTTAGGGGTGGAAGACTGTATCAGTGCCTAAGAAGGCACAGCTGAGTTGCTCAGAGGGCAGCAATGTGCAAGTGAGATGCACACAGAGAGGCAGTGGAGCTAAGTAGGGTTGTCTAGAAGATGTCTAGGGAAAACTGTGTTTCTTAAGAGTCTGCGTCTATACATGGCAGTGCTAAACCAAACATGGGTCTTAAATACAAGCAAAATGAAATGTTTTTGAAGGAAACTAACCAATGGGAAAGCCCAAGACTGAGTCTTATTCCAGCAATCCCCAACTCAGATGGGTGCTGAGCCACACACTTCTGCCACAAGGGTGCAGG
Source organism: Protopterus annectens (assembly GCF_019279795.1). Classification (NCBI taxonomy): domain Eukaryota; kingdom Metazoa; phylum Chordata; order Ceratodontiformes; family Protopteridae; genus Protopterus; species Protopterus annectens. The sequence goes on along the minus strand of NC_056737.1, from coordinate 560,073,255 downwards.
GTAGCAGTCTTCATTTAAGATGGCTGCTTTTAGTGCTCCAGTCAAACCAAACAGTCTAGATTCAGCAGATCTGAATCTAGCCTATGCAAACAAATTCAGAAGTACTAGAAATTTAAAGTGCAGAATAAAATAGTCACAGCAGTAAAAAAAGCAAAAACAGCTAAAATGAAGAAGTAGTTAAGAAAATCCATTTCAAAAAGTGGAATGCAAGCTTAAGGTATACTTAGTTTTGGCTGAAAACAGTGGATGCTTTGTATTTAGTTCAGCTTCACTCCAGATTTCTGGCTAAGGTCGCTAAACTCTGAGCAGCTCCGGCAAACTGAACACAAACCGGTACAAGCACATGGCTTAAATACAAGCAAAGTTAAATGCTTCTAAAGCAAACTAACCAATGGAAAAGCCTAAGAGCTGACCCTTATTCCAGAAATACCCAACCTAGACATGTTCTGAGCCACGCACTTCTGCCACAAGGGTGCAGGGAGGCCCTCTTAATATAAAATGGCTAGTTTTAGTGCTTCAGTTAAACCAAACCATCTAGATTCAGCAACTCTGAATCTAGTCTATGCTAAGAAATACAAAAGTATTAGAAATTTAAAGTGTGGAATAAAATAGTCACAGCTAGGGTGACCGCAGTGGTGCAGCTATTAGCATTGTCTCCTCACAGGAAGAAGTTCAATGGTTCATTTCTCGGCTGGTGTACCTTCTGTGTGGAGTCTACATGTCCTCCCTGTGGTCATGTGGGTTTACTCCAGGTGCTCTGGTTTCCTCCCACATTCCAAAGATATGCAGTAGGTGGATTGGACACTCTAAATTGGCCGTAGGTGAGAGTGTGTGTGCGAATAACTGGTATGAATGAATTACCATGACAGGGCTAGCCACCTGGTGGTGTAAACCTTGGCTCAAGATGATTTTCCCTGCTGAAGTGACACCCCAACCCCATGTGCAAAATAGGAAAAGGGGTCGAGGATGGATGGAGTAAAGACAGCAAAAATGAAGCAGCAGTTAAGTAAAATACAGTTCAAAAAGGCAATGCAAGCTTAAGATATACTTTTTTAAAAAATAAAAACAGTGGATGCCTTGGATTTAGTTAGGATTCACTCCAGATCTCTGCCTAAGGTCAACAAACTGTGAGCAGCTTTGTATTTTCCCTTACCTTTTACCTCCTATGAGCTTAAAACCATCTCTGTGATAAAATACTTTTGCAGATCTGTGGAACAATTCAAACATGCAAACAAGAGGACTCCCTATCAACACTTCATCAACAGAATCTTCTCTTCTTGGGTAGACAGGTAGATTTATAGTTTCATAGTTTCATTATTAACTGTTTTGGGGCCCTGATGGGTCACATGAGAACACATATTCCAAGACTGCTGTAATAAATACATGACGTCTATAGTTCTATAGATAGTTTATCTTAACGAAAGTTCTGAAGGTACATTGGTTGGAAGGGATCTGGAGTTTAAATTTTACAAGTGATGATGGTACCCAATAGATGGTGCAAGATCCTCCCATATAAGTAAGGAAAAAATCCAAGAAGTTATAACCTCATAATGAGAACTCTGACTAATTGTTGCAAGACATTTGCATTGATGAAGTCCAGGAATCTTTGTACTTGTGCACTAATGATGATGCAGGTTTCCCAGTGTATAGATGAATAGTTTAGATCACCTAGGAAAATGGTATTGGGTTCAGTACTGTGTGAGTCTAGTTGCTGTAGGTAAGCATTGTGACTTTATTGTGTCTTACAGTGAGTTCTATAGATAATATATGGTAGGGACCTTTCTGTTGGTTATTTGGATATGAAGAAGTTATAATGCATCATGCTGCTTTACCAGCCTTGATTTGAGTTTCTTCTGGATGTAGATTGAGACACCTCCATCTAGTTTCCTCCCTGTGCAGTGGCTAGTTTAAACCTGTTGAAGGTGTTACAGCCCTGCACAGCTGGAGTGCACTCACTATTTTACACCATATCTCAGTCACTATACAGACATAAATGTCTTCCAGGGTGAGAAGGACTTGTAGGGAGTGGAGTTTCCTGTTTAGGCTCCTAGCATTGATCAGTAACACTTTCATGATTTCCTTCACTTGTTTCATTATGCTGGTAGGTTTATCAGGTTGGCATTGCCTAAAAATCATAAACTAAGGGTGGACAATGTCTTTGACAATAATCCAACCCAGAGGTCTAAGGCATCTTTAAGCATCTTTGAGGTAATACATCTAATAACTATTGGGAGCCTATTCAAATATCATATATGGTCCAGGGAAATACATTTCTGTCCTAAGTAGTGTGAAACTTTGGAATTTTATGAGTAACATTTGTGACACACAAGTGTCTTGTGTTCTGGATTCTTTCAAGTCCCAGTGACAATTTAAATCATTATTTCTTAGGGCTTTGTGGGCTAAAAGTAGATTAGCCTTAATATGTTAATATGAGACAGAAAAAAGAAACATCTATTTTAATTTATCACAATAGGACTTACTCTTACATTGTGGGATGGATTTAGTGAATTTTCTCTTAAGATATTGCAGGGATGTTATCCTACTTTCCAAATATCAATAAAAAAGAGGAGTTCTACTCTAGTACTGGTCTAATATATGAAGAAAACAGTGTCACAAAATCATTAGATGATATAGTGTTCAAGTCTGTACAAAAGACCCAGCAACTTCATTGTTTTAGTTCTGACAGAATCAGAACGAATGATGAAGCACATAGGCTTGCTAACAATGACATCATCTTTCATACAGTGAACCACTTCCAGTTGATTTATATTGTTGGGTCAAAGTGCATGACTTTGAATTTGCTATTATTGAAATTTAAATCTTTGTTCTTAAACCATTGAGAGATAAACATTAAATATGTGTTGAATGATAATTATCCAAACAAGTTACAACCACCAAATTTTAATATAATTTGCAAATTTTATAATCTAGTGCTTGTGGGTGCATGGAAAACTAGGGAAAAAAAACCAATGTTAAACAAAACAAGATCAGGAATGGATTGTTGAGGCGCGTTGGGGCAAACAGTAATTCATGGTCATAAAAGCAAACTCTTGGCATGGTATCATTTAACCATGAATGGGACCAGATGAACATGGATATGTCAGTACCATGATCAATAAGATTATCCAAGATAAATCTGTGTCATAAACTGTCAGATGTTTTTTTTTGTTTTGTGCTAAAGACAGTATGCAATCTGTTTTGAGCAGTAGCTTCTTTTAAAATGCCATTTAACTCCAGTTTTGTAAATCCAGCCCAATGATAACATGTATTTAAGTTATTGTAACAATATAAACCTCTCCATTGTTATTGTTACTCTGTTTTTGCGCTATCCAGGAGGTGCATAGTAGAAAAGACTTTTTTCATACTTGGTCAACACCCACACCACATGTGATGATGTATGCTGTTGATATATGTCTGGGTCTGATAAGAGCAATTCAAGTACTTTATTTTCTAATCTATTGATCTTTGCCTGGGTCTCATAAGAGCCATTTAAGTATTTTATTTTCCAATTGTGGCAGCACTAATTATGAACATGAGGATTTTACCATCTTACTACCTGCTGCCCTCCAAAAGAGCACCAACAGGTCTACTCATTGTCCCTGACTCTGTTTGCTCCCCCTCCCAAAAAAAAAAAATATTATTTTGCCAGATTTATAAGACAGTGTTTGGATATCATGGGATAGTTTTGGCCTGGTAAAAAAAATGATATACTTTTATTTTTGGGCTTATTTTTGCATATTTCTTACTCATGTTCATGATGAGGATACTATATAGTACAGTGCCTTACTAGATAAACCATTGCAGCTTTCTGATTTGATGCTTAGTGTCAAAATGCCAGCGAGGCAGAAGTATTTTCAATACACTGTGAAGTAGAACATTGTGGGATTACCTTTATATGCTATATTTTTATTTATGTACTTATTTATTTAATTAATCACTTACTTATTTATTGAAGGCACCTTTGAATATTTATTTATTTATTTACATTTGTTTACCAGGAAATTCCGACTGGATGCAGGTCCTTTTTCAGCGGATGCCTGGGGAGAACGCTATTCTCACTTTTCACTAACAACCTACATACTGCCACCACACAAGCATCTCTTATACAGTACGCAGATGACTCTACTCTTATCTGCTCTGCCCACATTCTACCAGAACTACAACAAACCACAAAGGAATCATTCTCTTCTGTAGATAGCTGGCTATCCAATGCTCAGCTCCTACTCAACCCAAGTGAGACAAAACTTCTCCTGTTCCAACACTACAGGTGATGATGTATGCTGTTGGTATATCTGTGGTTCTGATAAGAGCAATTCAAATACTTTATTTTCTAATCTATTGATCTTTGCCTGGGTCTCATAAGAGCCATTTAAGTACTTTATTTTCCAATTGTGGCAACACTAATTTTAGCTGTGGAACCAGTTGCAGGCTGATTGTGAGAATAAGAGGTTGGGGAGAGTAGAGAGTAGTAACTCATGGGATACCATGTCAAAGGCCTTTGAGAGATCTAGAAATATGGCAGTAGAGAAGAGGCCATTGTTTTTGTGATGAAGTATAGTGTTGGTGAAGGAGAGCAGAATGGCGGTAGTGCTGTGATATGGCCTGAAACCATGTTGGGTTTTGGAAAGGAGATTATTAGCTAGGAGGTAGTTGGAGACCTGGAACACCTCCCCCCCCCCCAGGCTAAAGATTGCAGGGTGTCTAAATGGCCAAATTGTTAGGAGTTATTAGAATCTAGTAGGGAAAAACAATCTATAGACCTGATTTCAGCTGTGTCCTTTCTGGGTATATACCTAGTTTGAAGCAGACAAAAAGTGGCAGTTTAAGTACCTTTTGCCTCTATTTTACAAGTGGGCAATTCCAGTGTATCTACTGGGTTATCTTTTTTTGCCTAGAGCTTTATCTTGGTTTACTGATAACAAAAAGGAAAAGTTAACTGGGGAATGTATTTACAGCAGAATGGGGGTGGGGGTGCAGCTGCAGTCCCTAGCCATGGGTAGGGTCAGTTATTTCTGCTTTAAATCAGGTACTTTCTACAGTAGCAGGTAAGAAGGAAACTTAGACAGACACCTACAGTAACTTATTTGGTTTTTAAAGCCCTTGAGTCCTTGTGGCTGGTTTCTTCACTGCAGATGCGGCCAATGGCCAAGGATTCAGCAAGTGGAGGACTGAGAGAGAACCCATTTGCAGGGACAGTGTTCACTAAATGAAAAGATGGAGACAAAAACAATCATTACGTTAAGGTCTCTGAAAGGGGAATGAGAGAGAAGTGCTGTAAAAAGTAAGACAAAAGCACTAAAATATGAACAGTTCTACCCTCGGATTCACGAATCCTCTGTGTAAGACTAAATAAGTCTTACTCAGAGGCTGCAGTTGAATGGTATGATGTCAGCGTGCCATGAATATTCATGAGGGCACGCTGACTCAACCCCAACTCTAACACGGACCATGCAGGCAAGCAGGGGGCGTGTCCGACTGCCGAGAAGTGTAAAGGTCTACGCCCCTGCAAGTGTTTGAAATGCAAAATGTCAACACACAAGAGTGAGTCCGCTCAAATGTCCATGTACCCAACACCACACTCCCTGACATTGTAAACCCCCAGCACAGTTATAAAAAGTAAAACATTATTTTTTTTTTCTAATTTCCAATATAGCTGCCCGTATTTGCGCGGGTGTGCCCATTGCTTAGCTGCAGTTAGCAATCTCGACATGGAAGAGCATAACAAGGAATGTGTATACAAATTATGCCAAATAGTAATGGTGTAGTGGTAGAGCGTTTGCACAAAGAGGAGGAATTCACGGTTCGAGTCCCACCACTCCCCTTCCTATTTTATGTTCAAAATGAGTATATGAAATAAGTCCTGACAGATATGATAACACTTTTACTAAAAAGCATTGAAATGGCCTATGTGTCAGTGAACAAAATGTAAAGTTATAAAGGAACCTGACATATAATTGTCAGCAGTTAAGCAGCACTTTACCCAGCGCAATGTAGTTGCCCATAGCTAAATCGCACTTTACCCAGCACAATGTAGTTGCCCATAGCTAAATCGCGCTTTACCCAGTGCAATGTAGTTGCCCATAGCTAAATAGCACTTTACCAAGTGCAATTGGTTTGCATGGAGGTGCGCACCGCGCCAACCAGCGCACCGTCGGGCAACGTGGAGCAACGTAGAGCAAAGTTGCTTAAACACAGCCACGCCCCTTAACCTGTCTGGACAGTAGTAAAATAAAACACAATGATAAGGTTTAAACCCAGGACACTGTGCACCATAATCAAAGTACTGAACCACTAAGCCACGACAGCTTAGGATAAGCATCCACTGTTAACATATATATAGTACTAAATGTTAGATTAACCATTGCTAAGCAGGTCTGCAGTCAGCTGAGAATATTCAAAAACGGCCAATCACAGAAAAGTGCGGGAAATGCTGCATATTTAAGCTGCATAGGTGGGAATACTCACCATAACTGATTGTAGCTTCCATCTGCAGTTAGAATGTCTGGTGCTGGAGAGGGTACATGCTTTAAAGCACAACGCTGGGGGCATCAAGCAGTCAAGATACATGGTTTGGCTCCTAGTCCATTGGCATGAGACTTGACTCCTGCAGGGCCAGTTCCAAGGAACGGAGTATAAGGCAGAGGCTTGGAACCGGTTGGCTCATGAACTCACCAGTGCCACAGGTGTCCCTCGGACTGGTGAGCAGGTCCGTCACCACCATGCAGACCTGAAGAGATGGAAGCAGGACCTTCTGAACCAGTGGATCCAGTAGGCCCGTCATATGCATGATGCCCCACTACTAAGTAGGTAGCCACGGAATGCAGTATGTAAGACAAGCTAATATAGTCTAAATAATGGATAGGTATGTTTCAATATCCCTTCATTTACTCCACAGCTGCAGGTGTTCATGCTATGATTCAGCAAGCCTATGCAGATAGGCTGCTAAGGCTGCGCCACCAGGCAGGTTAGTAAATATTCTGCATGTATTGTTACATGATATATGTGAGTGAGCATGACAAAAGTGTTTTAGACCAATAATACAGCAATAAAATGTCCTGATTAAATCCTCTGCATGTACTGTTATATAACAAATGTCAGTGAGCCAGAAATAGTGTACTAACCCAGCAATCAAGGTAGAATAAGTGTGGAATACTATCTCTGCATGTACTGTCATAACATATAAGTGAGCAGGCCTGAAAAAGAGTGTTGTAACCTATCAAGAAAGGTATACTATATCCTGAATATGTCTTTCGTATGCACTGTAATATCAAGTAAAGGAGACAGCCTGTAGAAAAGAGTGTTCAATGTAATTAATAAAGGTATAAAACTTGGAGTGTGTCTGTGTCACTTACTTTGAAATGTTGTACCCTTGCAATAAATAAATAGTACTGTTGTATTAGGTGTTGTCAACCCACAGTTGTGCAGTCCCATAAGAAGTGGATGAAGGAAGTGGCAGTAGCTGTGATGCATAAAACATTTATTCCCTGAATAAATCCTCTGCGTGTACTGTTACATATCATAAGTCAGATAGCCAGGAATAGAGTGTAGTAACCCATGAATAAAGCAAAAATATGTCTGGAATACTATCTCTGCATGCACTGTCATAGAAAATAAGTGAGTGAGCCTGAAAAACAGTCTTGTAACCTATCAATAAAGGTATAATATGTCCTGAATAGGTCTACTGTATGCAGTGTAATATCAAATAAAGGAGAGAGCCTGTAGAAAAGAGTTTTAATGTCAGTGGCGGCTGGTGACTTCAAATCACAGGGGGGCTGCAGGAGATGCTGAATGGGCGGGGTCAAAGGGAAGGGGTGTGGTCAACCATAAAGGGGAGGAGCTATGCACAAAACCACAAAAAAACTAACTTTAATTAAATACGCTGCCCTGGGTGGCAAACCATCATTATGAAAGTCCAATCAAGACAAAAATAAGTGTAGAAGAATAAAAATATTTCAATGCATTGGCTGCATGACAGCTTACTTAATATCTAGATGGAAACAAAAGGTTGTGAGGCATGAAAAAATAAATTACTTTTAAATACATTACTGGAATGCCAGTCAAAATCAAGTATAAGAAAACCAGAAGCACTCAACTCAAACTACTTCTCCTTGCACTGCAGTTCTAATTATAATATATTCAGCTTTATTAAAGTACCAAGCAACATGCTGAAAGTAGAAATCTATGTGATGCCCCACTTGTAAAAATGTTTCTTATCCAAAAAGACCTGCTGCCTGACAACGTTTCATGGGAAAACATGATAAAAGTAAAAATGAAAAGCAAACAAGAAACAAGCTCAAGATACATTGCTTAAAGGATTACTGTACAGGTTATGGACCACACATGATTGGCATTCTGTTTAGTTTACGGGTAAAGCCTGTAGAGATGACTGGAAGTCTCCAACAAGTGTAATGAGCTTTTTAAAATAATGGAATCCTGTCCTTTAATACCCAAGGCTTATACATTATCTAGTCAAGTATTCTCTGCATGGCAACAACAGAAAGGCTTTCAATGTTGGCAATTCTTTAACAGTATGCTTATTAAAGCTTACTTGCATCTTACGATGTCAGACAAGCTTACCTTATGGTCATTAAAGCATTGCTACTTAAACACAGAGCAACAGGCACTTTGAGTAATAAGCATAAATCAACAGTACAAAAATATGACAGAAACCAGACCATTCTGCAAAATCAAGGACAGATGAAAAGCCACTGTAGTACTTATGCAGTGTGTCCTCCCCATCCAAGGTAGATACAACTACTCCTTGCCTTGCTTGGACACATCCAGAGTCACTACATGGGGAGTGGGGTGCAACAAGCATGTCACAATTTGAAATCTCTCTGGCTGACTGTGATGGCCCTGACACATTTGTCATACCTCTCAACTTCAAGAGCAAGAAATCTGGACAAAGCCATACACAGAAGTGGGACAAAGGCACAACAAGAAGGACAATTTTTAAATATTGCTCTAATAAACTTAGAAAGATAATAGAATAGGTCTTGCATTAGTATGAATTTTCTGAAGGGTATAAAATCTGAAACTCAAATGTCTGTCATTTTCTAACTTCAGTCTTTAGTGATTTGTCACTAATTTGCCAAAAACACAATTTTATGAAAAATGGACCAAAAATGTGATGCAAAAATATAAAATAGACACACAATACAGCTTCTACCTGTCAAAGAAGGGACACTTTAATATTAGTACTGCTACCTTGAGCAGCTGACAAAATAAAAGAATCTACATGCATTTCAAGTAATCTATAACTTTGATTATTACAGTTATTTCTTAATTGTAAACCCTCCATGTTTTCTTCCAAAATTGCTATTTTGGAGGGATTATTAGGGGAAGAGCAACATTTTGAGCCAAAATTGGGGACAGTTGAGAGGTTGGCTATGCCTAATTCTATAAAAGCAATTTATTTGCATGTACCTCTCAACCTGTTAATGCAGTAAATCTGAACAAGGCCAAATATATTGGGGCACATATAAACAGTACTAAAAATTGCTCTTGTATAAATTGAGACAGTTGATAGAACGGCTCTTACTTTAACATGCATTTTATGAAGGTTATGAAGTCTGAAACTTATTATTTAGTGACTTCTGGCAAATCATTTAGGAATTAAAACTACAAATTTTATGAACAACAAACCAAAAATAAGAAGCAAAAATCTATTCATTCTTTGAAAATCTGGACAGTTGGGAGGTATAGTTCAGCTGGGCCTGTCTGAGTTTGCTGCCCTTCCCCTGACAAAATAATGGTTGAACTGGAGCCTCTGCAGCCATTCCAATTAACCATTACTTGGCTATTTCACTCCATTTACCATAAACACTAATGTGCATACTGCTTTACTTCAATGATTGGACTTCATTTGAAAGTTTTATTTTGTATTTTACAGCACAAACATTAAGTAATCTGTTAAACAAAGCAATGCAGTCTCACAATGAAAACTTAGCATTAAAACTTCTCTGCCCTTGAAACTCACATTCATTGAAACCCACATTCAAAGAAAATACATTTTGCCAGTGGCAGATAAAGATTAATTTTGGGCTGTTTTCGAATCATAGGCCTTGCATATGAAACATACATGTGCTCTTTGATACACCTTCCTCATTGTACTAAAATTATATTCCTTGTACAATACAGTACACTTGTTAGAGGGTGTTTTAAATTTGTTTTGAACATTTTTCCAGTAAGCAATGAAACAAAACATATGCACCCATAATGGCAAAACTGCCCAGTTGAGAACATTTATCATAAAAAGTCTACTCAGACTTCCACAGTCCACCATTATTAGTAAATATACACAATTCTACAGTCCACCATTATTAGTAAATATGCACAATTCCACAGTCCACCATTATTAGTAAATATGCACAATTCTACAGTCCACCATTATCAGTAAATATGCACAATTCTACAGTGCACCTTTATCAGTAAATATGCACAATTCTACAGTCCATATTCAGTGAATTCAGTTCTTGCCATAGCTGTCAACCTTAGCACAAAAACCTGACAAGCCAATAATGGGGAATACAGTCCCAAAATAGGGACAAATTTAAAATATTCATCTTATAAACTTAGAAAATTGCTAGAAAAAGGTTGTGCTACTATGTATTCTGAAGAACATGAAGTTTGAAATTCAAATGCCGGTCAATTCTACTGCGGACAGAACAAAACAATTTTCAGCAGAGACGAGGATTAATACTGCAGACACGTCTTTGTAAAATGGCAGGGCATCAGAGCAAACCACACAAACACAGGCAGGAGATGCAGACTCCAAACAGAAGCCACCCCAACCAAGAATCAAACCAGAAAACCTATAGCTGTGAGGCAACAATACTACCACGCACCATCAATTATGCAAGGAATTAAACATTCAGAAACCTGAAGTCTGAAATTCAAATGCCTGTCAATTTTACTGCGGACAGAACAAAACCAATTTTCAGCAGGGATTAAAACTGCAGACACGTCTTTGTAAAATGGCAGGGCACCAGAGCAAATCCACACAAACACATGGAGGAGATGCAGACTCCACACAGAAGCCACCCCAACCAAGAATCAAACCAGAAAACCTATAGCTGTGAGGCAACAATACTACCACTGCACCATCAAATCTGCAAGGAATCAAACATTCAGAAACCTGAAGTCTGAAATTCAAATGCCTGTCAATTTTACTGCGGACAGAACAAAACAATTTTCAGCAGAGATGCAGGGATTAATACTGCAGACACGTCTTTGCAAAATGGCAGGGCACCAGAGCAAATCCACACAAATACAGGGAGGAGATGCAGACAGAAGCCACCCCAACCAAGAATCAAACCAGAAAACCTATAGTTGTGAGGTAACAATACTATCACTGCACCATCAATTATACAAGGAATTAAACATTCAGAAACCTGAAGTCTGAAATTCAAATGCCTGTCAATTTTACTGGACAGAACAAAAACAATTTTCAGCAGAGGCAGGGATTAAAACTGCAGACACATCTTTGTAAAATGGCAGGGCACCAGAGCAAATCCACACAAACACAGGCAGGAGATGCAGACTCACACAGAAGCCACCCCAACCAAGAATCAAACCAGAAAACCTATAGCTGTGAGGCAACAATACTACCACTGCACCATCAAATCTGCAAGGAATTAAACATTCAGAAACCTGAAGTCTGAAATTCAAATGCCTGTCAAATTTACTGGACAGAACAAAAACAATTTTCAGCAGAGACGAGGGATTAAAACTGCAGACACATCTTTGTAAAATGGCAGGGCACCAGAGCAAATCCACACAAACACATGGAGGAGATGCAGACTCCACAGAAGCCACCCCAACCAAGAATCAAACCAGAAAACCTATAGCTGTGAGGCAACAATACTACCACTGCACCATCAAATCTGCAAGGAATTAAACATTCAGAAACCTGAAGTCTGAAATTCAAATGCCTGTCAAATTTACTACGGACAGAACAAAACAATTTTCAGCAGAGACGAGGGATTAAAACTGCAGACACATCTTTGTAAAATGGCAGGGCACCAGAGCAAATCCACACAAACACAGGCAGGAGATGCAGACTCACACAGAAGCCACCCCAACCAAGAATCAAACCAGAAAACCTATAGCTGTGAGGCAACAATACTACCACTGCACCATCAAATCTGCAAGGAATTAAACATTCAGAAACCTGAAGTCTGAAATTCAAATGCCTGTCAAATTTACTGGACAGAACAAAACAATTTTCAGCAGAGGCAGGGATTAAAACTGCAGACACATCTTTGTAAAATGGCAGGGCACCAGAGCAAATCCACACAAACACAGGCAGGAGATGCAGACTCCACACAGAAGCCACCCCAACCAAGAATCAAACCAGAAAACCTATAGCTGTGAGGCAACAATAGTACCACTGCACCATCAAATCTGCAAGGAATTAAACATTCAGAAACCTGAAGTCTGAAATTCAAATGCCTGTCAAATTTACCGCGGACAGAACAAAAACAATTTTCAGCAGAGACGCAGGGATTAAAACTGCAGACACATCTTTGTAAAATGGCAGGGCACCAGAGCAAATCCACACAAACACAGGCAGGAGATGCAGACTCCACACAGAAGCCACCCCAACCAAGAATCAAACCAGAAAACCTATAGCTGTGAGGCAACAATACTACCACTGCACCATCAAATCTGCAAGGAATTAAACATTCAGAAACCTGAAGTCTGAAATTCAAATGCCTGTCAAATTTACTGGACAGAACAAAACAATTTTCAGCAGAGACGAGGATTAAAACTGCAGACACATCTTTGTAAAATGGCAGGGCACCAGAGCAAATCCACACAAACACAGGCAGGAGATGCAGACTCCACACAGAAGCCACCCCAACCAAGAATCAAACCAGAAAACCTATAGCTGTGAGGCAACAATACTACCACTGCACCATCAAATACGCAGGAATTAAACATTCAGAACCCTTAAGTCTGAAATTCAAATGCCTATCAATTTTATTTAACATTTTTAATCAGGACAGTCTGACTTGGAACAAATAAACAAATTTTCAGCGGAGGCCCAGGAAGAAATAATGCAGACATGTCTTTGTAACATGGGAGGGCACAAAAGCAAACCCACACAAACACAGGAGAAGATACAGACCCCACAAAGAAGGAACCCCAGCCAAGAATCAAACCCAAGAACCTGCAGCTGTGAGGCAACAATGCTACTACTACACCATCAAATATCAAGCATTACAACATTTACAAACCACAGATATTATGAGGAACAGATCAGATCAAATATGAGGTAAAAATCTGAAATTTTTTTACAAATGGTGGTGGGTAGGGAACTCAAGTCTTTAACACCTGCATACAGGGTACAGGGTTCAAGCCTGAGGCATTCCCTACCACACCACCATAAGCACCTGGGGCATTTTCACACACACACACACACACACACTCCAGTAAAGCACAAGCACCATACACAAAGAAAAATAAACATTGTAAATTGAAAGGCACCTTACCTGAATGAATACATCCAGAGTTAACGTCCATAATCCATACATCCTTCCCGCAATACTGAAGACCCGAGATCCACATGCTCCTTCCCGACGAGATCCCTGAGGCACTGTCCCAGTCCCTGCTGCTCCTCTTGCAGTCGGACCGTCCCATAATCCTGGCGGTCTGTGCACTGTAAAAGCGCACAGACGCTCCTTGTGTCCCCCTATGGGGACGGCGAGCTGCCCTGAGCATGCATAGACCGATAAGCTGGGACTCGGTCTGAATTTTAAAAATATTTTTTATTTTTTCATTTCTTTTTCTTTCTCTTTTTTCTTTTTGAGGGGGCTGCAGTCCGGCAGCCCTATGCCACGAGCCGCCCCTGTTTAATGTAAATAAGAAAGGTATAATACTTGCAGTGTGTATGTGCCAGTTACTCAGAAATGTTGTTGTACCCTTGCATTAAATAAATATTACTGTTGTATTAAGTGCTGACAACCCCCAGTAGTGCAGTCCCATATAAAGTGGATGAAGGAAGTGCCAGTAGCTGTGAAGCATGTAACAGTCCTCAACAGTTGTTAAATGGCTGACATGCATAGGTAAATCTGGCACACGAGTAGCCTGTCAAGGTGTTCCCCAGAAATGTTAGTGTGCTACCTGAAAAGTAGGGTTGTGTAGAAAATCAAGTGAAAAAGTCATGTGAGCACATCCAGATGTGCAGATACATAAAAATGTAAATAAAATACAAGTATGTAGCAGTAACATCTGCATCTTGGACAGTTACTATATCAGATATAGGTCAGGTATATAATGAAGTAGCCAAACCCATTACGCAATAAAATGCATGTTGCCTAGTGTAATAATACATGTAGGGGATGTACACCTGCAGTCAATAGGAATGTAGTGTACAGTTAAAGTACTAATAAGATGTTAATGGAGGTTTCTTTTTACACCCTACTCCATGTGCATAAACAATGAAATTCCACACCTCAATGGGTATGTCTAATCTCATAACATTTGTTGGGACATATGTCCTATTGTTATATAAAATCTGCATTTACTTTGATGCATGTCCCCTGTTAAAATACCACAATCTTGGTGGCCTGTTGCCACCAATCATCCCTGCATGCTGTTGTAATGTCCACTGTCGTTCAATACATGCATGTGTTATGCTTGCTGTTCAACTGTTGTAACCCTGGTGTGTTGGGTTAATGGGAATATCACTGTATGCTGTTACAACAAACTTGGAATACTGTTGTCTATGTTGTAATTAAACACACCTAATCACAGAACGTATGGGAAGGCCGGTCCCAGCGGACCCACCTGTCCCTCCTCAGCTGGCAGTTGCACCTGGTACCAGCAGGTCTGGTGCCCAGCCCGGGCTACCCTCCTGCATTGGTCCTATGCCACCTTCGGGTGGAAGTGCTGCTGGGGATGGGGCTCACCCCCCTGCAAGCGTGGGCAGAGAAGGGCCTCCTGTCACGCTCCGAAGGGTCCTGGTTGTGGTGTGTAGGGAGATCCAGCGTTTAGTCACTGATCCCCTATGCCAGCTCAAGGCGAGAGTGGTGCGACTAATGGGTGAGCCTGCCCCTCCTACGCAGCCCCCAGCAGAGCAACCCTCAGGTCTGTGAAGGTCCAGTGGTGACTGCCCATGGGTGGGGATCTCAGTCCCACTGTTACTATCTGTGGGCTCATGGGCTTGTGATTTCCAAACATCCGTCCCCGTCAATTGCGTTCACCCACCCCATGTGTCATACTCCACCCAGTATGCGTCTTGTTTGTCTTGTCTGTTTACCTACCCAACCTACCTCCCCAAATATACCTACTTCCTCTACCTCACTTTCCACTCTCCCGTGGGGAAAAAAAAAAAAAAAGGTCAATCTCTACCCGCAAAAATATTACGCCCCATACATAGCTGCCCATTTCGCACACATGTCCGCTGGACATGTAAACTGATAATTATAATTGGCAGTACAACATACTTTGTTGCCCTCACCCCTCTCTCAGGGGTGGAAGGTTTCAAATTTCACTCAAAATTTGCTACATATGCACAGCTGTTGCTGTTAAAGAAATGGGCAGCTATGGACCTTCCCTACACCCTTCCTGCACATCCCGAGCTTGTGTACCTACTGTCTTTCCCTCTTTGTGACCCCTTTTTCACCACTTTCTTATCTCCCAATTTTCTTTTCTTTCAAAGAAATTAGTGCGGGGGTTAGAGGGAGTAAGCACTTTTAAGCAGTAGTAAGCGGGTTTAAGTGAGTGTGTGCATGTGTGCGCTTAGCTAAGCATCGCTAAGCGTCCCGCAAACCCACGCAAACCCGCTTACAACTGCTTAAAAGTGCCTTAGTCACTCTATGTCAGGGCCCTTGTTCTGCTCAGCAGCAAAATAAAATACCACTGTCAGTTTCGAACCCCCAGACCTTGGACACATTAGGCTGCATGAAGTACCACTAAGCCACAACAGATATAGAATAACTTGGTGCTTCAAAAAATATATCATACATTACAATGAGTGAATGTAAATGAAAGATAGAAAGGCCATAACACAAAGCCTGTTCTGTGGATCTTTACCAGCAATTGTTGTGGGATTGCATTACATGAGTGTGATGTGAGAAGCAGCCAAGCAAGCAGAAAATAATGTTACAGAGGCACTTTACAACCCCCACACAGCATCATAGCAAGACAAACACTGGCATATCTGAGTAGGGCAGAGGCCATACCTCCTAACTCAGTCAACTTTCCAGGGATGTCCCTGATTGTGAAACATATTTTAGCTGTGTCCCTCAGAATCCCTCAAAAAAGTACTGACGTCAGTCAGAAAGGTAGGCTATTACACAATGAATACTGACAATAATAACAGTAGACACCGCTTGTATATCATGAAAAGAGTACTAATCCATATGCACTGCTTCACTGAAGTATACACCTACTGTCCCTATTATGTGTAAGGTGTACCTCACTTTCAGCTACCTATCCCTGACTCCATGCAAAGATGTATCTGAGTGTTCCATAGGCCCGGCAGAGGCACAAACACACAGGCATACAGGCTATACTGATGTTACACACTCTGCAAATAGCTTTGTTAGAACCTCCCCAAGCATACCCTTATGTAGGAGTATAACACAGAAATACCAATGGATGTAGCCATGTACTGGTAGCAACTGACTGTAACAATGCCATTGTAACAGTGCTGAAAACACCTGTGAGTTGCACAGACAAAGAATGACAGTGTAACCTCTGGCTACCATCTGGGTAGGTACACAGTTGGGAACTATGCAGACAGACAACCTGCCCTGATAAACCCACAGGTACACACCAAACCTGCAAGTCCAGTAAGATAATATTCACACATTGATGCATAATGCTCTCTGTATGTAAGCATCCCCCCCCCCAATTAAAAGATACTTGTGCGTTTAGGGTCTACCAAGTGTGTAGGTAGGCATACTCAGTACAGGAATTATCCAGTTGTCCTGCGAACCCTGTGCTAATGTCAACACTAAAAAAACAGAAATCCTGCAGACGTCAGTGCATTAATATTCCCAGTATAACAGTTCACAAACAGTTCATGAGGCAAGAGAATATGTCTCAATAACAACATTTGTATGGCAGTTAATTATATGAGTAGAAAATAAACTACATAGTCACATAAATGTTGTCTAAGCATTTGTAGTGGTGAGTAAAACTCTACACTGATAGCTCAGCATTGGAAGTGGCAACAGTCAGGTCTGAGTACAACATGTACATCACTGTCTGCACCTCTAGCTTCATTTATAAGATACATACCAACCTTCTGACTTACACAACAGTGTCCACAGCAAACAAGCATGGGCCCTACTCAGGAAATCTGAAAGGGCTATGCCTACATACCATAGCAATTTATAGCATTGGATTGCTATGACAGTGAGTACTGCAATTACCACTCAGCAGGCTGTATGCATTTACCAAATGCTGGGCAACAATTGGTGCAGAGGGCATCACATGCACATGTGCAGATACCTATAAAAGCAGAAAGTACATGCTATACCCACATGCAATCATTACATTGCATGTTCCAGATAGTGAACAACTCCAAGCAGGAAAAAATAAATAAATAAATAAAAAACAAACAACAGTGCATTTCTGTACCAAATAAAAACAAAAACATCAAAGCATACATAGATGGACCTGGAAGGGACATACAGTTATGTAACAGTTTGTAGTTACTGGCAAGTAGTAGATGGTTATGGTTAGTACTATAGATCCTCTGATACATGCATATGTGGCAGCAGTAGGTATGTATGCACTGATGCCATGCATAAGTATTGCCATGGAGAAATTGTTGTGTAGCTGTGTGCAGTGGGACATAAGTGTGACATTTGTAGCTCAGCAGTACATGCCAAACATCTGAACATGTTATCTATGGTCTGTAAGTACTGCATTTAATGGCAGTTTGGGGGAGTACTGCAAACACCTATATAAACTTGGATGTCACAGATTAAGACTTGCATGATAGTCACATAATGTGTAGCATAGCATTGGCAACCGCTGTAGCAGGCTAGCATTGTAATGTATCACTTGCAGCTATGTATACCCTTGTACTATTACTGTTTACACACATGTGACAACTGTCCATGTTATAGCAAGGCCCAACAGGTCATCCGTGAGGTGTATGGACTTACAACAGTGTGGACCTTGTGTCTGTATGGCACACACATATGTTGAGATACATGTGTGTCTGATTTATAAGCATCTGAACATGTGCATAGAGCAAGGGACATACTGCAACTGTTTGTGAAGGGCGGACATTTATATGTTGGTGCAGGTTGTTATGTGCATATATATATGTAGGTTGTAGTGTGTATCAAACAAGACAGCATACAGTGCTGGCATATGACATGTGCTGTTCAAATGCTGTGGGTATGCTTTGTTAGGTATATAGTCTTCCAGATAGGGGGTCCTGATAAACATATATGGGTTGAGAGCACCTTCCATGCATTCTGCACAAGACTGTGAAATATCATTACATAACTGTATCCCCCTCAACCTTTGCATAAATGATATTCCCTCCATGAAAGGTGGACTATATATGTGCTGATATGCATATCTATGTGAACACCAGTGGATGTTCAAATGTACGCTCCAGCTGAATGTTGTACATGTATTGCCATCCCTGTTGTTAAAAGCTCTGTACCCATGAACTAACACATAGGTGGTAGTGTACTCAACACCGAAGGTGTGATAAGAGACTACGGGACACAGGTGGACAGTAGTGTACCTAATTATGATCACTGTGCCACACTAGTCATGCAAACCTAGTATAGTCCACATGTCAGTAAATGTGTGTTATCCGTGGAAAAAGAGGTCAGGGTTCCACTCCACTCATCAGTCATAACACCAATCATAGAGTACAATGTCCCTGTTGGTATGTACCTCAGAAGACATCCACAGCAACAGCAGATGCCAGACACATACCTCACAAAGAGTATTACCAGACTCCAACAGATGCCCTATGCTGACTGTCTTAAAAAAACACAGCTACACTGTGTTGCATACTGCCTACCCAGAGGCTACCCCTGCCTAACATACAAATCTATGGCAAACCCACAGGTGTTGGACATGCTCCATGTAAACAGATGGAACACCAGACAAGATACCACTCTACTGATCTACACCTTGTAATGTAAAAAGCAGAACACGCTCGGCTGGCACATCATCATCACAGACACATACCATACTGTGGAACCAACTACCTATCAACAGCATATGAAGGTCCTCATTAGCAGTTGCCATCAATAACCATGATGACCGCATGTGAGATAGGAAACACAACCCAGTAATCACCCCTGTGGCTCTGCATGACAGGGGCACAGGAACCTTCATTACATGTGTGGTGTAGTGCAGGGTACCATATGTCTAGGCTTCCATAGGCCCTATGGATAACAGCTTATCAGCTATCTAGGACACGATACACACACACATGTACCTGTTGCATCACATGCTATGTGAGGTTGACTGTGTGTGATGGAGAATGTGTATGTGAATGTCTCAATGATGTGTATATGTGTGATAGCCTAGTGGGGATCTGTGTATACCGTAGTATGTAGTGTTGTAGCTCTAATCCCATCAATAGGTCCGTATGCTATTGCCAGGCAGGAAAAGCAGTATGGCATACATTGTGTGTAGTCCCATGATGTCAAATGGAGTGTGCATTTGTAGGCTAAAGCAGTACATGTATGCTTATTGATTGTTAACACTAGTGAATACAAATCACGTATGGACTGTAGTACTACCTGAAGCTGTATGCCTCAACTGCACAGTATGGTTTATATCCACATGGCTTGATAACACACTTTTGTTTGTTACCTGTAGTCCTCACACATTACATACCTCAGGCATGAGGTTATGTAGGTGCTGACACAAAGTAATGTATGATACACAGGTAAATGTAATCTGGGTTGCCATACCTTTGTGTCTTGTAGGTATGTCTGATGTGTGTGTGGGTATGCCTGTAACATGGCCTCGGTGGTATGTGTGTCACAGGATATAGGTGCATATCTAGCAACATGTATAGTGTAGTACAGCAGTATGCCACCTATAGTGATGAATGTGTACATATGTTACTGAGGGGTTTGCTATCAACAAGTAGTGCGGTGTACTGGTAGTACCATAACTGTACTGCACATTGATTTCAATGGATGACAAATGTCTGTATGCATTAGCTTCACATACACCTCCTGTGGTTAGGTGTTGCATTGTGTCACATACAGTGTTCCATGTACTGTTGTATAGTCCAACATACTGGTTTCACTTTGTGGCTGTGCAGAACATGGTTTGGTATATAGTATGTGCCAGGCACTGTCAGGCAGTTGTGGGCTTAGCAGTCATATGTGGCATTAAAAGTGTGTATCTACTGACAGCCAATAGGTTGCTATATATGGCATTTCATTGATGTCTGCATATTAGAATGTTAAGTGTGCCACATGACTTTTTCTCAATTACTGTTTAATTGTCTTCCAGGGTTATGGCACACAACAGAAAGCCAGCCTATTCCCCTGAGGAGGAGGAAGTTATATCAAATGCACTCATCCAACATTATAACCTTCTGTTCTCAAGATCCTGCCAAGACCAGCATGGTCGCACTGCACTGTGGCAGGATGTTGTCCATCGAGTGAATGATGTAGGCATGCATAACCGGACATATGAGCAGCTACGCCATCACTGCAGTGATTTAATCAGACATGTCCGGCAGCATGCCTCCGATGTCCACATACAACAGCTTGCCACAGCTAGTGCTGCTGCTACACATCCCCCCCTCACCAGAGTGGAAGAGCTGCTCCTCAGCATGGTGGCTCCTGGCCAACCAGTACAATACACCTGTGTCATCATGGTGGCCGGAGTCACCCAGCACAGTGACAACGAACATGCAGGTAACATGGCATATCCATAGACCACTGTTATCCCAAGTGTTATAATATGCATTAATCAGATGTGTACTGTGTATGCAGAATATGTGGAGCCTGGTGTCATGCAATACTGATAATTCGGGACATTATCTGTATGCCTGTGACTGTCACCCCATGTACTACTGTATAATTGCAGACTCACAGCAGCAATGCCATAGTTGTTGACACTGACATACTGTCTCATATCCTTGCAGGTCCCTCTGGTGTGATAGCAAGACAGCATGCCCATGCTGGTGAGTGGGCTACAGTCAATATAGCATATAACATGTACATGTCATAGGAGAGTTGTAGACCATATACACATGTTAAACACCTACACATAGTGCATGCTCTGCATGTTCTCTGTGTGACTATGCACTTCCCAGTGACATGAGTAGCTGACTCATACACATGCAATGCACAGATAATCACAAACAAGTGGGGTACACTGTAGTGGACATTGTATAGGCAGAGCCAATACATATGCGCACAACATACTCCACTTTGTCATATGCAGTATGTGTTAATATGATACACGTGGCATATGTAGACACCTGCTGTAAGGTCATACTCCAGTATTCCATATGTCATCAACACAGCACACATACTATACCTGGGGGTAGAGGCCTATCATGGGGAGGTGTGACATGTGTCAACACACAACACAGTCATGTTAGGCAATGCTCCCTATTGAACACCTGACATGCCCATGTAATGACTGTTTGTGAACTGTTAAATGTAGCCTAAGTGGTGCAGGTCAGGTACAGGAAGATAGTTGCCAGTGTGACAGGTGTCAGTGGCCTTGAGTGACCACATGATGCTGCCTGATTATGCCTCATGGTACTACACTACATCCAGTTACAATACCTGCAGTACTACACATAGCATTCATTGTTATACACCTGACAGTTGTGTGCATCCGACCATGGTTTGTATACCTGTGAGTGATGGTGCACAGGACATTGGAAAGTGTTTCAGACTTGCAGTGCAATGTTGTGTACATGTACACATTGTGTACCAGGGTGAGGCCAATCATTGAACAACACACATGCATCAATGACATGTATACTGTTATCTACAAGGACTCTCTACACTCGCATTGCATGCTGTTGAGCAACACACATCCTGCATGCTGACACGTGTGATAGGACTCTTTGGCTTGTGATACTGTACTCCACCATCAACCACTAATGACTATGTTCCATATTGCTGTTGGTGTGTGTGTGTCAACTTGAATGTGTAGTGTATTAGTGCGCATGTGTTCATGTGTGCATGTGTGCATGCGTTCATGTGTTCATGTGTTCATGTGTTCAAGTGTTCAAGTGTGCATGTGTGCATGTGTGCATGTGTTCATGTGTGCATGTGTGCATGTGCTCATGTGTACATGTGTGCATGTGTTCATGTGTTCATGTGTGCATGTGTGCATGTGTTCATGTGTTCATGTGTGCTTGTGTCCATGTGTTCGTGTGTGCATGTGTTCATGTGTTCATGTGTGCATGTGTGCATGTGTGCATATGTGTTCATGTGTGCATGTGTGAATGTGTGCATGTGTGCATGTGTGCGAACAACCAGTACAGATGGTAAAGTGGGCTTCCTGTCTCCCTCTCACAGGTGCTGAGGTATTGTTGGATGGGTGCAGCAGGGAACCTGAGATCACTGACACAAATAGTGACCATGATGATACATGTGTAGTGGCACAGGCATGTTTGACAGGGTCTGTCAGTGGTCCACCAATAGACAGTACACAGCTTTTTACCCCATCTATGCACACATATGTACTGCCATTACATCCCTCAACACCAATGGCCTTAGGTGAGGAACAGCATATCATAGGCATTGACCAGGAAAATGTGGTATCTATGGCACATGCAACCCCACAGAGCAGCCATGCCCAGACACCCAGAACGGTACCACATAGGCATATGTCCAGGGGTTCTCGTGGGAGCATCGCTGGCCATAATGCCCCTGGCAGGCATGCCCGCACAGGTCTCACAACCTCAGGTATGTTCCGGGCTGTGATGCAAGCACAGGCACATATGGAACGGTACACCAGGCAGGGACTAAGGGTGCAGAGGGCTAATAACACCGTGATCAATGACAGCATCCATGACCTTGCCGGTGCCATCCGCAATTACACCAATGTCATTGATAGACGTTAGGGGCAGACACTAGATATCCTCCGCAATGTTACGCCCATGTGCCAGGACAGTGCAGGATGGCTAGGACGTCGATGTGGACGTATGCCAGCAACATCCTCAGCTGGCAGCCATCGTGGATGACACCCAAGTGCCAGCCGCTCCCATAGTTGCAGTACCAGCCCCAGCAATGTTGTGGCTGGGCTGTCAGTAGACTGTCTGAGATGACCACGTGCACATGACTCTGGCCAGTCCCAGCAGGGACATGGGTCCAGTCAACATCCCTCTGCCTCTGACGATAGTACTCAGTCTGGCTTAGTACCCGATACTGTCTGTGTCACCCCTGCCAGGCACAGGTACTGTGTCCGTGGCTGGAGACAGTGATCTGTACAGCCTGGCAGATACAGTCTGTGGCTTTACCACAAACTCCTGTATTTGGCAGCCACAAGGCGGTACTGTGTGCATGCAGACACACGCACATACTACTAACACGTAGGGCTAACACATACACACACATCACATCAACACTGACCCATACTGTACTGTTGTCCCTCACACACACACACACACACACACACACACACACACACACACACACACACACACACACACACACACTCACACACAAACATGTTGATTGGATGGGTCATTGTCGGGGTCTGGAAAAACAATCACACACCCTGTGCATATGATAAAACTGTGCCACCTCCTGTCATCTTTGACATTAATGCAGGAACAGGATAACATGGTGCTGATGCACAGGGTGACCTACTAGCAGTGTAGCAATGTTAGCATGTTGTGAACAGTAAAGTGTAATGATATCCTTGTAAGTGTATCTGAGCAGGCATTATGCATCACAGCAGTGATTATCAATTTTGTATTGTTTACACCAGTGTTAATTCCAAACATGGATTGTCCACACATGTGCCATTTGGCTGATGTGTGTGGTACTGGCAGCATGTGTTGTTGAGTGGAAGTTACGTGTGTGATGTGTGCAGTACAGATTTCAAGGTGTACATTTGTGAACATGGTGGAGGTGCACTGTTTGCATGTATGTGCATGGTGGGCACATGGGAAGGGTGACATGCCCTGTATTACACAGTGTTAATACTTCACATTTCCTATTGGTGTCCAATATGCATGTCACTACACATGTCACAACTTGGGTACATGTGTGTATGACATGGTATGACACTATGCTATGGGTGATACTGTTGATATCGGTCATTGGTTAGCATTCTGGTAGCGTACATAACCTCAACAGCCTGATTTTAACCAATCATTAGATGATGTCTTGACAACTGCCACACAGCTGTAGGATGCACAGTAGCATTAGAATCTTTCCGGTATTGTACTATACCAGTTACCATTGGTAATGACCACCACACATTCCCATGACCACTCCTGTTTGGCATGTGTCTGTCCTAGGTACAAGCAGAAACACTAGGGATATGTACGTCCACATGTGGTGATGCATGCAGTGGCCTACAAAGCATTCCCCGGATTAGACATTTATCCTCAACAAGGGTATCATGCAGACACATACCTGTTAACAAACCCTTGTTGTGAAGCTATGAGCCAACAATAGCATAGTCATCCACATTTACCACACATAGTATCCTGATAGTACCACATTGGTAGTAGCACACAACATGTAGCAGGGGTACCGATGTGTACAAACAGCCACGTGTTATTTCATCTGTCCTTTGATATCCACATTCCTAAGGCTATGCTGATGTCCCTCAGTGTATCACATAAGCATTAAGGGGTCTGTATGCATATACACAGAGTTGTTGTATACCTACAATGAATGGCCATTATTGACAGACTGTGTTGTGTTTGAACATGTCTGTCATATGCCACAGGCATACACCCACACTCACACTATTCCATAACAACTGTCATGTGTGTGTGTGACACAGATGACCTAGAGCACAGCTCACTACAGTGGCTGGACTTGTCACATACATACATATGTGAGCTACGGTCCAGGAAGCAGCAGCAACAACTGTCAATGGTAACAGATGTAGTCATGTTGACAGCAGGCTTCACACCTATGAAGTGAATGAGGTCACATGTACATATATGTCTTGGCCACACAGTGACCAATTTAGGTCACATGTACATATGTGTATTTGCCACACAGATACCTGCAGTGTGCAATGTACATACTGTTGTTTTACTGATATGTCATACAGTAGTAAAAGAAAAATCCACAACACATTGTTCAACAGTGTCACACACACTCAGCAATTGCAGGATTCAAACCCCTATCTACCTATGTCATGGTACTAGACAAATATGCATTACCACAATGTGCCATATGCTTTACTGGGAGCTTTTATTTCCATTGCTGTATTTGTGGGATACTGACATCATCAAACCGGCCAAAGGGGAATTCACCTCTTTCAATGTGTTTTCACAGTTTCCAAAAAGGCCACTCCTGTCATAGGATTAGACACACACACAATCAGCATTTGCAGGATTCAAAACCCCTACTTAACTATGTTATAAAACTAGGGAAAAGACATATTAACACAGCACACTATATGTTTTACTGGAGACGTTTATTTCCAAAGCTGTATTTGTGGGATAATGACATCATCACACTTGGCAAAGAGGTATTCACCTCTTCTAATGTGTTTTCACAGTCTCCAAAAAGGCCACTCTTTTCAAAGGGAATCTTACACACATACATTCACAGGATTCAAACCCCTACCTAACTATGTTGTGACACTAGGGAAACACGCATTAACACGATGCGCTATATAATTTACTGGGGGGGGGGGGTTGTTCATTTCCAAATCTGTATTTGTGGGATACTGGCATCATCACACTTGGCAAAGAGGTATTTACCTCTTCTAATGTTTATTTTATTTATTTATTTATTTATTTATTTTATTTATTTATCATTTGTTGACCGGGAAAGTCTGACTAGGTTCCACAGAGCCTGTTTTCAGCGAAGGTCCGGGGAGAAATGCTCCAAATGTGTTTTCACAATCTCCAAAAAGGCAACTCCTCTCAAAGGGAATCTTACACACACACATTCACAGTCAGCACTTGCAGGATTCAAACCCCGACATAACTATGTTATGACACTAGGGAAGATACGCATTAACACGACACACTATATGCCTTATTGGGTATGGTAATCTCCACTGCTGTATTTGTGGGATACTGACATCATCAGACTTGGCAAAGATGTGTTCACCTCTTTTAATGTGTTTTGAAAGTCTACAAAAAGGCCACTCCTCCCAAAGAGAATCTCACACACACATACACCCCCACACACACACAGCAATTGCAGGATTCAAACCCCTACCTAACTATGTTATGACACTAGAAAGATACGAATTAACACAATGCACTATATGCTTTACTGTGCAGTTTTTATTCTCCTGCTATATTTGTAGGATGCTGACATCATCAGACTGGACATGGTAATGTGTGCACTTAGTGTTATGCAATCCCAGGAATAAACCTTGTGGGTCAGCAGGTGTGAACATCTTGAACAGGAATCCACAATTCATAGCTTGTGTGATCTATCTGTGGACAAATTGCCATTCCTTCATATGACAATACATATTTATACACATTGTTGGTTTTGTGGATACAACATGTGTCTGTGATGTTGATAAAGGGCTATTCAAAGTCTATGTGGGACCTGTGTTGCTCCTTTCAGTGATGTATGTCCTGGGTGGCTGCCTTGAAAAAAATCTAGCAGGTTTGGGGAACATGATCTGCTCATTAACATACCACAGACGTTTGGGTTGTGTGTTTGTCGGATTACAATAGCTCTGTTCCTGACTGCAATCATGATGGACTCCATGGCCTAGCAGTTTGGACTTCATAGGCTTAAAGGGCTATAGTTCCCATGGTCTTTTGTGCACCAACACTTATGGGGTGTGCCACATGTTGCTGTAACATATTCAACCGTGTAAGATCCTGTAGAGAGTGTGAGGCTCAACAGACTGTTCAGGTGCATGGTCTGTTTGTTCTGTTGTTCACTTATGACACATATGGGGAAACAATGTTATCCACGTGATGGGATTCATTTGGCTTTGGGAGGAGCAGTTTACACATTCTACATGTGATATCTCCTGGTATGATGATAGTGCCTTTTGTCACTGGGAGGTGGGTATGTATGTATGGGCCTGTCTGACAGGATGTTGACATTGTCAGTCAGGTACAGTTGACCCTGACTCAGGACATATATGACTGTACATTGTTATTTCTGACATAGCTGAAGGAGGTGTAATGTTTCTGTCTGTACTCCTTCACAGATAATCTTTCCAAAGCAAAGACAAACCTGAACACTAACCCCCTGTTATACTCTTTTACACACTTAACACACTACTGATCCTTTGTGATCAGTCAACAGTGTATGTCATCATTATATCCTGGCATGTCCAAAGGTTCGGTTTAGTGTGTACTCTCCAGTCCAGCTGGTGCATATTGGAATTTTGACGCATTGTTACAACTGCCTTATGTACACATAGAACCCTGTCCTCCTACCAACAAACTCAGATATATGTGAGAGATGCAACTGTATAGACAGACATGAGGCTGAGGTCTCTCAAGCCGTGACTGGCACAGTCTATCAGGAGGTGAAGGTGACCGCACACACCACAAATCCAGTCTCACATGGACCTATGATGACAGCAAACCAAATACATTACCACACAAAGACATACTCGGAGCCTCTATACATACTCTGCCTAAGCAGCAGAGACATCCAAAGCAGACACTCAAACAACTGCTAACCCACAACCATACACACATATCACATAGTTCACAAAGTCAGTGTGCCACACAGTCACTGCACTTAGGCCTACACAACACACCTCATACACTTGTATTAGGTGACTGTAATTGTCGGTCACACTGACATCCCACTCACCAGGCTGAACAAGGAAAAGGTCACTTTGTGCTGTCTGTTGGGTGCCAGGATCTGCCACATGACACATGCACTCTTGGCAGTCCACTGCAAGTACAAATATGGCTCCATCATTGCCCATGCTGGTGTGTAAACCCTCAGACATTCCTCCCTGGACTACATGACAAGAGACATAGAGGAGCTCTCTGATCATGTAGCCCAGGCCAGTATGACCCTGACCTTGTGTAGCATCTTACCCTCAACAAGAAGTTTGTTACAGTATACAGACAAACTGATCACTTTTAACAGTTGGCTAACATATTAGTGTCATTCAAAGGGGATCCAGTGTCTGTCAGCCTGGGATTACATGCTCGACATGCCACATAGATTCGCTATGGACGCCATGCACCTGTCACCCCTAGGCTTTCACAGACTGGCTAAGGCTCTTGCCACACCCATAGTGGCTGTTTGAAGTGAGGCTCAGAAGACAAAACCACCTCCATAGAAGTTACAGGGTAAAGGAAACGGAGAGTAATGCTGCTCAACAACAGATGTCTAACCCTCAGGATGCATGCACTCAGGACTCACATCAGTATGGAGACTGTCGATATATGTGCAGTAACAGACACCTGGTTCAGGCTCCCAAAAGCACACCAGCACTACCAGGTTTTACTTCATACCATGCTTTTCGGACACAAGACTCGGACCGGCCAACAACAATAGGGGGGTATCCATATGCATCATACATACACACACCTCCAGGTTGGTAGCACTGCACAAGGCATCAGAGAACATACATGTGCAACTGACAGTGGGCCAAACTGCATTTCAGTTTGTAGACTGCTACAGACCACACTCCCAAACTTGGGAACAACACTCGTTATTCCTGGGAACACTGGGGAATGTGAAGGTCTCTCCAAGCACCATTATATTGTGTGACTTCAAATACACAAACATTGACTGGGAATACTACTCAAGCACTGTCACCCTCACACAACAGTTGCTAGGATTGTTACACTCAAATGCTATGGCAGAACTGGTCACCACAACCACAGGGGGCTAAAACATGTGGGACCTGATCATCACCAACATGGGGACTCTATGTTCCACACCAGAGGTATACCCCTCATTGTTAAGGTCAGAACATATATTTATCTCACTGGACATACATATCCCATACACACACACATCCTAGGTGATCTCAGTGATGTACTTCTCATGAGCAAATGTCACACTTATACAAACCGAGGTGGTATCTGTCAAAGACCCTGGGACAGTGTTAATTATGGCTCAGACCACTTAATCCTTTACAAACCCATTCTATGGACAACTACTGAAATGCATGGATTGTGCTATCCCAGATAACTACAAGACTCACTCCTCCAAAGGCAGGGGACCTGTCTGGTGGACCACAGCCATTAATGAGCTGTACAAGGACAGGAGGAGGCAACTACATGATAGAGCACCCCAATCAGGAAGGCATCTCTGATCAGTACTATGGAATAGCTACGATCACTTGTTGATCCATCTAAGGGCCACTTCTAATGGACACTTGCAACAGACACTATGGGCAATCACAAGGCCTTCTTTAGTTATGTCTGGGACCTGGGTGGGAACTCACAGATATTCTGTAAGTTACTGCATAATGACAAAACATACAGTGAACCCACTGACATTGCAAACATCCTGGCAATCAGGTTCAGTGGGAATGTTTCCCCACCATCCACCCTGCAGTGCACATGCCCATCCCAACAGGGTGTAGCCTCCCTGATATCACAGATGAACAGGTGAGTGCTGCCCTCTCCATAGCAGACAACACAGCATCAATGGGACCAGACTGTGTCCCGGACTGCGGCTTACACGAGATTCATGACGAACTTCACACTCACATTATGTCACTGTTCAATATCAGAGTTACTACAGGATATGTACCTAAGGAATGGCATACAGCAACAGTGTTCCCGCTCCACAGTGCTGCTGCCACAATGGACCCTGGACAATATTGCACTATATGCCTAACAATCCTGGTCTGCTAAGCTATGGAGCATATCATCATGGAACACATACACATAGACATTGTGAACCTACAGACATTGGATCCTATAAAATTTGGCTTTGTTGTGGGAAGATCTTGCCTCTTGCACCTGTTTGATGTCTTTAAACAGTTAACAGGTTCATAGACATACAGAGGGTTGTCCACACATCCTACCTGGAGCTCGCACAACAGTTCAACACAATACCCCACTTGGCCATTATACATAAGCTCACCGGCTTCAATATCTACACATATGTCACAAGATGGATTGCTAACTGGATCATGGATAGCACCCACATGGTCAGTACTGCAGGTGCCATGTCTGACTATACACCAGTTACACGTGACATCCCAGAGGGCTCAGTTCTGGGACCTGTCCTGTTCCGTATATATTTCTGAGACGTACTGGCTAACACAGGAGGAATATGGCTGACCATGTTTGCAGATGACTGCAAACTGTGTGCCATAATCGACTCCACAGATGGCACAAGCATCCTCAAAAAGGGTCTCACAGAGATGGATAACTGGTGCCAGAGCCATGGCCTACAGCTACCTTCCTTTAGATGCATAGTCATCACCTTTGGTAATAACAACGTGCCCAGACATTACCACATAGTTGATGATACATCACGTACGGTGTGTGTGATTTGTGATTTGGGGACATGAATAGTTAGTACTCTTGCCTTTGACATTCATGTTGCCAATGTTGTTGGGCACATCATCTATATAGCCCACCTTATCCCATAGGGTTTTACATCTAGATCAGGTGGGGTCATTGTGCCCCTATACTCATGAGGCCCATGCTTGGATACAATGCCCCATTTCGGATGTGCCTTATCCAACACCTGCAGCAACTGTAATGTCCACAAATGTACCTAACCAAGTGGATCTAGGGACTCACACAGATGGTATGTGCAGTTTGGCTATGGTGACCCCAGCTCTCCTCAGTTGCTTACTGCCGACTTGGATGCAATCTGTGCCTGTTGCTTGAAGCCATGTCCATCACAGCATTGATGGACAGGCTCCACATCAGGATATCAAAGTCCCTTACTGCTACATGCTCTAGGGATGGGAACGTCAGCACTGATGTTAATAGGACATGCTGGAGGGGCAGATTCCCATCCCAGAGGCTCCCCACTCACTCAGGAATGAGATCCCAGTCCCACATATGCAGAGACCCACAATGACCACCTACAGGTGACAACTTCACAGGTGGATGGATGATCGTATGTTTAGCCCTGGGATATGTTCTGGGTCCCTGCTAGACAGAGGCAGAATAAAATGAACATATGTGGGATATCTTGTGTGACCTACTATTCACAGGCACAGTCTACTAATCTAGCAGGGTTGCAAAAGACAAACACACTGTGGCTAGGCTTATACATTCCCTAGGGCAGATAGCCTAGTGTCAACCTCTGACCCTATGCTAATGTTCGGGATGCACATTGTTCAATGATGGTACTGATTGCAGGTTTTGTTTCTTCTTTGATTTCCCACTTTCTATGAACAACCTAAGTATCTGCATAACATATTTGATTATGACAGAGTTTCACTATATTATATATGTGTCTGTTGTCATATCGCTGTGTGCACATGGCGGATTGGTGAATAGTGCAAGGTTCCTGGGTTGATACATGCAACTGATGGATATGTGTGGCCCACTGCTGTACTCAGGCATGCCCTAACTGTGTGAGCATGCCCAGTTCAGACTTTCAGTGTTTTGTTGCCTGACATTTGTCTCATATATTCAAGTGTGTGAGCATGCCCAGTGTGACCTTGCAGTATGTTGCTGTCTGAGGTCCACTACATTTGTTGATGTGTGTGAACATTACCAATATTAACATTTATACTATATGTGTGTTGAATATCAGGTTCCATTCTTACTGCAGGCCTCACCTTTGTGTCTTAACTCGACAGGGATTATGCTATGCCTGCAAGGTTTCCATGAGATACTTTGCATAGACTCATCAACATTTTTTCATACAAGCTGACCATTGACATACTATCGTGGTTTAGTGGTTCTGTACTATGACTATAGTGCATTGTATCCTGGGTTCGAGGACTGTCACTGCTTCATATTTTCATACATGGCAGAACAGACTGCTTCAAGAAAAGTAAAGCAAATATGAACATGTTTACCTGCTTTTGCTGAACTATGCACACATTTGACCAGACTTGCACAACATTGCTCAGTGTTGACCAACATTGCTAAACAGTGCACAATATTGCTCAACATTGCCTGTAGTTGTGCTACTTAGTGTGTGCAATTTTGTTTACATATACTAAATAGTGGTGAGAGCTGTTTAGCACTGCTTTATATTGCTTAACACATAGCAATCATGCCTCAGGTGGTGCTGCAGGGCTGCAGGGCTGCCTATGTTGGATGCACATTTTACACTCCCTATACATGTTTGTTAACAGGTAGTGTCAAGTTAGGCATCCCTTTTACTATATGTGTGAGTCGGAGAGAGGTATAATTTCCAGGGTTCCTACTGAGCCAGTGTATATGCTATGCGTTGCCTCTTTGCCAAGGCCAAAGCATACTGGGCACTCCTCCTTCTGCCTACTGGGGCAGGCTCAGGTTGTTCCTCCTCTGAGTCACGCTGTGCCTGTGATGGCCTTGGCAATGGTGGGGGGGCTGTTGTGCCCAGCCCTATGCTGCTCCTGCTGCAGCTGTTTTCACAGGATCATATTGTGTAGCATAGCACATACCATGACTATTTGGGTACATGTAGTTGGTGAGTACTGCAAGGCTCCACCAGATGTGTCCAGGCACCGGAACCGTGACTTGAGCAGCCCAAACATACGCTCGATTACATTTTATGTTTGTGCGTGTGCCTCATTATGGTGTTCCTATTCAGGTGTGTGTGTGCATTACTGATGGGTGTCATCAGCCATGGCTCAAGTGCACATCCAGCATCCCCCACTAGGTGACCATGAGGGATGTCCCCATTGGCAAATGTCTGGTACAGCTGTGTCAGATGCCAGATATGGGAGTCATGGTAGCTTCCAGGGCAGCCAGCACACACATTCATTATTATGCACTGGGCATCACACACGACCTGGCAGTTGATGGAGGGGTTACCCTTGCGGTTATAGTAGACCCTACCCCACTCACCAGCTGGTGCTTTGATGCAAATGTGCGTGCAGACTATTGCACCCACTACCTCAGCGTATTCTGCTATTTGCTGGAAGAGATGCATATTTCTGGCCAATACCTCACGGGAATTGGGGAAATATACATGCTCACTGACATGTGCTGACATGCATTCAGTAACTGGTGCAGTACCCTGGATGCTGATGCCTGTGAAATCCCCATCATATCACCAGTTGGCATTGGAAGGTACCTGTTGCTAGTATTCTTAGGCCAACACATACCTTGGTTTTCACTGGGATGGGTTCCCCCTCTGTTGGTTCTGTGTGTGAGGCGTGGCCTGCACAGCTCAACAATTTGCTGCATGAGGTCTCTGTCCACTCTATAGCGCTCCACTGTCTCCAGCTCATGTAGCCCCTGGTAGGTTACCCTAGGTCTGTACACTCTTCTCCGTCTCCTCACTGTGGGTTGCTCAGCAGCATTCGCATTGTCACCACCCTCAGCATGTTGCATATGTCACCTTATAACAGCAATGGCAGCCCCTAACATTTCTTTGTCTCAGTAAAGCTTTTTCAGTTTTCACTTCTATTAGCTTACTGCAGTGTTGCAGTGTCTCTGAGAAAAACATAGTGGAAAGTAGTTTGCTGAGTTTTAAGTGCTGGGCTGGGCTAGTGTACTGCCTGTGTAATTGCCTGATTCTGATTGTTTTCACCTGCTAACTCTGCTAGTACTCCCTGGTTAACTTCCTATTATTTGTTGTGTTTCCTTTTCCCTTTCTGTTTCCTCAGTGGGGCAGCGCCGCGCACACAAGCGCAAACACGCGCACACCAGCTCACATGCGCACACACATGCTTTCACGGACTACAACTTGCTTATTCTTGCTAACACACATGCACACAGGTGCAAACGCACTTACAAGGGTTTCAACATCCTTACACTTGCTTACTCCGTTTTACACGCGCGCACACAGGTACACACATGCGCGCACAGGCTTACTCGGTTTTACAGGCGAGCACACGCACGCATACATGTTGCAGGTATTTCTACAAGAAACTTTGGTGTTGTTCACTGCATACACCTTCAATTTCTTGCCTTTAGCTAGGGTACCTATTGACACACCTTTTCCAGTGATTAGTATCTGACAGCAGACACATGACACTGTACTCCAATGAGCTTCACTTCTCTCAGACATACCCCCCTTATGATGCCACCTATCTTCTACTCTGTTACACCCCTTATCCTACTCCTACACTACACTGACTGTGCTTTTTTGCTATGTAAACTTGTGATTCACTATCCTTACCCTCATTTGCATAGGATAGCCTACTAATGCTTGGTTACAACTCTTAGACTGAGCTTCCCTCCTTAGCAACCTCTACTCCATGTTGTCTTTGAACTGCCATTCCCTTGCATTGTATATTAGGGATTACTGTAAAATCCACATGTATGTATTTTAATTATTGGTTTTCTGGTATTTACAGTGCACAGCATTTGCATGGTGCTGCGCTATGCTTAAACAATGGCGATCGGGAAAAAATAATTTATTTTATTTTATTTTTGCATCAGTGGACATTGTCAATGGCCGTATTTTTGGCCATTGGCATGCTTCCCTGACTGGATGCATCCTTTTTTTCGAGCTGTCACGGCTCTGTTTTGCTATTTGCAGAACCATACTCAGTTGTCAACGGAGTACATTTCTGCAAATAACACTACTCTTACTCGGACAGGTTAGGGTTTCCTGAATCGCAGTTTTACCTCATTTGCATGCCTTTCAGCAGCAAATGAGGTAATTTGCATATCCTAGCCCTGT
The DNA here is from genome assembly GCF_019279795.1 of Protopterus annectens. Taxonomy (NCBI): domain Eukaryota; kingdom Metazoa; phylum Chordata; order Ceratodontiformes; family Protopteridae; genus Protopterus; species Protopterus annectens. The sequence continues at coordinate 560,038,414 of NC_056737.1, read as the reverse complement.
CCGTGTAAGAGGAGTTTTAGGAGCTCTCTTACACGGCCCTGCTGGCTGTTCCTGGATCGCTCGGAAGACATGTTGGCTGCATGGAGTCTTACTCTACTCTTAGTCTCCGTGCAAGCCTTCATGATTCCGGTCCCTAGTTTGTTTAATTTTTTTTTTAATTCAACACTTTTTCTTTGAGCATTTTTAATGTAATAATGATTGAGACTGGGACACATGCAGAAATAGAAAAAAATATATATAACATTGCAGCAAGTTGTAGAATTTTGCATCAACACATGGCATTTATAAATAAGGATGGTTGTCATGCTAAAATAATAAAAATGGTACAACAATCTGAAATTTGAAATAGCAGTGTCAATGTAAAGGTAAGAGACTACAAAGTACACAAAGGTGAGACTGCTGACCTAGTGAAAACTGGTAGACAGAAAAAGCATTCTTCTTTGGTTAACCTAGAATTTAACTTTATTCATGGTCCACCTATGACTCAAAAAACAAAAACTGTGGATACCAATGAAATTTATTGTATAAGCATTTTTGCCCCTAAATTATGCTGGACTTCTTCAGATATGTGTGGTCTCTATTTAAAAACATTTATATATTAATAACAATGCTGCTATCTACTGGATAAATGTGTAAAAGAATGCTTACAATAAAAACAACCAGCAACACATAAAAATCTAATGTAGGTATTTAAGACACTATAAAAACAAATACAATATCAAACTTTAGACCTTTTGTACAGTAAGAAACTGGTGATGGAAACTCTATCATTAATTGCAGGGGGATTTGTTGAATTTAATAGAATCTGCCAATGCAATTCATTCTTTCGAGGTATGTTTCCCAGTCACCATCCCACTCAAATGGGGCAACTTTCCCCAATATCTAGAACATATATATATTTTTTATTTGCACAACTGTTAGCATGTTTAGCTAGTGCATTATTGGTATCCCTTTTCCTAATTGCATAGTCATGTTGCTAAACCCTTTGTCTTAGTGCATTTACTGTCTTCCCAATATAAAATGCTGACAGGTACAGCATTAAGCCAGGTAAACTACACCTGGGATATTGCAACTGAATTTCCCATTATGGTAAATGGTTCTGGTGTAATTACCCATAGAGAAACTGGAACCCTCCTCTATGAACCTACATTGGCTGCATGTTTCACATTTAAACATGCCTTTTGCAGCCATGTGTTTCTCTCATTTTCTTTGAGGAACCTTTTCAAAGGTGTTCTTTAAGTTGACACCATTCTTGAAAACCACTGTGGGATTCTGCCCCAGTTTCCCTTCTAGCCCTTGTGTTTTAATACACATGGTCCAGTTATGTGACAAGATGTTCTTCACCTCCTTACTTGCACTGTTGTAACTCCAAACATAGTACTTAGCAAACTATTATGTATCACTACTGGGAAGACACATTCTGTTACTACTATCCCGGGAGCAAGACCCAGTGACGTCCAACCCATACCTTAATACTGCTTTATATCAACCTTTTCTCTCTTTGACAACATCAACAACCAATCCCTCTATGAAACTCAGTGGATAATCCCTCTCATGAAGCATCCTAATTAAAGTCTTAACTTCATAATCAAATACATTATCTGCAGACACCAACCAGGATAACTTTATAAATTGTGTTTTGACCACATTTTTCTCCTGCCAAATGGGATGATTGTTGTTTAAATGTATTAAGCTGTTAGAATATGTTAATTTTCTAAAAACAGTGGACATACAACATCTCTGTTCAACATCCTTCAAAATTGTTGTGTCTAAAAAATCAATGGATTCCTTATCGTACTGTCCTTTAAATGTTAAAAATGGGGTACTTGTGTTTAAATATTCTAAAACTTAATCAAGTTCATCAATGTTGTCTGACCAAATAATAAACACATTATCCAAAAAAGTAAATAGCACTTAATAGTGATACTGTATGTGGAAGGAAATGCAAAATTCTTCTCGCACCACTACAGAGCAATGTTACCAAACAGAGGGGCTGCCAATGCCCCCATGGCTACATACCTTACCTGCTTGAAATATTCTAATTTAAAATATACTAAATTGTTACTTAAAATCAAGTCAATGGCTTCAACAAGCATATTGATAGTTTGTGTGGTTAATTTCAAGCCACTGATTAAAGCTTCCCATAACAATTGTAACCCTTCATCATGGGGGATGATCAAGAATAGGTCTTTGGCATCCACAGTCAAAAATATTACATTGTCGTTGAAAGGGACCTGGGGCAGCATATCTAAAAAATGTCAAGTATCTTTCAAAACATATTTTTGTTATCAAAAAGATTTCAATACATGATCTACTAATTTTTCTAGGGGTTCAGTTTTTGACCCTTGCGTTGCTACTATTGGATGGATCAGTGGATCGGCAACTGATTTATGCACTTTTGCTGTGCCAAATATGTTTGAAATTGTTGACTTCGCCACTCTAAGGTACTCAAAGGTGGTGGCATCTATACCAGATTTAGTAACAAGATCCTCCAGCCAATAATCGATCCATCTATATGCCAAATTGATCTCATTCATATTAACATAAAGGAAAAAATCTCCATCATGCAGGAACACATGAATTCAAAAAGGCTCTAAACCAGTATCTTCTCAATACCTCGACTTGTAACTGCAACTCCTAGCTAATCCCCAACAACACTGACATTGCTTACCTACACTATACTGATGCTGTTCAGTGTGTATTCTTCTTCAACTGTATGATGCTGACACTGTACTAAGTATCCTGTCAAAATGTCCCTCTATGGTTAACTGCTTCTTTTTTAGGACTTGATGGTGATATTGTGTAATTTGTAAATAACTGGTCTACTGTTTCTAGCAACTGCTCTGTGACGTAGCCTGTCTCATAATATCATGTGCACTGCTTCTCCACACTGTACTCCTTTTGTAAAGTGCTTACTACTGCTTCAAGCAAGCATAGACTGTGTTACTTACTGTATGTTTTTCACTTATACGTACTTATATGATTGTTTGCCTGTCACTAAACATTTGTGATAATGTGGAGCTTTTCTCCCTGGATGTCCACTGGAAAAAGGGCTTTAGCTCATTCAGACACTCCAGGTCACCAAATGTAAAATAAATAAATTTAAACTCTGTTTGTGAATATAGATGGCAGTCCATCACCATTGCTCCCCCACCCATGTCTAGTTTCATAATCCTAATTGACCTATCAGAAGAAAGATCCTTGACTAATTTCATTTCATCTTTCGATAGATTAAAATAGCCTGACTGTCCATACAAGGCTGTCATCTTGTTCTCACAAGTGGCTTCGAAGGATACTAAAACCAGATTCAGTGGTGGTGTAAAAGTACTAGATCTATATAATCTCTGCTTAAATTCACCTCTGTGACCATCATCATTGAAAAAGGACCAAACTTAACTTACTTACAAACAGTTTCTGTTCAAGAATGCCATCCACTATGTCAAATTTCCTTGCAGGAACAAAAGTGAACCCCTTGCAAAATGAATTACCAAACAGGGGAGTAATTCTTAAGTGACTATAGTTGAATATATTAAAACCTTTAAACTGGTGCACTGTAACATCCTCAGAACATCCTCAGGAGACATATAATCCTCCCTAAACACTGCTGTCACCTCTGTTGACCCTTCATTGGGTGGGTTTCTTCCCTCTGGATGTTCTTCCTCACTGATGAGTTGCTGCCATCCTGTACATTCAAACTGTAGTTCGTGTTGCATATCCTCGACAGACATTGTAATCCTCTCGGTTCATCCAAAAAAAAATCCTCATCTTGTTTGAAGTTGTGGTTAACTGATGTGTTGTTGTGACATTTTCCTGAGCTGTTGACTGCTTGTCCCCTGCCCTTACTCCTACCAATGGGTAATGGGTATGCCTGGTTTGTTTCATATTGGACTTGGTCCCTTTCCAGCCTCTTCTCTTTCCTACACTTAACAGTGTTACATTCCTTATCTATCCTCTCGAAGATATCGGAGTTTTGATCCTTGAGGCCATCAAGCAGTAAATCCTTTGTCATTTTTTCATCCTACACTATAATTTCACCCTCCATATTTTTTAATGACCTTTCTTTGTCTTTATATAAAATCCCCATATACTCTAGGCCAATTCAATTGAAAAAAAAAACAAAGTAAATTCTCATATAATGGTGTTTCTTCCTGTATCCCATTAGGAAAATTGTATAAATGTAGCTCTAATGGGACTCTTTTTACTGAAATACTGTCTCTGAAATATAAATTGTCCAACTGAAGCCTCCTTTACTTAGACAAAAGTTTCTCAGACTCATTCATTTTCACTTTTAAAGTAACGTTCTTATTGGGGGATACAATATACGGCTGACCAGACAGGAGCAGCGGTTGCTTAAACCATTAATTAAAAGTAAAATTCATTGCAGTATTAATGTCATTACTCCATACCTTTGGTCTAGCTACTTCCACTGTAAATCAGAATCAGATTTATTGGCCAAGTATGCATGCATACAAGGAATTTGACTCCAGTTTCAGTTACTCTCCAAGTATGAATTACATAAATAACATACATACAACTATTAAGAACCAGACAAATGACATACATGCAACTATTAAAAACAAGACAAAAAGGTAAATATACATATACATATACATATACATACAAGGTGCAAAGTGCAACCCATGGCAAGAAATACTGAAATAAATTCTGAAAGAAACAAGTATTAACAATATGTGAACAATAATGCAGAATCCTCGGCGGCTAGGTAAAAAGAATACCCCAACCTAATAAGCTGAGTTAACCGTTTATGAACTTGATGGCCTGTGGAAAAAAGCTGTTCTTATATCTGCTTGTTTTGGTGCGTATTAATCTATAAAACCTGGCTGATGGTAATAGTTCAAAAAGATGGTGGCCTAGATGTGAAGGGTCGGTGATGATTTTCCATGCCCTTTTCGTGACTCTGGAATAGTACAGACCCTGTAAGGAGGGCAAACTAGCACCAATGATATTTGCAGCAGAACTGACTATTCAGTGAAACCTATTTTTGTCATGATTAGACAGAGATCCAAACCACACTGTTATGGATGAGCTGAGAACAGACTCAATAACTGCTGTATAGAACTGGATCAACAGTTCCTGTGGGAGGTTGAACTTCCTCAGCTGTCGCAGAAAGTACATTTGCTGTTGTGCCTTTTTTACGATGGACCCTACATTGGTCTCTCACTTCAAGTCACGGGATATTATAGATCCCAAAACTAGAAGGATTCCACAACTGACACAGCAGTATTAAATATAAAGAGGGGGGATAATATTGTAGTACCACTCCTAAAGTCCACTGTCATCTTCATAGTTTTAAGAGTGCTCTGTTCCATATTATTCTGACTATACCAAAGAGCCAGCTGCTCAACATCCTGTCTGTATGCAGACTTATCACCATTCCTGATGACCCAGATGATAACTGCATCATCTGCTGACTTAATAATTTATTTAAGGCACAATATAAATAAATACAATATCAAACTTTAGACCTTTTTGAATGCGGATGTCAAAGACCAATTCTTGTTTTTTTTTAGTGTAATTTCTGTCTGCAGTTCGGTACTGTGGTTATTTTATTGATTTGTGTCCACCTATAACTGTGAATAGAGATATTGTTTGTAAAGATGCTGTTTCTTTCTGAAACTCTTTATTGATTAACGTGGATTATGTTACAGTCCCACTATTATCAGAAAAGTTCTCACTGCTAGAAGCCATTATGGAGATCCATCAGCACTGCCCTGAAGTTTCTCTAAAAATCCTGTGTCATACTGATGTTTGAACTTGAAAGGCTAGATTTGGTGATTTATTAGTGAAGCAGTGAGATGAAAGTGTGTTTACTATGAAATGAAAGGCCAGAAAGCCTAAAGAAGATGATAAATAAAAGGAGATTCATTACTATTTATACTGGAAGTGCATTTCTGACACTGGATTATATTTCCATGCTCAGATTTGTCAGTAACATCTGAAGAGAGCCAAATAGCATTTAGGAAGGAGAGCATGAAAAAAAGTTAATGAATCATCCAATTGGTAGAGTCTTGTATTCAGTTTCTGCAATGAAACTTAACAACCACATTTAATTGAAATGAGACTGCATGGAAAAGAGTTAATGAATCATCCAATCAGTAGAGTCTTGTATTTAGTTTCTATAATGAAATTTAACAACCATATTTAAAAGAAATGAGACTGATTTTAGTCACTATATATTTTTTCTTTTAAAAAGGTTTCTTGACTATGTGACTCTCAATTTAGCTTCGTTTTTTTATACTTGCTTAATCACTGCAGGAAATTTCAGTCTACAGAAAAAATGTATAAAGGGTGCTCCACCATGTGCAACATCTAAGTTTTAATGTCTGCAGTCCTAGATAAATCCCTATCATATGTATATAATAGAGTATAATATTGAAGAGTAGGTGCCCACGTATGATACATAACCAGTTAGGATTTGTGTTGAAAACCAGTAATACTTTTTAGGTTGAGGTAATGACCGTGTTTTGAATATAACAATATTTTAAGTAGAATTTTATGTGATTCTGAGATTTGCATTTTCTAGCTTTGGCATAATGATATTTTAATATATAGCATATTAGTTCTGATATCATATTCCTCTGTTAGAACATTGCAATGGGTCTACTGCTTTTGGTGTGGTGAGTTCAATATGATGGTTAATGTGTGACAGCTCTAACCAAATCCCAAAGTATCTAAGAAATTAGGCTTGTGATTTAGTGTCGTTAGTACAAACAATGATTATTAAAAGCTTGTCATTATGAGTGCTATAAGGTTCCTAATGACATCATATTTTCTCAATGTATTTATTTATTTACTGAGTTTAGGATTAGCAGAGGAAAAATAATGCATTATTGCCTTACCTGACCTTAGCAGGATTAAATCACTAGCCTACAGAGTCACATGTTCATTTGTAGCTGGTTCATCTGCTGTACTGTGTGGCTCTTATTTTAAAATAAAACATAGACTTGAAGCAAGCAATAATGCCTGTTAGTGTGTATATTATTGTGATAATAACACAAACCCAGGGTGTTCTGAGACCAGAAGCCACAATCAGAGGACCTCTACACCCCTAGAAGGGCATGATTTCTAAAATAACACATTCCCTGGAGGGCATAATTTCACATAGAGAATGGGCCATCTGTTAAACTGTTCTGCTTTTTTTAATAAATACATAATTGCTTTTATATATTTATGATTTAAAATAATTTCTCTGCCACATTTTAAATAATTGCTGTATTGTATGCAATTGTTTTTGGAGGAATTGTATATCTAAAATATAAGTTATGTAATGATATGTCTAAACACCCACACAAACACATACACACACACACACACACACACACACACACACACACACACACACACACACACACACAAACACACAAAACTTAACAGCCACTGTATAATAGGAAAACAACTTGATATAGCAAATAAATAGAAAAAAAATTGAAGGCATGGCAACTCTTCCTTCTCCCTACCCCCCCCCCCCCCCAACGGTTGTGATTTTGCTGCTTTATGCAATGCACTTCTTTTTAAATTAAATTTCTGAGGTTTAAAATCAGTGAATATCTGCAAGCCATTATGAGTTTCCTAACTCTTTGATGTTTAGTTAATCCATACTGATGGACTGCCTGTTGCACTCAGCAGCGGCGCTGTCTCTTGCCTATCTCTTTTGTCTCATTCATACTACTTAAACTCTCACGGAGATATGTAAGCACACATGCACTCACTTGCACACAGACACAATTTTCTTTTTTTATTTGAATAATATATTAGTTTTACAAACACTAGACAGCAAAGGGTTGCTAAGGGAACATAAAAAATAGTGGCCATTTTTTTTTTCTTAATGTCTGAGTTTCACAGCAACTTAATATGCTGCCGTGAAATGGTGGACTTGTTTTTCAGTGGACATTACCTGCACAGTAAAACCCTGCAGTAGAATGTTTGCTCTCCATTCAGAGTAGGGACGTATGGGTTACCCACTCTCTAATGGCTTTTAAATTCTGGTACAAAAATAAGCCTGTTTCCCAATATGTTAACAATTTCTGTTCTATGCCTTAGAAAAACTAAAAAACAGATCAAGCCTATGCTGACATGTTAATTCAGAATCAGGTTCATAGGTGTTTACTAGGCTAATGACCACAAGGGCCTTTTTAAGCCTAGTCATGCATCCTAAATCTCTGACAAGTTCTGATACCCTTGACAAGTGTAAGCATGGGCCTGGGAAATTAACCATTTACAGGTTACCTGTGTCCATTAGAGACATAGGTGCTAAACTAGGGATGAATTTCCAGTTTCCTATCCAGTTGTCCAAGTTGCACTAGAAATGGGTTAGGGAGGAACTCTGCTTCACATGGATGGGGAGCCTGTTCCATAGATGGGGTTGTCTCTGGAATACATCCCTAGCTCTTCATCAGGTCCTATTTATATCACAGGCGAGGTTTAAGTCTTTAGAATGGGTAATTCTGGTGCCATTTGTTTTGTGGATATGCAGGAGGTCCATCAGAGTGGGGTCTGACAATGCCTGCATGTCAAGCATAGATTTCCCCTCAAAAGCCTGTAGGAGACAGAATATAGGGATAGGGCCTTCAGGCAGTCTCCATAGGACATATTACTTATGCCTTGTATTCTTTTAGTGAGGAACCTGTGTGGACTTTTCAATTGTTGGATATGCCTGGTAAGGTACATACCAAAGGGGACACTGTACTCAATGATAGGTCTGATGAATGCCAAATATAGTGGAACAATGACTTCCTTGGATATAGATGCCATACTTTTGTTTATAAGTTGTGCAACATAGAATGATTTCCTCACAACTGTAGACACGTGATGATCAAAGGCTAGATTACTATCTATGTGTGTCCCTATGTCTCTGACTACTGTATCAACTCTAAGGGGTGTGTTGTCAATATGATAGTTACCAGGGAAGGATGACTTCCTGGGTCATGTCAATGAGAAGGTTGGCTATCCACCGGGTGACATAGGGTTTGTACCATACCTCTTGAGTTTGTCAACAATGCCTGAGTGGGGTATTGTGTCAAATGCCTTGGCCAGGTCAAGGTAGGCAGTGTGAATGATTTTTCCCTCATCTATTACTTTGGTAACTTTCTCAAATTAGTCCACCAGGTTGAGTATGCATGATCTTCCCTTGACAAAACCAAACTGGGTTGGTCCAGTGTCTTGAGGTTTACTATATCTCTTATGATCATCTCCATGATAATTCTTTCCATGGCTTTACACATAAGACTAGTAAGACTTAGAGGTCTGTAGTTTTCAGGGTCTGTAGATGGCCCACCTTTGTGCAGAGGGATGACTGTTGCCTTCCTCCATTCATGAGGCACAAAGTCTGTTTGGAGGCTACAATTAAATAGAAATTCCAGAGGCCCTGATAGGTCATGTTTCATGCTATTTAGATGGCATCCTGGGATATTGTCCGGCCCATTGATTGGTCTTAGAGAGAGCATTAAGGACCTTTTTGCTAGTGATAGTAGGGGGGGGTTATATTTCATGATATTTCCTGAGGGAAGGTTGAGGGGGAGAGAGGGGTAAAGTTGGTGCTGAATTTTTTCAGCCAGGAGGTTTGCTATATCTTTTGGTTCAGTATAGGTGGCTCCATTTACAATGAGCTCTGCACACAATTCTGTATTGCCTTTGAGGTTGCAGACATAGCTAAAGAATGCTTTGTGGTTGTTCTTGGCCTGGGAGACCAAACTTACTTCAAATCTGGCTTTGGTAGACTTTATTTGTTGGTTTAGTTTGATGAGAGTGCTTTTATCCTGCTGGGTGTTGCAACTCCTAATTTTTGTCATGATTTTCTTCCTCCTGTTATATATCTGACTGATTTTGTGATTCCACCAGGGTGGCTTGTTTTTTGAGTTAGTTCTGCACTTCTTCCTGGTGGGTACAGCTGCCTCTATGCAGGTATTAACATGCTTGTACAGGGGTTTCTGTGAACAGTTATGTATAGGCAGCAGTGTTCTCAGAGTTTATGGGGGCTTAAATTTTGCCAGATTCTCACTTAATAGAAGGATGTTGGCTTTAAAAAGGTTCCTGAATATTCCATGTTTATCTGGTGTGTGTGTGTGTGTGTGGGGGGGGGGCAGGTTTTATTTTTACTTCAAAGGAGGCCATTTTGTGGTCTGACCTTACCAGGGAAGGCATTACAGTATGGGATGTGCAGCAGTCTCACATATTAGTGAGGACCATGTCCAGTATGGTTGCATCCCTGATTGGCATATTGACTATCTGGTCCAGGGAGTTTGTGTTTACAAAATCCAGGAATCTCTGTGCATGTACATTTGGTGTCATATAGGATTGCCAGTTAATAATGGAGTAATTAAAGTCATCCATGAATATGGTATTGGGTTGGATGGTTAGTGTTTCTAATAAGTTTAAATACAGTGGATATAAAAAGTTTACACACCCCTGTTAAAAGACCATGTTTTTGTGATATAAAAAAAGAGACCACAATAAATAATTTCTAAACTTTTCCCACCTTTAATGTGACCTATCCCCTGTACAATTCAATTGAAAAACAAACAAATCTATTGTGAGAAAAATATAAAAAAATAAAAAATGTACAATATGTTGGTTGCATAAGTGTGCACACGCTTAAACTAAAACTTTGTTGTGTGTACACACCCTTTAAACTAAGACTTTGTTGAAGTCCCTTTTGATTTAATTACAACATTCAGTCTTCTTAGTTACACACCTGCCATCAATTAAAGAGACTGTGATTAACCCCAAATAAAGTTCAACTGTACTAGTAGAATTTTCCTGTCATTTACTCAGTTGCCTGCTACAGCAAATGCCATGGTTCGCAGAGAGCTTACAAAGCATCAAAGGGATCTCATTGTTGAAAGGTATCAGCAGTCAGGACAAGGGTACAAAAACATTTTCACAGCATTGGATATACCACGGAACACAGTGAAGACAGTCATCAAAGAGTGGAGAAAATATGGAACAACAGTGATGTTGCAAAGAACTGGACATCCCTCCAAAATTGATGAAAAGGCAAGACAGAAACTGGTCAGGGAGGCTGCCAAGAGACCTACAGCAACACTGAAGGCACTGCAGGAATTTCAGGCAAGTACTGGTTGTGTACTACATGTGACAACAATCTACCATGTTCTCCACATGTCTGGACTACGGGGTAGGGTTGCAAGACGGAACCCTTTTCTTACACAGAAAAACATCCAGGTCTGGCTAAAATTTGCAAAACAATATATCATCTCCCAAAAGCATGTATGAAAATGTGTTATGGTCTGATGAGACCAAGGTTGAACTTTTTGGCCACAATTCCAATAGGTACGTTTGGTGCAAAAACAACACTTCACATCACCGAAAGAACACATCCCCATGGTGAAGCATAGTGTTGGCAGTATCATGCTTTGGGGTTGCTTTTCTTCAGCTGGAACTGAGGCTTTAGTTAAGGTGGAGGGAATTATGAACAGTTCCAAATACCAGTCACTTTTGGCTCAAAACCTTCAGGCGTCTGCTAGAAAGCTGAAGATGAACAGGAATTTCACCTTTCAATGCGACAATGACCCAAAGCATGCATCCAAATCAACAAAAAATTGGTTCACCAAAAGAAAATTAAAGTTTTGGAATGGCTCAGGCAGAGCCCAGACCTAAATTTAATAGAAAATCTGTAGGGTGACCTGAAGAGGGCTGTGCACAAGAGATGCCCTTGCAATCTGACAGATTTGGAGGACTTTTGCAAGGAAGAGTAGGCAAATATTGGCATGTCAAGATGCACCATACTGATAGACTCCTACCCAAGAAGACTGGATGCTATAATTAAATCAAAAGATGCTTCAACAAAGTATTAGTTTAAAGGTGTGCACACACAACAAGGTATTAATTTAAGGGTGTGCAGACTTCTTCAACCAGTGTATTGTACGATTTTTATTTTTTATATTTTCCCCTAACAGATTTGTTTGCTTTTCAATTGAATTGTACAGGTTATAGGTCACATTAAAGATGGGAAAAGTTTTGAAATGACTTATTGTGGTCTCATTTTTTTTATATCACAAAAACCTGGTATTTTAGCAGAAGTGTGTAAACTTTTTATATCTACTGCACATTTTATGTATTTCAGTAACTTGAGGGGAAACTAATACGTAGACTCTGAAAATTTAAGGAAAGTATTTAGGCAGAAAACTGCAAATAATATGCTGCCCATAATAGACAGAACTTTAAAAGTGCTTACTTTCATGACTACAGATGATCGAACAGTTATAATAGAGGACCTGGTAGGTGGTATTATGGACTAAAGCTCTGACTTGTTAATGTACTGCTTCCTGTTCCAGTAATAAAAGGTTTGAATTTTTCCATCTCCATTTGCCTTCCGTGACCTTGAGCAATTGACTTAACCACTGAGTGCTTTTGTATAATTGAAAAATTTGGCTAAGCTCCTTAATGGTTTCCTGGAGTGCATGCCCACTTACTTATAAATCTAAAAGGTATATCAGCTAGATTAGTATATACACAAAGTCCAATTTTCCTCTTCCTCATATCTGACTTTTTTTATCTTACCCTTACTCATTATGAAATGTATCTTCACATTGCAATAATGTTTTAAGAAAGTGCCATTCTAGTCTGACAAATACGTTTATTCTGAATTATTCTTCTTCAGAATAATATACTAGCTTCATTTATGCTGCATTATCCCCCTTTAGAAAAAAGTACTAGTTTCTTAAACTAACTTAACAGTGTACATACACTGTTGACTGAATTTCTGACCTTTTGTGCCCAGTACTGAGTAGTACATACAGATAAATGAATCAGATGTTGTAGTATTAATGCATGTTTTTTCTTCATTAAATTTTATCCAGTAGTAACTCTAACAGAGACTCTTCAACAATTATCCTTCCAAAGTGTCTGTTAAATGACTTAATAACATGTCCGATGCAATTCACTGGCACGGTTTCCTTAATAATAAATAAAAACAATAAAATAGGACTTTAATAGCATTCACTTTGTGGGCCTGTAGTGGCAAATGAAAAATGTTAGCATGTATACTGCTAGCCAAGGCAAGCAACATGACACTTGCAGGGCATAGTGCATCAAGTAATATATCACAAATGGCATATTTTGTATTGCGGTTTGTAGCACTTACTATGACTTTTATAATTTTTTGATGTTCTTGTATTTCACAAATTTCAGTCTTAAGCTAGTGTGAGTATAACACATACTTTGTGCACAACCTCTGCTTCTGTCAAGGGTAAAAGCACCGATGACAACTTCACTCTACACAAGTCAGCATCTGTTAATGGCAGTTAATATACAGACATGTCCTTTTATCACATCAGTATAGCTTGACAACTGCTAGAAAGACATTATTTGCTCCAGTGAGCCTGTCATCTGTGAGTATATCAACAACGTGTAATAGTAGGGCTGTTCATCACAATACTGAGACCTTCAGAAAGTCAAAGGGAAATGGAGGTGAAACTTTACTGTCTAGTGTTGCTACATAGCTTAGCATTCAGTCTGGAAATGCCATTCTGCAAACCTTAAATGCAATTCATTTTTTTTTTCATCTACCATGCTGTTATGAATCTAACAAAAATAAATCAGATAGGGTGTACCCAATTTTATATACTGGTGCAAGCGCTAATGGTTCTTAGGATTGTTTGATAGATGTCAGTTCTTGTAACTGATTGCAAAATTGATTGTGAAGCATTTTGTAAAGAGGATTCCCATGCTTGTTTTATCATTTTTGATAATAGCAGTAGAGGAGACTGAGATGAGGTTCATTTAGTTCATTTTCAGGTTAAACCGCAACATTGAGTACTGCTTTTGTAAAGTCTGCATGGCTTCTTTCATGACTACATATACAGGATAAATTCGAATTGGCATCATCAGTTTCACATAGTTTTTTTCTAGTTCAAAAAGTGTAATGATACAATAAATCTATACCTGGAAGATCATATAGGTTCCATAACAACAAACACATAGTAATAATGAGCAAATATTCAATTCACTATGCCCGCCCTGTTCCTCACATTGCAAAATCTGATGCAATGTTTTACACCATTTCTTCTAAAAGAAAATGTGAATTTATATCTTCAGAACTGTAAAACTAAATATTCATTATGACAGCAGCTCCAAATCCATTAATAGAATGCAATATGAATAAAGTTTGTAGACTTTGTCTATAATGCGCAATACCAGCATGAGTGTAAAATCAGATTTCAAATATTTAATTATATCTTGCATTATCAACATGTAATCAGTTGACTGAAAAAGAGCAAAATCTACATTAAATCATACCTCCAAATTGCAAGAATCAAAACATTGCACAACACTACTAAACAACTATTTAAGCAGGGAGCAAGCTTCATGTAGCGTTAGTACGGGGCAAGCCTCCACATCCCCAATCTTTAAATGTACCAAAAGAAAAACAGTAAAAAAAGCTTAGAGAAAAGGAAAAAGGTACAAACCACAAGTAAAATATACATATATATATATATATATATATATATATATATATATATATATATATGTATATATATATTAGTGGCAAACTCACATGTTCAGCATATGCTACCAGGATGTGCATATTTTTATTTGTGTATATCACCAACACATTTCTACATATTATTGGCATCACCAATTCCCAAATAGCTAGAAACTCCACTCTAAAATGGTAGCTCAGTCACAATTAAGCAGAAAAGAATTAAAAACTATTGCATTCATTGCATGTATTAAAGACAGTCTTTTACCCCCCAAAACAAATTCTTTATCCATTGATAATGGATCAAATGTCCATACATCCATTACCAGATCACCTGCTTTATTTTTGTACAGATCTGAGGAGATACCAAAGCTCATTCTGACTCCCAGAAAGATCAAAGGAGTTGAAATATTTTTTTGGGACAGTACCACTATATCACAAAATGCACAGTGTTACTCCCACACAAGCTGCATGTACACACAATTTGTATAACACCCATTCATGTACTGCACATCATTCAGAGGTGGGACAAAATAGCAGCACACACAGAATACACATATGGATGTACAGAGGATATGTGGACTCTGCAATGGATGCTTACAAGCCTAGAACTGACCAGAAAATGTCTTGCTGTGAGGTAGCAATACTGATGTCCTTGCCTTCACTGCTGCAGTACTCCTAACATGTGGGATTCCCTGTCATGGGGACCTGATGTCCGGCCAGTCTATCAAAAACTACTGTTGCATCACCCAAATGCTCCTTGCATAGTGTAGGGCATAAAGGTGACGTTCAGGCCTACCCTAATCAGAACTTCTTTGCCGCCAATTCGAACATATCTTTTCACCATTGTTTTGTTTGCCTGCACCCATTCTGCCCCAGTTGAACACATTTTCATTTTCCAGTGACTACCTATGGCTGATTGTTGACTTGTAGTAGTTGCAGATAAGTGCCCCATTGGGGGGGGGGTTGTTTTTTTTCTTTCTTTTTTTGTGCTCCTTGAGGTTAATGTCATCCAGGAAGGCTAAATGTCAGTGTGGGAGACAGATTCCCCATAAAGACCTACACAATAAGTGTCTTTTTACCTACTAGTTTCTCATGACCATATGTCTTGTTCAATTTGTCAGGCATTTTTTCTGAAAACCCTTCACAGTAGACTTTCTTCCCTTTCCTTGTATCTTGATAACCAGCAACTTAAGCTACTCATTAAAGATACAATGGAAGGAATCTCCTGCCCAGAGAGTCAGCTGTAAGGGAAGAAGAAGGAGAAAAAGGTACGACTGGAATTTTCCACTGACCAGCCTCTGCCAGGTGTTTATCCTGAGGTGCTTCCAAACCCAGCTGTGCTGTCAGATTTCTCTGCTGCAACCGTGTTGGAGGCCACTGAGGATCCATCTGGCAGCATGTCTGAAGAGGCTTTGTAGGTGTCCATTTTGGATGTTCAGTTCACGGTTTACTTTTTTCTGAGGGGCCTAGGGGATTTTAGTTGGGACAGAAGTTCCAACTACAGTTCTCAACTGCCATCCTGGGTCTGAGCTTTCTCAGTTTTTTGTCAGTGACATTCCCTTAAAACAGAAATAAAAAATTAAACATGTTTCTTCTGCTTCTGGGGATCCAGAAAGTGAGTGGCAGGTCTTCACTCAGGGGCTATTTACTGCTTTAATGCCCTTAAAGCTTCCTCATGACATTTCAGTTTCTGCTCCTCCTTGGTCTTCTAATCCCCTTAAAAGGCCTCAAGAACATAATTCTTTTCAAGATGAGTCAGATTCTGATGATGAATCCCTGACTTTAGACTATGGGTGAGATAATGAGGAATCTATTAGTCCTGATATTCCTTTTGAGGACATTTCTTTTTGGGCCACACTCTCTAAGATGATGGATTTTATTTAATGAGATTGTGCTCAGGTCTCTGATATCCATAAAAGGTAGTACATGTTGCTGCAGTTGGAATCTCCTCAACCTGCAGCTATTCCTCCTGTTTTGGCTGCTTTGCTGAACACTTTTTGCAATGCCTCTCATGTACCTGATTCTCTGCCTCCTGCTCCCAAGAAACATACCTCTCAACCTGGAAACATCAAAAATCTGGACAAGGCCCATGAAAAATAGGTACAAATCTGTATGCTGATTAACATCTAATTTCTATACATAATTACGTAACCCCACCCACTCCAATGGAATTGTGGGATACAAACTTTCAAACGCAAACTGAAGAACAGTCAACCAAAATATGACACCAGAGTCTCCCTGCAGACATTCCAATGTCCCTTTACCTGGCGATTTTGTCTTATTTACCATAAACACTAATGTGTGCATAAAGCTTTAATGCTAAAATGATTATTTGGATTTTATTTTTACATTTGCAGCACAACAATGCACAGACACTAGCAGACATCTGCTAAACAAAGCAATACTGCCTCACAATGAAAATAGACTTGGCATTAAAACTCCTCTCCCCTTGAAATTCACATTCATTGAAATAGCATTGAAACCCACACCACATTCAAAGAAAATGCATCTGGCCAGTGGTGGATAAAGATTACCTTTGAGCTGTTTTCAAATCATTGGCCCCTTGCACACAAAACAAGAAACATACATGTGTTCTTTTCTTTGCTACACCTTCCTGACTTCATTATGTTATATTCCTTGTATAATACAGCACACTTGTTAGACAGAGTGCATTTTAAATTTATTGTTTGAATATTTTTCCAGTACGCTGTACTGTAGGCAATGAAACAAAATGCATGAACCAATAATGACAGAACTGCCCAATTCAGAACATTTCCATTTTAAAGGTCTATTTCCACACCCACAGTATAAATAGAATGACAGTAGTGTAAGCCATAGACATCTTGCACAGCTTCTCGCACTTATGGGGGGGGGGCAAAAGGTAAAAAAACAGGGACACATTTTAAACATTGCTTGTTTAATTTTGGAAAGTTGCTAGAATAAAATGTTGCGTTACCACCATGCATGTCACTGGCAAGCTTTGAATCCAGGATCCTATGCACTACAGTCAGAGCAACATACCACTATGCCAAATCAGCAGTTTTTTGAACCTGAAAAATAGGAAGACTGAAACTTAATGGCTATCATTTAGTGAATTCAGTTCTCACTTCTCACCATAGCTCTCAGCCTCTTAGAACAAAAAACCTGGACAAAGCCAATAATGGGAGAATACAAATTCAGTTCTCAGGCAAGAAGCCTGATAGGTTTTATAGGGTGCCTGAGAATTGTTAGCTTCTATATGAATGTCCTGTAGTGTCCGTAGCCTCTTATATGCCATCTCAACTGCTTCCTTTGCCCAAGTTATTGCTTCCTGACAAGGACAACAGAATTATGGAAAGGCTGAATAATGAGGTTTACACTTCCACTACCCAGCTTTTAAGGCTCTTAATTATCAGAGCCATATATCTAGGTATGTATTGGCTCTTCTTTCTCAGGCCTGTCAATTTATTTCTGATTTTCCAGACTTTGAGGGTAATACCTATGTTCTTTTGCTGCTAGGGACTTCCTCTCAAGTTGTTTGTCATTCAGTTGTAAATGTACTTATGATGCAGCAGATGCCTCTTCTAGGGCTGCTGTTTTTGGTTCAGTGATGAAGAGGTATTCTTGGCTTAGGCTTCAACATCTACCTGATTATATTAAAGCTAAGTTGATGGATGCTCCTCTGGATTATACATTTTTGTTTAGGGAAGCAGCTGCTAATTAGCTTAAGTCCCTTCAGGATGAGGGTAAGGCCTTACAGGCACTTAAACATGTGTTTGTTTCTCCTGTGCCTAAATTTTAGAAAAACTACCCCACTAAGCCTGCCTTTGTTCATAGGCAATCCAGCCCTTATACTTAAGGTAAGAAGAGTGGCAAATGGGCCCCTTCTGCTAAAGCTACTCAGTTTTCAGGGATTCCAAAGCCTTCCTTTCTGGACAAACCAGATGATGTATGACTAGATGTCCCTTCCCAGTCACATTCCTCTTTCTCTCTGCCATTCTCTTTCTCTTCTTGTTTGACTTCAGATCACTCAAGATTCTTGGGTTCTGTCATTAATTCATCAGGGGTACTTCATGGTGTGGAAATCCCATCCTCCTTTTATGGGCATTCCTCAGCACCCTTGGGAACAACTTCCCTTTTCCCTAGAGGTTCTTCAAAATCTTTTGACTTAGGGTACCCTTCAGGATGTACTTAATAACACCAAAAGCAGAAAAAGCATGTGAGCCAAGGCACTAAGAGAGAAGTTACCAATAAATTATGTTTTGGATCATCTGGCTTAATGGTATTTTTGGGTTTACTATTGTTTCCTTGAACCGACATTCTGCAGTGTTAAGATTTCCAAAAAATAATATCGGACATCAGTACAATAAACAAAAAAAATGTAGAAGGAAGTATTTTTGGTAAAGTCAGCATCTCAGAAATGTTGACTTTACCAAAAATACTACAATTCTGGTCAACAATAACACAACGTTTTTACAGGGGGACAAGCCCCCTTGCAACTCTCATGTGGGGATGCACCCTATAGCCCCTGCTACTTAGATATACAAACTCCAGGATCGCACTATCGTGAGAGAAAGGGTACATTTCCCAATCCCCACAATAGTGCAATCTGCATCAGAATGTAGAAAGCCACAACTGCGAATGCTGTATTGCATTTGCTTTTGTAAATTTCTACATTTTGGCATTCGTTCTTCAGATTCTACAAAATCAGTAGATTCACACTAATTAAACTGCATGAAGTGCGATTGGGAAAACGATAGTAAACCATATTTTGGATACTATTCAAGAGGTACCTGCGTCCCAAAGGGGAAAAGGGTTCTATTGTTTCTAGTGCCAAGAAAAAAGGGCACTTTGGGACATATTTTAGACCTCTCTCATCTAAACACTGTTCTAAAAGTACATTCCTTTTGGATTTTGTCCCTTCAGATTTTGTTTCCTATTTTGCTCCCTCAGGCCTATATAGTATCTCTGGATTTGAAAGATGCTTATCTCCATATTCCGATCCATCCTCTTTTCAGGAAGTTTTTGCATTTCTCTCTTGTTTCCTGGCATTTTCAGTCCTCTGCTTTGCCCTTTGGCCTTTCTAATGCCTCAATGGGTGTTCACCAAATGCCTTGCTCCTGTGATTGTTTTTTTTTTGCAGGCTTCATTTGATCCAATTTTTTCCTTACTTAGATGATCTGCTGATTCAGGCATCCTCTTCAGAGACCCATTTGTAAAATCTTCATTTTAACATTTCCCTTCTTCAGAGCCGTTCACGATAAATTTCAAAAAAGTCTTCCCTGACTCCTCAGGATCATTTTTTTCTGGGTTGCACAATTCAGACGGTGCCAAAGCTTGTATCTCTGCCTCCTCCAGAGGCCTTAACTCTCATTTATTTCATTTATACTCTTCTTCCTCTGGCTTCCATTATTGCCAGGGAGTTTCTGAGAGCTCTGGGTTTCATGGCATCCACAATTCTGATGTCCAGTCTGGCCAAACTTCACATGAGAAAGTTTTAGTTGTTTCTGAAGTCAGTGTAGCTTCAACATGCACATCCTATAGATTTGGTAGTTCTTCTTCTTCCTTATCTCAGACAGGAACTTCACTGGTGGATTCAGCAGTTTTTTCTGAATCCAAGGAACCCTTTTTATCCCCCTCTTCCATCTCAGGAATTGTTCACAGATGCTTCAGACATGCAATGGGGTGCTACATCTGGCTCCCTAAAGGTAAAGGGAGTATGGACACCTCATCAGCAGAAGTAGAACAACAACATCAAAGAGATGAGAGCTCTTCTTTTGGGTCTTCAGGCTTTTCATCCTCTTTTCTCTCCAGGGCCTCTTAAGATGTTCACATTCAACACCACAGTGATGCGGCATATCAACAAACAGGGCAGAACAAGATCTTATCTTCTTTGCCGGTTGACCCTTCTGGTATGGGATCTTGTTGTCAAGTATCAAGTGACTCTTCAGTTTATAACCCTTCCAATCAGAACACTGTAGCAGATACTCTGAGCAGGTCCTTAACTCAGTCCCACAAATGCATGCTTCACAGGTGTTGCTCGTCCCCCTCTAACATAGATGACGAACAGGCTGGGTAGTTCGTTTAGATGCTTTATTACATAGAAACACATCAGGATGGATAGCAGCATCATAAAATATAAACAAACTGATTAACAGACAGACCTTACAGACAGCCATACATGCTTACATATCAACAGCTTACTACAAAATGGCAGTCAGGCTTGCACGTGCTTAGTATTTATACACTTGTGCAAGCCCTTGGATAGCTTCTTAAAGGTACATACACATATTGCTCTATACTCTCCCTCTTAAAAAGCTTGCCCTTAGCTGAAAATAACATTGGAGTTAGACATGCATTACTATAGACATTACAAACAAACACAATGTTCATGTCCAAGCTGCCGTGTATCTATTACAAGGTCTGGAGATATGACCGGATCTTGTAACATAACAATCTGGACTGGATTTTGCAATAGGCACAGTCTTCGATAAAAAGCTAGTATCAGGAACTTCTGGATTCATCACATGAATGGGAATATTCACTGGAACTTCCTCTGGAACTGGAACACTGGACAACGCACTCTGAGATAAAGAGTCTTCCTCACAGTCTATGTGCTATGGTATAGGCTTGGACACTGGCATCAAATGTTTCCAATTCTGCCTAAACTCTATTCCTTGTGATTCCACAATGTATAGTTTCTGCTCTGAACAAATATTTTTCACAACTCCAGTCCGATCATAACCTTTGGACATTTGCATCCTTACCACTTCTACTTCTCATAATGGACTGAGCTGTTTGCTGTTCTTATTGTAGCAGGACTTCTGTGTTAAACGCTTCTTCAACAGATTGGTTTTCACTGACCTGTTGTTCTTGATACATGAAACCAACAATTGACTACTGATTGGTAACATGGTTCTGGTTTCTCTCGACAGAAGTCTCTGGGCAGGTGAACCAAGATGTTTATCACAAGGAATATTTCTGAGATTCAAGATATTCAGGAAAACATCATTATTGTCCCATTTTGAAATCTCTAGTAAGTGTTTTGCACTTTGAACTGCACGTTCTGCCAAACCATTTTACTGCAGATACACTGGACTACTAGTGACATGAGTTAAGTCCCACTCTTTGACAAATCTTTTGAACTTTTGGCTTGTAAACTGTGTGCCATTGTCAAAATTAACTTTGTGCAGACTACCATGGACAGCAAAATGATGATTCATATTAGTTATGACAGTACTGGATGCTAGATTACATAGATAGTAGTTCAATCTCAAACCAATTTGAATAAGAGTCTACTAACACCAAATCATGTTGACCATTCCATTTGAAAATATCACTAGCTACTGTCGACCAAGGTGGAACAGGAATCTGGTTTAGATGAAGTGGTTCTTTCTGTTGATGTGACTTAGTACTGTTACACATTGAACAAGATAATAACACTCTCTCGATATCTTGCGACATAGAAAGCAAAAACACTAGACCTCTCACCCTTCTCTTGGTAGAGTTTGTTCCTGGGTGACCATGATGCAAGATAGTAATGTACTCTTATTGCAAGGACATTGACACAATTACTTTTGGACCTTTCAGAATGATACCATTGTCAGAAAAAATCTCATCTCTACAGAATATAAGGTTGCATTTCTTGAGGTAAACTAGATACTTTGATGGCCATCCTTGTTGAATAAAATGGTTGAGCCTCTGTAAAACTGTATCTGTGGCTATGTCTCTCAGCTCATTAAGATGTGTAGAAGAAAAATTTCTAACTTCCATGACTTCAAAATCAAGGTTTTCATTCTCATGCGGTTCAGTGGTGTTTCTGGGCTATCTGGACAATGTATCAACAAGATAAAGATGTTTGCCTTTCTTGTAGACAAGAGTAAAATGATACTTCTGCAATCTCGAAATCATACATTGCAGTCTAGCTGGAGCTGTATACATAGGCTTTCTCAAAATAGTGACTAGAGGTGGTGGTTTGTTTTGATCTGGATAGGTCTGCCATAAACATAATCATGGACATTTGAACATGCAAACACAATTGCCAAAAGTTCCTTCTTGATCTTGGCATATAGAAATTTGGGTAAGAGTTCTCGATGCATAGGCAACAGGTTTACCCTCTTGTAGAATGACTGCACCTAGACCAAATCTAGAAGCCTCACATGAAAGATTGATTGGTTTGTGAACATCATAGTATCTAAGAGTAGGTGGACTGGCATTTCTCTGTTTCAGGACATCAAATGCTCTTTTGTGCTGTTCTAACAAAGACCAGGATACATCTTTATGTGTCAGCTCTTTGAGTGGTGCTGAAGGTTGGCTCAAGTCTGGAATGAATTTGCCTAGATAGTTAATCATGCCAAGAAAACACTGCAGGGCTTGAACATTGTCTGGAGCTGGCATCTCAAGGATGGCTTTTTGCTTAGAAGGGTCTGGCCATACGCCTGAACTGGTAAATAAATGACCAGCATAAGTAACTTCTTGTAGCCAGAATTTGCATTTCTGTGGATTGAGCCTGAGATTCACTTGATGTGCTCCTTTCAGAACTTTTCTGAGGTTTCTGTCATGCTCAGCTTCGCCATTACCTCCTACTAGTACGTTGTCTATTATAACAGCACAAGGATACCAGAAAAAATTTTCTCCATTGCATGTTGAAAGACTTCACTTGCAGTATGTATTCCAAATGGCATTCTCAAAAATCTGTACCTTCCAAACTGAGTATTGAAAATATTTAGCAAAGAGGATTTCTTGTCATGCAAAATTTGCCAAAATGAACTCTTTGCATCTAAAAACAGTGGCATTTGGCATCAGAGCTGCAACTTCTTCCACTGCGTGAATTGAAAGAGGAAGTATTTTTAGTGCTTTATTCAAATCTTGTGGATCAATACATATTCTGATGTCATCTAAGCTTTCCTTATGAGCTACAACCATGGAAGATACCCATTGATCTGGTTCATCTACTGGACAAATTTTATCTAGCTTAGCTTTGACTCTGTCCTGCATAGCTATTGGAACTTTCCGGGCTGTCCTGATAACTGGACTGACATCTGGGTATAACTTCATGGAGTATACAACTGGAAGCTTGCCTAGTTTGTCTTTGAAAAGATCAGCATAGGTAGAAAAAATATGTTGGTCAAAATTAAAGTAGTGGTCTTTTAAGCTAACATGATGGACTTCCTTTTTAAATGAATGCCCCATTTTCCAACTCTCTGAGCCCTAATAATGGCTGAATGTGCATCTTGATCACATAAAATAACAAGTCGTAACTTCTCCCAGCAGAGTAACATGAAAGCACTACTGAGCCTTCTGTCTGAATTTTTTCACTACCATAAGCAACAAGCTTCACTCACTTTGCCAAATCAAGGTTTCCACTAGCACATACTATAGTAAATGTTTCTGCAGACATGACATTGCACTTTGAACCTGTGTCAACTTTGAGCACTATGAGTCTTCCATTCATATGCAAAATACTTCATTCTTTTCCTTTAAATCTGCGGCATTGACCATTTCATTAAGGAATGATACACCACCAGCATAATAAGTACGTGACATAGGCTCACAGCTTTGCAATTGATCAACTTGTTTCTTGAAATGTGTAAAGAATGTGTGCCTTTTGATTTACAAAACCTCTTAAAATTATTCCACGTATTGCATTTATGACATTGCTGACCAAAAGTTAAACATTTTTCCTTTCCAGATTCATGATTTCTACCACAGTTACAACAGTTGGCAATGAAAGTAGGTTGGGGTTCATGCTTTGAATTTCCTGACTCACTAGTATGCTTCACTGAGACTGTGTGAACTATGGAACTTGCTAGAAAGCTCTGGGGTTTACCAGTGAGTGCTGCAGGGGCTACAGTTGCTGCCATGTGCTTGGGCCTCTTTCTTTTAACCACATGCTGCATACTATCAACATGAACTATAGAAGTTACTGGAAGCACGCATCTCTCATTTTAGGCATATTTGTGTGCTTTTCTGTAAGCTTGTATATCTGACAAATCTCAATGGCCTTATTCAAAGTGAAATCACTGTCATGAAGTAAATTCTTCCTCATAGCATCATCCTTAATACCACACACAGTTCTGTCTTTTATCATCTCATCCCTTAATTCACCAAATCTGCACGTTGTAGCTTTGAACAAGTCTGTTATATATGCTGCAAAAGTTTCAGCAGGCTTTTGATGCTTTGTATAAAATAAGTGCCTTTCCGTTGTAATCTTTGTCTGGGGGCTGCACATTTCTCTAAATTTACATTTTAAGCACTCAGGGCCCTCTACTGACTCAGCCGTACAACAATATGACAGTTTTCCCCTCTCCTGCAAAGATAGCAGGTGCATACACAAATGAATGTTCTCTTTCAATGGTTTCTGACCCAGCTATATTGAGCAGAGTAAATGCCTTTGTATGGTCATCTTTATCAGAAAATGCAGTCTTGTAAGAAAATGTCACACTTTGCTCAAACTCTCAACAGTTCCCTGCAATATTATTGTCAAACATATGTGCACTGGGTTTTCAAAATCCAGCTGTCATGCCAACAAAGTATGCACAAACACACTGAAAGTATGGCCCTTTTAATTACGTATGAACAAGCTATGCTGTGAGAGCTCATAATAATATTCAAATGCACAGTAAACTCTTCAAAATGTACTTTGAGAAATATACTCTGAAATGGCTGTATCTTGTGAAATAACTTTACTGCAATACTTTTGATAACTCAGATATCTTTAATTAATACGAAAAATATGTTCTTAGCAAAACTGCATCCATTTCCCCTTATTTTATTCATTTTATGCAATTTGGACTTTATTTCAAACATTTTCCATAGTAATTCAAATATTTTTATCAATATTGGACATAGTTTATTTAAATATCATTTAGAGCATTCTGTATGCTTTGTTTCATATTATGCAAATAAGACATAGGGCAGGATTCATGAAGCCTCCGTGTAAGAGTTACAAGGCTTACACGGAGGCTGCAGTTAAACGGTGTGACATCAGCATGTCATGCATATGCATGAGGGCATGCTGAATCACACCTAAGGCTAACATGGTCCGTGGAAGACAGTAGGGGGTGTGTCCGTAGGCCGAGCCCTGCAAATGGATACGCCCCCAGAAGAGTAAAAGTCCAGAAAGTAAACCCCCATGACAGAGTCCATGTAAATGTGAATAAACACAACACAACACATGCCCCCACAGACTATGAACATTTTTAACATTTTTAAGTTGTAAAGATGTTTGCCTGTGAGTGCGCTCGTTTGCGTGGGTGTGCCATAGTTAGCAGTCAATGGAAAAGCATATAAGAACTAAATATGCAAAGTAAGCCAAGAAGCAATAGCGTAGCGGTAGAGATGTTGGCTGAAGAGGAGGCAGTGATGGTTCGAGCCCCCACAACATTAATTTTTATTTTTAGTGAAATAAGCACGAAACATGTCCCTGACATATATGTACACATATAAAATTATATTTTATGTAAAATGTAATGAAATGGGACATGTATTTCGAAGAAATGTGAGATAATAAAAAAATATATATATCAGATGTGCCTATAGCTGAGCTACAGTCTAACAAGTTGAGTACATCTGCCTGTAGGTGAGCAGCGTTTTAACAGGTTTAAAATGAGTGCCCGTAGGTGAGCAGTGGTTTAACAGGTGTAAAATGAGTGCCCGGGGTTGAGCAGCATTTTAACACGCTGAAACTGTGTGCCCGTAGCTGAGCTGAGCGTAATATGTGTGCTGACAGCCAAACCATGCGTAAACCAGCGTGATCCGTTTGCGCGGAGCTGCGCACTGCGCCAACAAGCTAACCGACGGGCAACGTTGAGCAAGCTGTATCAAAACTGCCTTTATACAGACACACCTCCTAGCTTGTGTAGACAGACAGAAAATATAAAAAGCAATGGCCAGGTTCGAACCCAGGGTACCATGCACCGTAGTCAAAGTACTGAACCACTAAGCCATGACAGTTGAACTTAGAAATGCAGTAATAGCATATATATATGAATGAATAGAAAGAGGAGCATGACAAAGCAGGTTTTGTGAAGCTGATACAATTCCAAAATGGCCAATCACAGATAAGTGCGGGTAAAACGGCATATATAAGCCCCATAGGTGGGAATACGCAGCATAACCAATTGTAGAACTGACTTGCAGCCAGGATGTCAGGTGTAGGTAAGGGTAGTTGCTTCCGAGCACAGAGGTGTGGCATTGAGGAATCCAAATATATGGTTTGGCTCCTTGTCCACAATCATGAGGCCCAACTCATGCAGGGCCAGGTCCTGTGGGGAGCATATAGGGCTGAGGCATGGGACCGGTTGGCTCATGATCTCACCAATGCCACAGGGATACCAAGGACTGGTGAGCAGGTCCGTCACCACCATGCGGACCTGAAGAGACGGAAGCAGGACCAACTGAACCATTGGATCCAGGAGGCCCGGCAAATGCCCAGCACCCCACTACTGAGTAAGTTATATGTAATTATTTATGTAAGAAATTAACCTAGCTGATATTATGGAGATGTGTATTCCAATATTACTTTATTTATATTACAGCTGCAGGTGTCCGTTCTGTGAACCGTCAAGCCTATGGCGATAGGTTGGCACGGTTGCGCCACCAGGCAGGTCAGTAATTGTCTCCCTGTAACTGTAAATAAATATATAAGTATGACAGTTAGCAAAAGAGTGCAGTGTAGTCACTAATTAATAAAATGTGCTAGTAACAGTGTAAGAGGGTTTGCAAGTATTGCTTGATCACAAAAGTGTGATGCAGCCTGTAATCCAAACATAAAAATGAAACAAGTCTGAAATAAAGATGTCCCACCTGTAATATAATAGTACATAACCTGCAGCAGGCTGAAAAGTACAGCTGCAGAAGCTGAGTAAAACACATGTGTGAAATATATCCCTGTTGAAATACAGAAACATGACAGAAGTGTTGGAAAGGATTTTTATAACTACAGGTAAAACATGTCAATAAAGCCTAGAATTAAGTACCATCCCGAATTGTAAAAATAAAACAAGTGAGAGAGTGTGAGAAAGAGGTATGAATCCACCAATAAAGTAGTAATAACTCCTGAATAAAGTATACTGCAGTCAGTACAGAATTAAATGAATGTGACAGGCAGAACCAAACAGTAACATGTGTTGAAAACGGTACCGCAGCTGGAATGTGTGTCCCAAAATCTGGATATGTTGTTCTCAGTCTGCAATATGCAGATAGCATGGTTGTCTGAAATACCAAACATCCACAGTTGTCTACAGCTATATAAAGCAAATGTAGCAGGATGATGTAGCTGAACAGAGCCAGATATGAATGTGTATGAATAAAAATGAAAATGTATATTGATGTAGCAGTAACATTCCTATCACCAACCTGAAGTAGCTATCACATAGGAAACTGTAGGCAGAACTGTAGTGTGTATATATCTGCAGCTGTTAGAAATGTACAGCATATGTATTGGTATTTGAAGTTGTTAATTAAATTTTCTTCACCCTACCCTATAACCACATATAATCCATTCCACGTGAAATTGGTATGTGCAATCACAATTAACACCCCTGGACATTTGTCCTGTTGGTTCATACATATTTGCATGTACGTTGATGCATCTGCCCTGTTCATACATCCAAACCTGATGGCCTGTTGCCATCAATCAACCCTGCATGTTGTTGGATTGTGTATTGCTGTTCAAATTATGCATGTGTTATGCTTGCTGTTCAATGGTTTGAATATATGGGTGTTTGGTTAATGGGAATACTAATGCATGCTGTTACAACTAATTGTGAATGGTATTGTACGTTACTAACCCAAACTGTCATAACATAATGCAAAACATAGGACGACAGGGAAGGCGGGTTCCAGCGGACCCACCTCTCCCTCCTCAGCTGGCGAGTGCACCTGGCAGTAGTGCCCAGGCCGGACCCTCCTCCGGTGGCCCTGTGCCACCTGTGGGTGGAAGCGCTGCAGGGGATGGGGCTCATCCCCCCTCTGCAAGTGTGGCCAGAGGAGAACATCCACTCACCCTCCTTAATGTCCAGACTGTGGTGCGTAGGGAGATCCAGGATGCTGTTCTTGGGCCCCTACGCCAGCTTGAGGCATGGATGGCACAAGTAATGGGCATGCCTGCTGCCCGGCCTACACAGCCCCCAGCACAGCCCCATCCTGGGCAGTGAAGGCACAGTGGCAACTTCCCATGGGTGGAGATCTCAGTTCCACTGTTGCCATCTGTGGGCTCATGGGCTAGAGATATCCAAACATCCATCCCCGTCAATTGTGTAACCCCCCCACATGTGTCATACATCGCCCCTGTATGCGTCTTGTTTGTCTTGTCTGTTAACCTACCCAACCTACCTCCCCAGCTATACTGACTTCCTGTACCTGACATACCACTCTAACCTGAAAAAAAAAAAAAGGGCACTCTGTACCCACAAACAAATTATGCCCCATACATAGCTGCAATTTTGCACACGTCTGCTGGACATGGAAACTGTCAATTACAATTGGCTGTACAACAAGTATTATTGTTGTCCTTACACCTCTCTCAGGGGTGGAAGGTTTCAAATGTCACACCAAATTACAAACATATGCACAGCTGTTGCTGATGAAGAAATGGGTAGCTATGGGCCTTACCTACATCCCTCCTGAAAAACCCGAGCTTGTTTCCCTACTGTCCTACCCTCTTTGTGACCCCTTTTTCACCACTTTCCTGTCTCCCCATTTTCATTTCTTTCAAAGAAATTAGCGCGGGTGTGCGCAAGAGTAAGTACTTTTAAGCAGTTGTAAGCGCGGAGCTGGACGCCAGTGCGCATGCGTAAGCTCTGCGCAAACCAGCGCTAACCCGCTTACAACTGCTTAAAAGTGCCTTAGTCACTCTGAATGACAAGGCCTGTAGTCTGCTCAAAAGCAAAATAAAATCCCACTGTCAGTCCCGAACCCTGGAAACAGTAGTTTGCATGACTTACCACTAAGCCATGACAGCTATATAGGAACATTGTGCTACAATAAATATATCATGCAATAGTAGGAATGAATGTAAAGGGAATATAGGATGTGCAGTACACAAAGCATGTCATCTATATTTACTGTCAAATGTAGTGGATTTCTATAATAGTAGTGTTTGAACAGAAACAGCCATGCTAGTTGGTAGCTAGTAGGCAATAATGTCACTGTAGCACCTTGCAAGCCACACACATACTCACAGCAGGATAATCACTGCCCATACCCCACAACCTCTTACAGCAACACATCCGGACTAAGTAATAAAAAATGTGGAGCAAAGGCCCAAAAACAGGGACACATTTCAAATATTGCTCCGACAAACTTAGACAGTTGAGAGAGTAACAGGTTTTGCATTATGTTGGATGTTTGGAAGGGTATGAAGTCTGAAACTGAAATGTTTGTCACTATAGTCTGACTTGAGCCCTGAGTGATTTGCCAGAAAAAGCTGTTTATGAGATATGGACCAAAATATGAGGCAAAAATGTGGACATCCTGCAAATATCTGTACACTTGAGAGGTCTGACACTGCCATATTTGAATAGTTAAGAGCCTAGACATAGCAACAGTGACTGAGTTACAGGGCTGCCCCACAGACTCCCTGTGAAATGTACAAACAGTAGGCAGAAAGGTGTTACAACACATGCAATGGTAACTATGAAGTACTGAAAGTATGCACCACTTGCACGGGAGAAATAGTGTAGTAATACATATGCTCATGCTAACTCACAGTCACAAATGCAGAATACCAGACAATTTAATGGGTGTACCCCACTGATATGTACCATTCCATGAGGCAGATAAAAGATGCACCTGAGAGTCTCTGGGGCCTGCTCAGCAGCATACTCAAATACCCTAATAGATGTCAAGGCCCACACCATGGCCAGACCACACTGCATGCAGTAAAACCCTAGCAGATATAGCAAGCATTCCAAGGTGTGAATGTACATGGAAAATAGGAAAGCCACAGCAACACACTACAGTCAAGACACCTAGCAGGCATACAAGTAGTGAATGTAAAGGGCAAATATTGAAGCCATAGCAACAAAGTGCAAGAGCCACTGCTATATACCAGTTACACCACATGTCCCACAGGAAAGCACACACACCCACATTAACAGTAGTAATAGTCTTAGGTGTCAGTGTACATACACACTTAGTACAGGAAACTGGAGAAATGAATGGAGAAATGTTAATCTACAACACAGCCGTAAATATGAGAGAGATACTAACCTTTACACTCACAGAACAGTGTCCACAGCATACCAGCATAGTCCCTGCCCTTAAACTCTGAAAGGGCTATGCCTATCTCACATACTTTTTTATAGCACTGTCCTGAAATCACAGTGAGAACTGCAATCAGTACACAACTGGCTGCATGCAATTAGCAAATGCTGGCTAACAATTGGTGCAGAGGCCATCACATGGACATATGCAGATACCTACAAAAGCATGCTGTACTCCCAGTCCACACATGCAATACGTTCATTCCACCTTCTGGAGGTAGGGAGAGAGAGAGAGAGAGAGAGAGAGAGAGAGAGGGAGAAAATACACAAACAAAAACACTTAACAAATCCTACTAGAAAGCTGTCATCTATCAACTGGAGCAGCAGCAGGACACCAATACAAAAGGCAACGCAAGCAGCTGTGACAAACACAGGTAATGTAAAGTAATACTTTAAAAGTCTACATACTGTGAACCCTCCATATGTGTCATTGGTCTGTATCTAAACGTATATGAAGATGTGCATAGGGCAGGGGACATACAGCAACTACCAGTGAAGGCTGTACATACATATGTATGTGAGGGAATCTATGTGCACATATCAATGTAGGTTGATTGTAGGTTGTAGTGCAATGTACAAAGTAGGTTTCACAGTTATGTATGTTTAGCAGTATGTTAGTGTGTGTATACAGTTTTGTAAACAAACATGTTGATATACCTATCTATCATATGGATACGTATGTATGTCAATATATGTATATATATATATATATATATATATATATATATATATATATATATATATATATATGCATATAAGTATACATAGATAGAGAGGGATGTAGGAATACATTGACAGATGTAGATAGAATATGTACAAACATATATATGTAATACACACATACAGATATAGATATATATAGATACATATACATAGACAGACAGATCTGACTATCCACAGATATGACTGTATATGTCTATCTCACACTCCCCCTGTCCCACCCCCTCTGTCACTCTCACCCCCTCTCTGTCACACTCCCCCCTCTCTCCATATATATAGCAATATATGTACATTGATATATATATATATATATATATATATATATATATATATGTGTATATGTATACAGACAAATATATATATAGACATATATATATATATATATATATATATATATATATATATATATATATATATATATATATATATATATATATATATATATATACATATATATATATAGAGAGAGAGATATATATATATTCTGAGTGAGGCACATGTGTACAGATGTATTGCAACAGGTGCCTGGTGACAAAGGCATGGAGTGAACACCAGTGTCGTAACTGGAGTACCATACCCCATTTCAAATCACCTACACCAGTAACCACCAGATATGTTATTGGCTGCCCACCACTGCATGTGTCAGGGGTGAACAGGGTCATAAATGTGTACAATAGTCCCCCCAATGATAGTCACAGTGGCACACTATTCCTGGAATACCTGTACATGGTATGTGTCAGCAGACATGGTGTGTCAGCTATGGACATGTAGGTCAATGTACCCCTCCACACCACACAATGGCTGCCATGGTATGTACCTCACATGACAGCTACAGATATGGAGAAGGACACAGTGACATGTACGACACTGTGACAATGCACTCAAAAACATTACCAATGCACAGTGACTGACAACACCACAGAATGCACACATACTACCCACATAGAGGTTACCACTCCTGGATTTGCATACTTAAGTCACACCCATGACAGATGTCCAACAACCATAGTAGCACCTCACACCATCCACAACCTAAATGACCGCTGTGTGTCGTCCTTGACACCACAGTAGAGAGCACATGGCGGAGGTACAGGTTCCTACCCACAGATAAGACATACCCTGCAATAAACCACACAGCGTTAAGAAGCAAGACTCCCCATGAGTACATGTCACACATACCCCTGCTGAATGTTAGTCAGATAGGTAATATGCCATATGAGTCACCCTGTGTAACTGTTTGACAGGAGCATGTACCATCACATCACGTGTCACAATGGTCAGGGTAGCAGAACAGTATGCTGCTGTAGTCCCAGGGGCAATAGCATATTGTATTGTATTGTATTGTATTGTATTGTATTGTATTGTATTGTATTGTGTTGTATTGTATTGGTATGTAGAGGTGCCTCCTTTGTGGAGTGGAACCACTGCTGCTGTACGCCAGTGTACAGGTACATATCCTGTAGTCAGGCTAGTGTTACATAGCACTTTTATATGCGGGTTTATCTCCTCTTGGAGTTCATGTAGCATGCAACCGGGGATACCGTCAGGTCCCATTGATGCTGTGTTTTTTGCTTTTCTGAGTGCGGCTCTCACCTGGACATCTGTGATGACAGGGAGGTTACATTCAGCTGGGATAAGTATGTCTTCATTTGGGGGAGAGGGAGGGGGGAAAATTGCACTGAACCTGTCTGCCACAATGTTGCCAATATCTGTGGGTTCAGTGAATTATTTGTTGTTGTGTACTAACTATGAGCACATTGGAGGGTTTCTGACCAGGTTTCTAACATAACTGAAGAAGGCCTTGTTTTTATCTGTAGTGTCCCCGGTGATTTCCCCTCTCAAAGTTGCCCATGGATGTTTGTATGAGAGAACATAGCTCTTTACTAGTGCTGATCAGACATGCCTTCACTTTATGGAATTATGCTCTGTCTTGCAGTAGCTTCCATCTTTTGTTATACAATCTGTTTATGGCTGGGGTCCACCAGACAGGATGCTTTCCCTTTGTGGAGAGTGTCTTGGTCTTATATGGGATTGCATGATCCATGCATTCTTGGAGATGTGCGTAGAAATCATTTGTGAAAAAGTCAGCATTGTGGGTTGTGGCTTCCACTGGCCCAGTGGGCTTAAAGGATACCATCTCAGTCTTAAGAAGTGTAAAGTTTGCGTTTGAAATGTTATTCACTGTAGTCGTTTGTGCTGGTGGTGGAGGTGGGATATCTATATCCAGGGTGATTAGTTTGTGGTCAGATCACAGTAGTTGATGATGTACCCCATACAGTACCTCGATACAAACCCCCAGAGTGAGGAGGTGCTTTGGACCTGAATCAGTGTGCTGACTGCTGGGGTTTGGTAGTATGTCGTATGGAGTGTGCCAGGTACTGTTGCACAGTTGTTGGCTGAGCACTGATACCTAGCCATTTACATGTGTATCCACCAATAGACAGACAGATGCTATATATGGGAGATATGTTGTATCACAACAGTCGAGTAGCATGTGTAGTATGTGTGCCAAATTCTGCTGACATATTTTGCTGATATCATTTTATTTCCTTTTTCAAGACCATGGCTCACCAGTGCAATCCGGCATACTCTGCAGCCGAGGATGAGGAAATACACCAGAGCCTGGTGCGGGATTATGCAATACTCT
This sequence comes from Protopterus annectens, assembly GCF_019279795.1. Lineage (NCBI taxonomy): Eukaryota > Metazoa > Chordata > Ceratodontiformes > Protopteridae > Protopterus > Protopterus annectens. The sequence goes on along the minus strand of NC_056737.1, from coordinate 560,004,339 downwards.
TTTCCCGCACCAGCCAGAATCAGCAGGAGAGGGCTGCACTGTGGCAAGACCTGGTCCATTGGGTAAATGACATAGGCACACATAATAGGATATATGAGCAGGTACGACATCACTGCAGTGATTTAATCAGAAATGTCCATCAGCGTGCGTCGGATATCCACAGGCAACAGGTTGCCACAGGTGGTGGGGTGGCTACACATCCCCCCTCACCAGACTGGAAGGACTACTCCTAAGTGTTGTGGCTCCAGCCCACCAACAACAACAGCAGCAGACCTGCATTATGATGGAGGCTGGAGCCACACAGCACCATGACTACGAGTGTGCAGGTAATATGCCATATGTATAGTTGACTGAAGTGTACACCGGTATTTAATGCATGTGTGAGGTGTGTCCTTGGTTTGTAGCTGTCATCATAGTATTTAATGTGCAAGTGTGACATTCTCAATATCAGCAGCTGACCTGTGAAAGGCAACTGTTGTACTACTGACCTGTATCATACTCAGTAACAATGGCACAGTTGTGCCCACTGACATTAATTTCCTCACTTCTGCAGGTCCCTCCAGTGTAACAGCAATGCAGCCTATCCATGCTGGTGAGTGTGTATTAACAATACCTTTAATAGTCTTGATAGTAATAGTAATATTAGGCTCAATCAGTAGTGCTCTGTGTATGCATGCAGGTGTGTCTGTGTCTGTGTGTTGATATCTCACATACTGAGTAGTGTGCAAGTGTGCAACTGTGTGCAAGTGTGCATGTGTGCATGTGTGCACGTGTGCACCTGTGCATGTGTGCATGTGTGCATGTGTGCATCACTGGTAACATTGTGTAGACATTGTAAACTGTGTTTCCTGTTTCCCTCCCACAGGTTCTGGTGCTGCTCTGGTGTCATGCAGCAGGGAACCTGAATCAGGTGCCATGGGTACTGATAATGATGACATCTGTGTAATGGCACAGGAAGGTGTGCCAGGGTCCATCACTGGTCACCCAGTTGACAGTACACAGCTGTCAACCCCATCAATGCGCACAGTCATCCTGCCAATACATCCTTTGTCACCAGTGTCCCTAGGTGATGGACAGGATACAGTGGGCATTGACCAGGGTAATGTGGTATCTGTGGCACATGCTTCCCCACGCAGCAGCCATGGGCATGGCCCTGAGATGGTACCACACAGACAGATGTCCAGGGGTTCTCGTGGGAGCATCCATGGGCGTATTGCCCCTGTCAGACGTGCCCACAGAGGTCTTACAACCTCAGCTATGTTTCAGGCTGTCATGCAGGCACAGTCACGTATGGAACTGTACACCAGACAGGGTCTGAGGGAGCTGACAGCATGTCGCACAGCCATGACTGACAGTATGCGTGACATTGCGGCTGCCATCCGTAATTTCACCAATGTCATAGACAGACGTTGTGGGGACATATTAGATCAGTTCCACAACTACATGTCCATGAGCCAGGGCAATGGTGGACAGTTGAGGCATCGACATGGGTGTATGCCAGCAACAGCAGCAGCTGACAATCGTTGTGGATGACAACAGGGCCGCGGCCGCCCCCATAGTGCCAGCAGCAGCCCCAGCAATGCTGGGTCTGTGCTGTCATCAGACCGCCCCAGGAGACCACATGTACGTGGCTCTGGACAGGCCCAACAGGGATCTGGGTCCAGTCAACAAACACCTGCTTCTGATGACAGTACCCAGTCTGGATTGGTATTGGATATGGTCCGTAGCACCCCTGCAAGGCACAGGTACTGTGTCCGTGACCAGAGACACTGATCTGTATGACCTGGCAGGTACAGTCTTTGGCTGTCCACAAACACCGGTATATGGCAGCCATGAGGTGGAACTGTGTGCATCCATACACACATGCGTAGTGACAACACCTAGGGATACCGCATGCAATACAAACATTCACATGATGGACCCAAAACAACAACATCCCAATCCATTAGGTTTGTTACTACCTTTGGCAGCAATACACCCTACCCTCATTTACGGATATCATCAATAATCATTGGGATATTTTGCGGGCTCATGAACATTTGAATGAGATATTTCCTGACAAATGTGCTTCTTCATATCGTAGGAGTAGAACCATCCATTCTCATTTCACACATTACAAAAGGTATAAGCCAACCACGCCAATTCAGACAACTCTATTTGGTGATCCCTTGATAGGCTGTTTTCCTTGTGGTCATTGCAGTGCATGCAGACACATTTTAAAGACCAAAGAATTTACTAGTGGTAATACCTACCGGGTATATGAGATAAACATTTTTGGTAACTGCAGCACTGATTGGGTGATCTATCGGGCCACTTGTACATGTTCCTCCTTTTATGTAGGTCAAACTTCCAGACCACTGAGACATAGGATAATTGAACATCTTAGCACCATCAGAAATCATAAAATTTCTAATGCTTTATATAAACATACCATGAACCATCAAACTGCACAATTTAAATTCACTATCATTGATAAAATTGATTTGCAAAGAAATCTTAAAGCTGGCTGGCATGACAGATTAAATAATATGGAATCTGCATGGATTACCAAGTTAGGAGCCTTGTTCAAACCTGGTTTAAATGAAATAGATTAATTAGCTGGTGTCAGCCCATGATTTCATGCATTTGGATGTTTGTTTATATTTATTGATTTATTTTTAGATATAAATGTATATACACATGTTTTTGGGGTATATACACCTTTAATAGACTTGGATATAAAAGCAATAACCAGGATGTGCTCTTTATACTATTTGTTCTTTTGCACTGAGGAAGTCTGGATATATAGCCGAAACCGGTTTGCAACATGTAGAGTGATACTGCCACAATTAAATAAGATTTAGCCACTTTTCTCCTTTGTGCTGGTTCGTTTTTGGTTTTCTTGAAGGCTTTTGGTTTGAACCCTGCACTTGTTCTGCCTTGCATGTATTTTGGTTTGTTCATGCTGCCATTCCTGCCATCAGTCCACTGCTGTTGTGTCCCCCCCACATACGGTGGGGCTGGGCCATATATATGTGTGGGCTTCACCTACACAATACATGTGTGCCCTTATGCACTCCAGAGGCCAGTGTATGTAACAGTGGTATATGGCCCTGTATTATTGAGTTTAGGGGGGTGCACCATAAATAACCTTAGCTGTTACAACATGTGGGGATATCAGAGGTAAGCTGCCTTAAAGTATCTGGAAGTACATTACCATACAATTCACCTAAAATTAAATTAATTAAATAAATTGGGTAAATGCAGGCCTACTGCCTCCTGCCATACAGACTGTTCTGTTTGTCAGTGTGCTTGTGATGGTGTCAGTTATGCCTTGTTAAGTAACATATTCAATTGTGTCAACTGAGGTCTTTACCTCCTAGGGATTGTGTACAGAGTGTAGATAGAGGCTGCTGAATTATACATCTGCCATTACTTACTGTTGATTGTTTGGTATCCTGTGGCCCAGTCTGTCTTTACTATTGTACTACTTGAAGGCCTCGGCCTGGACAACAACATTTGTAAGCCTTTCCAGACTACTGTATTAGTATAACTGTTTCATCTGTTTATATGGATGTCAGTGTCTAAACAGCTATATGACATGGCATATACAACTGTAATAGTACACAAATAAAGCTTTCCCATTTATACAAACCTGTGTGTGGTGTTATATCCTTTGACCTCTATGTGGGTATATATTGCAGGCAATGATTGTCATTTGTATGGGTGTCTCATACAGTGTCCATTTGTTAAGTTGTTAACTGTGAGTATAGTGGCTGTTTCATATTGTGTGCACCTTCTACATATGTATCTTACTATACATATCTATGTGTGTGTGTATGTGCAGTTACACACACACATATATATATATATATATATATATATATATATATATATATATATATATATGTGTGTGTGTGTGTGTGTGTGTGTGTGTATCTGTATCTGCATATATGTGTCTGTGTATATGTATCCTAGGGATATTGATAGTTTCCACATTGTACATTCCCTATGGGATCCAGACTGTACTGCATGATATGTTACTGATACCAGCCTGACATCATGCAGGTGGGATGGAATACTGTTAACATCTTGTGCCCATGTAGTGTCAGGTCCTGGTTATGGGATCTGCAACAGTTGGTAGTGTATTGCAGGGCAGATATGTTTGGTTGTGGGGGTATATCTATTCATACAAGACATATGTTGTTTGGGGCCTCTCAACCCCATTAACGGTGCATGTGGACATATATGTTTTTATTATGTTCCCATTGTTATCTACAGATGTATGTCTGTATATACCTATATATATCTGCTTATATATATTTTACATTTATGGAATTGTTTCCATCTGTGGAAAGAGATTACTTGGGAGATTTGTTGGTTCGACTCATTGTAGAAGCTGCTATATATCAGACTCTGGCAGAGTGTGTAAACGTCTTCACTTTTTAACGGAGTACCATCATTTTTTGAACTGTGGGTCGTTATTTGATTGTGGAACACGACGATTAGTTACCTTTACAGGAACTAGAGCTTCTTCTTCTGGGTTTGTGTTTTTGCTATATATATATATATATATATATATATATATATATATATATATATATATATATATATATATATATATATATAATACGCTGTATACATATATATATATATATATATATATATATATATATATATATATATACATATAGATGTAGACATATATATCTACAGATAGATGCATTTGTATGTATATATATTTATATTTATATATATATATTTTTTCTACATTATATCTATAACTACATATATAGATATGTTTTATCTATTTAGATATTAATATATATATATATATATATATATATATATATATATATATATATATATACACACACATAGCTACATCTATATGTTGGAATACATTCCCTGTACTGTCGAATGACTGGGCTGGATAATATGTCTGTGAAAACATCAGAGTTATGTATATCTGACATGGCTTATGGTAAATCACTTTGAATATGATGTGCAGGGTCCTGAGTTTGAGCCTTGCAGAGGTTGTATTTTTATTGTTGCTGGGCAGTACAAAGGCTGTTGGATACAGAGTGATTAAGGCACTTTTGAGTAGTTGTAAGCAGCTTTGTGTGGGTTCCCGTGGAGGTAAGCACTGCTAACTTCCGGTTACAGTTTCTTATACTGATTTAGCTTATCAATTGCTTAACCTGTGTAAGCATTGCTTACCCCCATGCAAACAGGCTTAAAGCTGCTTACTGCTGCTTAAAAGTGCTTACTCCCGCTTACCCCCATGCTAATTTCTTTAAAAGAAAAGAAAAAAGGGTTGATAGGAAAGTGGTGAAAAAAGGCCACAAAGAGGGAAAGACAGTAGGGAAAATAGCTAGGGATGTGCAGGAAGGGTGGGGGGAAGGTCCATAGCTGCCCATTTCTTCTACAGCAACAGCTGTGCATATACACTGAATTTGGAGGTACATTTGGACACTCAAACCCCTGGAAGAGGGGTGAGGACAACAATAATAAATTGTGATGCCAATTAGACCAGATTACATGTGTCCAGTGGACGTGTGTGCGAAATGGACAGCTATGTATGGGGCGAGATTTTTTTTTGGGAACAGATTGCCCTTTTTTATTTTATTTTCAGGTGAGGGTGGGATGTTGGAGAGGGACAGTAGGTATATTTGGGGAGGTAGGTTTGGTACATTAAAAGACAAGACAAACAAGACACATACAGAGGCAGTATTTGACACATGTGGGGGGTAAACACCTTGATGGGGAGGGGTTTTGGGAAATCGGAAGCCCATGAACCCCCTAGTGGAAAAAGTGGGACTAAGGTCCCCACACATGGGCAGTCACCACTGCACCTTCACAGCTCCAAAGGTAGCTGTGCTGGGGGCTGAGTCGCAGAGCCAGGCTGACCCTCTAGTCATGACACATGGCCCTTGAGCTAGCGTACAGATCACCCAACTGCTGGTTAAGCTTGCTACACACCACGACCTGGACCTGGTGGCAGGTGGCAGGTTCCTCTCCATGCCCACTCCCAGGCAGGGCAAACCCCATACCCTGAGGCAGTTCCACCCAAAGGTGGTGCAGGACCAATGGACAAGGAAGCCCCGGGTTGGGATCCAGACATGCTCTTCCCCAGTGCCACGGCCAGCTGAGGTGGGACAGGTGGGTCCGCTGGGACTGGCCTTCCCAAATGTGCTACAGTGTTTAAAGTTTATCATCATATGTGGGTTAGTAATAGTCAAAACATTCCAGGGTTAGGCATAACAGCATGAATAGATATTCCCATTAACCGAGACACCAGATACGGAACAGTTGCATAGCAAACAAAACACATGCATATATGGGACCACAGTGGTAATAAGAACAGCATGCAGGTACATTTATGGCTCCATGACACCAATGTTGTAATAATTAAATATAGCACATGAATGGAAACAATTAAAATATTTATCAAACAACAGGACATTATCAGAACACTGGAGTCATTACATACCAATTGGGGTGGGTATGTTGTTTATTGTTAGAGATATGGTTGGGGGGTGTCAGTTAACAACTAATATATTCCTGTAGTTCAAATTACTTTCCCAGTCAGTGCTGTTATCTGTACCTTACAAGTCTTACTACACTACCCTATAGCCTTAGTTTGGACAGTGATATGGCTGTCATCATCGTTATACATGAACTGGTTTTACCTGTAGTATACACCTCTTACCTGGTATACCAGTGGAGGGAATGTATGTTAACACTAACTGTTTCTACACATACTCCCAGATTCCGGGTTGATGTTGTGCACATGGCTATCTAACTCTTTCTGCACAAACTCTGGTCATGTTTTGACCACATGCAGGTGTACCAGGACATCTCTAGAATATTGCCCTCTCCAACCTTTAGTGACTTGACACACACATATACATGCTTTCATACACAGTTATATTATGTAGCACAGTGTGGGTGACAGTGATCAGTGATACTTTATTATTCAGAGAAACTGCAACACTCACAATTCCCTACAATACCAGAGTAAACATTACCAGTACATGGTCTAATGGTTTTGATTTGTCAGCACAGTGTTCGTATCTGACGTACCTGTGGAAGCAATGCTTGTTAGCACTACCTGAATGTTGCCACACAAAGTTCCAGATTACACATTAGTATTATGTACATACATCTCAATCTGTGACTGTACACACGCTGGTCACAGCTTGACAACATGGGGGTGTAAATAGGACATACTTGGCTTATTACTCTCCTAACAGTTTTGGGTGTTGCTGCAGTGACACGTTTGTTCACATAGATGTTGGACAATCACTTGCTGGCTAAACATCTGGGATCATCCCACATACTTACCAGGGGGACAGGGTGACAAGGGGACATGCAGCAGATATGGGCCCATATACTGGACATTCTGGTCTCATCTGTACAGTTGTGGGGTATGATTCTGTATGCAGCCTACTTCCACTCCCAGGATTCAGATCATGCCTGTGTCTGCTACAACTTAAACACTGTCCATCAGAGTTGTGTGTGCTATATAGATATTGCTGTATATCTCCTATCTGCTTTCTGTTCTATAATTCTCCTGTGCTTTTGTATTCTGACCTTGTATTACAACACTCATACAGATTTCCTAGACAGTTATATTTTGTAGGATAGTGTGGGCAACGGTGATGCGTAATACCTCATTAGTCAGAGCAACTGCATCACTCACAATGCCATACAATACCAGTGTAAACAGTACCAGTACAGGGTATCATTCCTGTATTTCTGGGCACAGTGTTGGTATCTGACAGACCTGTGGGAGGAATGTTTGTTAGCACTACCTGATTGTTGCCACACACGGTACCAGATTCTACATTACTATTATGCACATACATCTCACTCTGTTATTGTACACACTTTGGCCACTGCTTGACAAAATGGGGGTGTAAATGGGACATAAATGGCTTCTTAGTCTAATAAGGTCTTGGGGAGTTTCTAGTGTGCCAGCTTTGTTCTCATATATGTGTGTCAATCAGTTGTATTTCCTGTTTGCTGCCCATACATCTGGAATCATCTCATTGATTTCCCAGGGGGACAGGTTGACAGGCAACAGATATACACCACTTTACTGGACATTCTGGACATATCTGTACAATTGTGGGGTATGATTCTGTATGCAGACTACTACCACTGGCAGGATTCGAACCATGGCTGTGTGTGCTAAAAAACAACAGTTCACATCTCAGTTGCATGTACTATTCGGGTTTTATTGTCTGCCTCTTCCCTGTTTTCTGTCTATGTGTTTCTCAGTTGTACTAAATGGCCTCTGGGGATTACACCAGTCATTTACAGGCATTCCTACATATTCTATTTATGGTGCACAGTGTGGGTAACAGTGTTTATTACGACAGTACCATTACGTGAATGCAAATCTACATTACCATATGATACCAGAGTGTACATAGTTGACTGCCATGGGCTTCCTGGTTCGTGGCCCTCTCGACTGCAGCTGTGGGGGACATAATAGGATTATTTAGCCATACCTATCCTTGATATACATGAGCTGGCAATAATTAAACAGGTAGTGGACTGATACTTACACTCAGCTGGAACATCCCCTGACATTCTAGCCTCTTGGATAAAGTGGTCCAAGAGTTCCCACTTACGCTGCTTCAGGTTGGCATAGTGATGCCTGACCTGCTCACCAGTTTGGGATGTGCCAGTGGCACTGGTTAGGTCATGGGCGAGATGGTCCCAGGCATCTGCTTTGTATTGGGAGCTCTGGTACTGGCCCTCCAGCAGTCTCTGTTCATGGTCTTTGACAAGGAGTCCTGCCATGACTTTGGATGCCTGGATGCACCAGCGCTGTACCCAAAAGCGCACACCCTTTCCCCTTCCTGACATAGTGCCTGCAAGGGACGCTACAACCTGTTATGAGATGTATTCCCACCTCTTGGGTTTTAGTAGGTACGATTTCCCACACTTTTTCGTGATTGGCCAGTTTTGAAAAGGCTAAGCTATGGGCAAACCTGCTTACCTATGGCTGGCATTGTTTAAAGGGATATAACATTGGGCACATTGAGTTAGCTGCCCTTCACATTGCTTACACCTCCTAAGTTGGCCTGTGCAATGCTTAGCATTGCTTACATTTGACTTTGCATTATATTTCCTTTTTGGCATTGATTTATTATTCATTACATCTTATATGTATGGCTGGTATCCATGATTCATGTGTACGTACACTGTATGGGGTCCTTGTGTTTTATCGGGGACTTCAACACTCTATTACAATTACATCTGACTTCTGGGCTTACTGCTGTACTCCAGTTCACATATTTATGTTATGTAGTGGGTTATGGAACATGTATACTGATTCCTTTCACAGATTCAGTTTGATTTTACTATAGTGAAGACTTGTTTGCTGATACCTCATTCTTCTGTACTTCTGTGATGGCTTGCTGGTTCGCTACTGTGACTATAGCGTATAGGGTCCTGGGTTCAAGACCTACAAGGCTGTTTATTCTGTTGATGGGCAGAACAAGGGCCATTGGATACAGAGTGATAGGGCACTTTTGAGCATTTGTAAGTGGGTTTGCGCGGGTTTGCACGAGGGTAAGCAATGCTAACCTTTGGTTACATATGCTTACAGAGAGTTAGCTTCAATATCGCTTAACCTGTGTGCACATTGCTTACCCCCCCCACACAAATGGGCTTAAACCCACTTACTAGTGCTTATATATGCTTACTACTGCTTATTGGTGCTTATACCTGCTTACTAGTGCCTTATTCATTATGACACTGACACCTTACATGTGCATTTACTACAGTACTCTAGTTCATAAATATATGTTATTTAGTGGGTTATGCAACAAACATATCAGTCATAACGTGCTTTGCCAGGGTAAATGGAATGTGCTGCAGCGGGACTCAAACTCAGAATGCCTGCTCGTAAGGCGAATGCTCTGTCCATTACACTATTGCTATGCTGCTTCATTTGCATATATCTTCCTTGTTATCCTCTTCAGCCATTTAAGCTGCATTAACCATAGCTATGCGTTGGGCACACCCACGCACCTACAGTTAGCTTTAATCAGAATAAAAAAATATTAAAAGGGTTTTTTCATTTTATTTCTATATACTTGCTGTTGTACATGGGGGGACTGTTGGTGGGGATATGCGGACACCTTTGAGTGGTCTCGCTCATTTCTTAGCCCTTTCAGCTGTTCTTCATTGCAGGGGCATGTATATTCTGAGAGCTCTGCTCTCAGACATGCCACCTGCAGTCTTACATGTTTAGTGTAAGATTAGGGGCTCAGGCAGCTCATCTTATTACTATGCATGGCGCGCTGCCATCCTGCTCCTAAACGGGGGAGTGCCTGTTGGAACAGTGATATTTGTTAAATAATTCAATCCTTCATTAGAGTTTGGCCAGTTTGCAGAACTGGAAAGTGAAACTGTTTCTTTCATTTTCAGACTTTACAGGATCTTGATTTATAAAGGTAATGCAAATAAGCATACAAGATATTTCCATTAGACCACTGTGAGAAGTTTTGTTACTGTTGAATATAATTTGTAACATGAATTGCAATGAGAAGAAATAACTGACTGACAAGCAACAATTTTTGGCACCATTCTACAGTATTACTGGTCAAATTAAATGAGTGAGCAGAGATACAAAAAAGAAAAAAACTGATTAATGATTTTCGGTATCAAAGCCATAAATGAACACACAAAATCGATGTAGCACAATTCGCAATTCAAATGAAAAAGTCCCCATCAGAATTCAGATGAAAAGACAACCATGAAGCTCATTACATCTTCAAAATTAATCTTAATCCTATTTGAGAAGAATGCAATCAGTATATAAAACAAAGTGTATCAATATATATTTTTTAAAATACATAATGAAAATCAGGGATCAAATTCAACAATGCAGTAACTAATGCTTTATTTTTACTTATTTAATTTATATACTTGGGACAGGCTAATGGAATCATCCATTAGGACTCACTTTTAGTCATGACCATTGTACACAGTATAGAACAACAGATAATGAAGCAATGCATAAATATGTTTACCCAATGCATTATCATATATGCAAATGAATTATAATATCATTGCAAAGAACATTGTTAATATTAGTCTGAACTTGGACACACGTGTACATAAAAATGTAGTATTTCCAAGATATAACCTCATCAGATAATAATCAAGAATTTTAAGAACCAATAAGTATATCCAGTGTCCTGGATACACAAAAAAAAAACAAAACTTTATACAGTCTAACAGTAAGTAGGAGATTTATACTTCCTGTGATGATTTCACCCTGTGTTCTATAGATCAGCTGGAGCGAGGATTAAATAAAGTCAATAACACTTGCTCTATACATATGATAAAACTCCAGGTAGCGTTCAGTATAATACTCCATGTAACCTGATTGATATCTTCCATATAATTCTACACAAGCAGGTCTTATTTAGGTATGACTCAAAGCCTCGTCATCAATCCGCATATGTTCTTATACATAAAGGTGGACCCACATCAGACCCTAGTGTCTTAAGGTCCATTAGTTTGATGTCTATTTTAGACAAAGTCACAGTGAGAGGAATCATGGATCTGGTTCAAAAAAGACCCAGAAAATCTGCTTTTTTACCAAAATATGGATTTTGTTAAAACAAGTTTTGCAAGTGCTTAGAATAAATCATTGTGCTAATAAAATAATATAGTCAAAGTTATAACAATCAACAATTCAGGGATATTACTGCACTCATTTTTTCACACTTCAGCTTATGAGTTAGCATCCTTTAGACTCATATTTATTCGGTTATTACACATTCCTGCTAATCCTTTCACGTTGTGTTCACAGGAACACTTAACATGGCCTTACTTTATTGTATAAAAAAGATAGGGATAACCACACAGCTTATATTACTATCCTGTCCTGCTATAAGTAAAGGATATCAAATGATCCCAGGATCCCCAGTTTTAACAGATCATAATTTAAACTCCTAGTTTATCCATTTCTCCCATTTAACTTAATACCTTTACTTTAGCCTATGCGTTGACTTTAGCCTATGCGTAAGATCTTACCTATATGTCTTAACTATTTGATCCATTATTTTGTTGATGTCATTAATGTTAGGACAGAGGTCTGCTTCCAGTTTCTTGTTACAGCTTTTTGTCATACTGTGATTAAAGTGAAGAACATCTTCTAATGATTTTGTTAACTCCCTGTACCTCATCCATTCACAAAATAATAGGTGGACCTTTAGAGAGAATAAAATGGCCACCCATCAAATTTGTATTTTGATTCTTTAAACTTTCTAATCTTGGGAAATCCAAAACAACAAACATATGACACACACGCACAACACAGATGCACACACACACACACACACACACACACACACATATATATATATATATATATATATATATATATGGGTCTAGGACTGATGCGCAAATGTACGTTTCACCGAATCCTAAACGGCCGGGCATACTTTGGCGAAAGTGATTTTCACCGAAGAAGCACTTTTGCGAAAGTATGCCTGCAGGTAGAGGGAGTTGTGGGGGAGTAACTGTTGTGGAGATCATACTACGGTGCGAATAAGGGAATTTTTTCCTTTTCCCCACTGTAGTGTGATCTTGGACTGAGAATATTAAAGTAGGGGGGGTGTGGGGGGCACAGTCCCCCAAATGGGGGTGCAGGGGTTTGCCCCCCTGCATAAATGTTTTTTTTATTGTTTTTTTTTTTCTTTTTTTTTTTTAATGCACTTCAGCGAAAGTGCTTTTTTGGCAAAAGCACTTTTGTTAAAGTGTGTTCAGTGAAGTTGGAATCGGACTGTTGAAGTTTCATTCAACAGTCCTAGATCCATAAGATAGATAGATAGATAGATAGATAGATAGATAGATAGATAGATAGATAGATAGATAGAGATCTTTAGATATGTATATGTATAATTACACATGAAGACACTTCCATTCAAAAAGTTTAAACTTTCTGACTTTGGTCACACATCTTAATAGTATTCACATTTTATCTCAGAGAACTTTGGTCACCTGTTGATTTACCATCCTTGACCAATTGGCATGTACATCGCACTGCTATGCCAGTATTCAAATCATACACAAAATCTAAACAGTCTACTATTGAGATCTGTAATGGTTACATTTTCTTGCTTAACTTCAGTTAATAATTTCACTAATTCATATAATCATAATTTTGTAGCTAAACAGAGAAGACACAGCTGCCAGGCATCTTGATGGGAGTGCACCTTCTTAACTTTGTCCCATCTCATTCAAACTTTCCCTTTTTAACTTGTTCCCAAAAGATCATCTGAGAATTAAAGATCATCCATTTAGGATGCATTCCCTCTGCATTTAGCCCAGTGACTGCACATACCTCTCAGTTGTCCCTGATTTTGTAGAAAGTCCCTGATTTTGTCTCATATTCTTGCTATGTCCCTCATAAAATTAACTACAACCAGTCAATAATGCCTGACATTAATGTTTAATACTTCTTATTGTTCAGAAAATACTGATGCAATACCTGTTTTTCTATTAACTTTTTAAGTGAATTGGTTTAATATTTAAAAATTGTCACTGATTTTGGGCCTGAGTGCCACTATTATTTTTGGCCTTATCAGTTCTTGAGCAAATCGGATGACAGGTATGTGAGTATATAGCCTATAGGAAGTACGTATTTTTTTATTTTTCTTGGTAGTTTTTGCCCTTAATACTTGCTGAATGTCAAAGCTTTCCTCAGTCAATCAGACCATTTTTTCATGGACTAGGTAAAAACTGACCCGGGAAGTCAGAAATGAGGAATTCATTAATGGTGGAGTCAAGGCTTTTCGGAGTTTCTCCCCAGCACCAAGCACACATGTCCAGTGAAGCACCAGAGAGGGGGTTTGCAGTGGGCTGACTGTGGAAGACAACCCTTCATTTCAACAAGGGAGTGTACCTACAAAGCAGCTCTATGCCTACCATTTTAGCGCTAGCATTAGTTTTTCCAGTCTCCAACAATGAAATCACAGTACTCCTAAGTGCATGTGTGTGTGCTTGCTCCACCTTCTCCCATGGAGATGCATCTGTCTATGCCCCTTCACTCCTCTGTGTCTGGTTGTTTCAGTGTTGGGGTTTGAACTCTGGTCTCCCAGTTTGCAGTCAGGACTCCATGACTCCATCACTCTATGCTATGGGTCTAGACTTACAAAATATTTGCTTTTTAAGTGCATCTTTTCCTGCCTTGGTGGCTCTCATATTGGCAAATGTCTGAAGTGGAATTGTCTAGCAACTTTATGTTTCCAGTAGCCCCAACCTCATTACCTTGGAACTGTAATAGTATTAATTTTTTATCTATATTTAAGGAACAGATGAGTCAGGCATCTGATATAAGCATTTCATTTGTTAGACCTTGAAATATCCATGTGGGTCAAGGTCCTTAACATCATGCATGTCTTTCCCCAGAGCTGTCATGTTCCAGCCTACAGGTGGCTTTAAGCCATCCCAAAGGAAGTCCACCATGAAATTGTTGATAAATATGGTGATTCTTTTGGTAAAGATTTGGAAGGAATGAATGAATGGAAAGCATTTTGACTTAAGAGTAAAACAAAAAAAAAAAAGAAAATTCTAGGTGTCCATTTTTTGTTCTAAATTTAAGTAATCATGTTCCATTGTTGTATCATCATCAGCATCATTAACTCCATCTTTCCCATTTTCTACATGGGGTTGGGGTGTCATGTTAACTGTCACCATCGCTTTTGATTTGATGGTACCCTTCTAACTTCTTCAACACTCATGCCTATCACAGATCTGTCAAACAATACATCCACCTCTTTGCTAGATGACCTCATTTCCTCTTACCATCTTCCTGTCCATCACAAATCTTCTCCACCAGATTGTCTTCTGCTTTTCTGCACATCTGCCTGAACCACTGTAATCTGTTCTCTTTGATTTTTTTCTTCAATTGGAGCTAATTTAAATTCTGCTCTTATGTTATCATTTTCTTGTCTTTCCCGTAGTGTGTATCCTACACACACACCTCCTGTGTGTTTACATCACAAATCCTGTCACAGGCATTTCATTTCCATCACATCAGTCTTCCTCATCTGCCAGGCCCTTGCTACCCAGGTTTCTTTACCATACAGTAGCACTGGTCACACCACTGTTTTGTACACCTTACTTTTCAGTTTCATTGGCATTCTTCTGTCATAGACTACACCCGACACCTTGTGACAGCTGGCTGCAGCTCATCTGATTGTAGCTTTGACCTCTGCATTCAGACGTCCCTTCTCCTCAACCACCCATTCCAGATATCTGAAGCTATTAAAATGTTCCACTGTCTTCTCTTTTATCTCAATTCTCAGCGTCTTCTGATTTGCACAATTTGCTACCATTGTCACTGTCTTATCCTTACTTAGTTTCTTCCCATGGACCTTCAGTTTTGCTTTCCATTCTACTATCCTTTTTGATGTCTTTGCTCAGAGTCTGCCTGTAATGCCACATTGTTTGCATACAGCAACTTTGTTGATCTATCCTCCCTGACATGTTTGCTAATTTAGTCCATCACCAGTATGAACAGCAGTGACCTCAGAGCTGAACCCTGATGTACACCCACCCACCGGGAGCCCTTCTGTGAAACAGAAGACTGTCCATACTTGAGTCATTGGATCCTTGTGCACAGCCTGCACTATTTTTACCAATGTTTCTGGGTCTTCAAACCACCACAATACTTCCCAAATCAGCTTTCTTAGAACTTTGTCATATATTTTCTCCAAGTCTAGGAATGCCCAGTTGCACTCTTTCTTCATCTATAGCTTCTTCTCAGTTATCTGTCTCACTGCAAACATTGGATCAGTTGTGCTGTATCCTGATCCGAATCCAAACTGCTCATCTCCCATCTTACTTTCTACTAATCTGGGTATCCATTTATCGATCACCCACTCCAGAACTTTCATGCAATGTGGCAGGAGTTTGATACCACTGTACTGCCCAAAGTTATGAATGACCCTTTTGTAATTGTATACTGGCACAAGTATGCTTATTCTCCAGTCATCTGGGATACGCCTTTTTCTGCATACTGCTATGAGTAACCTCAGGAGCAATTTTTTCCTTATCTCATCATATCTGCTATGACCTCAACTGAGCCTGCTGCTTTCCCTGACTTCATTTTCCTTAGTGCTATTCTTACTTCTTCTATTTTGAGCTCTCTTCTTCTCTCATTGCAGGCTGTGTCTGTGGCAGTACAGCTTCGTTGAGGTTTTCTTCATTTAGAAGCTGTTACAAGTATTCCTTCTATTTGCCGTTGATGTATTCTGGACTGGTGAGTCGGTTGTTGGGTTTCTGGCTTTCTTTTTTATCCTTCCATCTTTGCTTTGCATCCTGATATAGTTTCTTTGTGACACCTACTGAGTCACTTTCCAGAAGCTGGTAGAATGCCTTTATGCCCTATTATTTGTTATTGTACCCCTTCCTTAGCTTTTTGGTTAGCCAACCAATGTCCCTTCCTAGCCTGGTTTGTCTTTTCTATCCTCCATCTTTTTCCTGCACTCCTTCTTTCTTTTGATGACTTTCTCGACTTCTACATTCCACAACCACCTTTCCTTGTATACCTTATTTCCATACCTGGCTTAGCCACATATCTGTTCTGTAGTCCTCACACATTGCTTTTTTGAGGGTCTGCCATTCTTCTACAACTCCACCTATTTCTTCCTCTTCTTTGGGTGCTAGAGTCCTGACTAATTCTTTAAACTGTTGTGCTTTCTCTCTAGTCAACTTCCAGGTCTTCAGCCCGGTCTCTGTTGACCTTAGAGCCTTCAGTAACTACTGCTTGCTGCTGATTGTGGCATACAATGGTTTATGCTGTGGACTGATTCTTTCACTGGGAATGACTTTGCAGTCTTTGATTCTACCCCGGTGCCCTTTCCTTACTTGGAGCAAGTTTACCTGCATTGCATGTTTTCCACTCTTGCATGTGGTCTTGTCACTGTCTCTTTTTCTGAACCATGTGTTGGCTATTATCAAGCCATTTGCCACATAGTAGTCCAGAATGGCTTCTCCTTCTTTATTCCTGTTGACCCACCCATCCAGACTCAAAAAGTCCTCATATCCTGTTCTGTCTGTCCCAATATGTACATTCAAGTCACCTGTTATTAACACCAATTCATGTTGTCCTTATTTTTCTAGTAGGTCCTGCAACTGCTCTATGAATGCACTCTTTTCCTCACTATCACAACCCTGCTATGGGGCATAGACTGAGATTATAAATACTGCCCTGTCATTACTCTGGAGTCTGATTGCCATGAGTCAGTCACTAATTCTGATGATAACCCACACGGTGTTCTGAAGCCTCTCTCTCTCACTACAAATAAGGCACCATTTCTCACCTGTCCTCCTCCAGAGTAGTAGACTATGGATCCCAATCCAAGTGGCTTTGATGCACTGCCCTTCCATTTTGTCTCTTGAATAGTAAATATAATCCTGGGTATTGACTAGAGTACCATTGTATTACATCAGGATAAAATGGCTAGGCTTGAAATGACCTCCAGATCAATAGTCTAGTAACCTCCTATGATCTGTGATCCCATAATCCTATGAATACATGAGATGTCCAGCCTCATCTGTACCATCATGTCATTCACTTCCAAGCTGCATTCTGTCAGTGAACCTACACTGAGTGTAGCAATTCTTACTTCATGTTTGACAGGTTGATTGGTTTTAATTCCAGCTTTTGCTCAACAGTTATACCAGGTAATCCAACCTGGGCAACTGAACACCAGCTGGGCAGTAGCTTATTGAGCCAGGGCCACTGGGCTTTATGGTGGGCACACACAGGCCAAAAGGGGCACATACACTCCTCATTCCATTAGCATGGGTCCATTCAGAATGAAAACTTATTTAAAACAAAATTAAAATTTCACCTGTCAAATCCAAATGATCCTGTATCTTCAGGATAAATGCCAGTGTTATCTTCAGAGTGCAATATCATCAAATCATTTTCACTTTATTCAGAATCATGTGCTCTATAGCCAGTCTTTACCACTCTCTAAACAGTTTTACTACATCTCCCAGCCACATACATATTTTGTGACAGTGCTCACCCCTATTCTGTACTTATAATATAATCTTACAATAGATATATATAATTATATATGTATGAGCCTGCTTTAATTTCTACCTCTTAACTATAATATTAACATTTTCTGCCCTACCTAGTTTATTCTCTCACTTCTGTTTCTTTTAATTTCTAAGCACTAATCAAATGATTTATTTGACAAACCCACTAATGCACCTCTTCAAATGCTTATCTTTTAACTTCTACAAATGCATACTTATAGTTTATACTATAATAGTTTGCCTTTGCTTCATATGAATATAATCTGATTAGGAAATGAATGAGCAGTTGTTAACTCATTAACACCTATGAGGCGGAGAATGTCACACCTCCAACAGCTTCCACACATCATTGTATTCCACAGCAATTTCTGAAAAATCAAGTTAAACAGTATATTATGAATAAATGTAAATATTGTGATCAATAAAAACTATTACAACTGTACAAGCAGTAAATATTATCAGTAAGAAGTATTCTTTATAGTGATAATAGTGCATTTATAGATTTCTCTATAGATACTGTAATGTATTATAATGCACACAGACCCAGAATTATACTTTTACTAAGCTTTCTGAAACAAATTGTAATATCTTGGAACCTGCAGAATCTAGACATATATAGTTATATCACTTTTGCTAACCAGACACACACTTTCATATGACAGCAAGCAGTTTCTTTCTGAGTGCATATTTATTAAAATATTTACCAAAATATGAAAACATACGCTTATATGTATAATTAGCAATATAAATAAAACTGAATATTTTTAAAGATGGGAAACCTACAGTGCAAACATCAAAATCAGTTTTTTTCAGCAGCATATAAGATTTCATATAATGTCATGAAATATAAGTCCCTTGTTTTTTGAAATATTATATACATATGGAAATATTGTTTATTTTCATAATTGCTAACAAACAACTGGCAATATCTCTGAAACAGTGTGATATAAATTGACATTAGCAATGAATTTTCCTGTCTCGCATGATAACATTTCATTTACTACACACGAATAGCATAGAGATTTCTCAGTTATAAAAGTATGAACATAAATATGAAAATATGAATAATAAGTGATAAACAGTGACTCATTTCTCTACTGCAAAACATCACATAGTAATAATCTTAGTGTCATTTTGTTAATAAATCTTTCCCTTTATAATACTATCTGTTATTAGCTAGTAAGTCACTTAGTTAAAGAAGCCAGACCAAAAAAAGTTTGAGATATGATAATTAGCTATGGGTGTTAACTGAAAGTACATAAAAAGGTATTATAAGCTTGAATGATGTATATTAGTTAAAGCCTGTTTGTGAATATTACTGATTGTCTGTAATATATTGGAGCTTTTCTATCCAGGCCTCTACTGGAAAGTTTTTTTAACTACACACAGTCAGACAAACCCAGTAAACAAACACAACATAAAAATAAATAAATACAGATAAATAAAAATCTTATAATTATGGTTTAGAATGAATTGGGTCTATAAGAGGTGGCAGCTTGGGATTTTTGCCTTTCTTACTGCATCATTATAGGATGATGGGAAGACAGAGATATTCAAAATGGAGTTAAACACAGTTGCCACTTTCTGATAGAACCATTTATCTCTTAACATTTATACATTTAAAATAATTCTATCATGGCCTGTTGTCTTACCCTTAGATTTGCCTTCTGAACATCCATCTAACCTGCACAATAGTTGGTGACTGGATCAATCCAGATACCTTGCTTATATTGCAAACTGGGAGCTGCAATAACCTTAGGAACTCCAATGCCATGTCCAGCTCAGCTGAACGAGTCTCGTTATCCCCCCCCCCCAAAAAAAAAAATCCTTCTTTGTATAGGTTCTGGATGTACTTACTAAATTCCTCCAAGATATCAGTTGCGGTTTTCTTCCTTGTATCAGAGTCAGGGTCATTCAAGTGATTAATCTATATCCTTGTAGCCTGCTGCCTAGGTTTATTGTCAAGGACTATTGGTATTTTAGTAAGTCCTTATGAAACAGAGCTCTTAGTCCTGCACCCAGAATTTCAAAATGTCTGTCTAGGTGTTAATTTATAAATGCCCTCAATTAAATACTGACTCATATGGGGGGGGTGCATTTCCTGCAATTTGGTCTTCTTTTGAGACATTTTTTTATTACTGGCCTGTAGCCAGGCAAACTTAATCCGAGTTACAAATCTCTCCATCACATCATGCCCAAACTATGACAAAATCTTTTTTTTTTTCAAATAAAAAGCTAGAACTTTTTTGGATGTTTGATATTATTTCTTTTGTGGCATGGTAAGAGATTATTTGAGGAGTGAGTAAGGACTCTATCTACTATATAAAAAAATCCTCCTGTATCATTAACATTATTTCTATTCTACAGAGAGAGAGGCAGGAAAGAAGGAGAGAAGGAAAAAGAGAGACTGAGAGAGGGTTAAATCTTAGGAAACAGTCCCTGGGATTCAATAACACCTACACTAAGTGTACACTGCTCTGAGTGAACAGACAACACAGACATAACTCACACCTTCTTCCTCCTAATTTTAGTTTTCCTCCTGATATTCTTGCAGCTTTAAACACTGATAAGGATTCAAAAGGTTACTAAAAAGTGTAGACTACATTTATACTTAGTATAATCTTTCTGACTGACTAAAAAAACACAAAAAAATGTGACAAGAATGTTCCTGAATACATATTGTGCACACTTAGTGTAGACTTTATTGAATCTGGCCCAGAGTAAAAGAAGGGTGGTTGTCTTATATATCAGTAACGTCAAAATTTCTCAGTGCTGCTCTTTATCTGGCTATATTCACATCAGTTCTTGGGACTCTAAAGTGTCTTTGGCCTCCATTATGCTAGATGGTTTTTGAGACAGAAATCTAATCTCCTATGTATAAAATTGAGTCTCCCTGAAATGCCATCAAGGCTACAAGGATATATCTAATCTCATTTGACTAAATCTGGGCAATGGTAAAGAAAGTGCACTTGACTCCCAAGTAATGCGCCTTTACCTTTATAAACTTGCCTTAATTGTCTTCAGGGAACTTTCCACCTCAAAGTTAAAGTATTTGGTCTACAATAGAGCTGCTCATTTTCTTCTAAATGATGATAAATAGGGAGATGCACACTTCTTTCAGTAGATTTTCTGTAGTTTATCATGCTTAGAGTGATTTTGGTGCACTTCCTGTAATACTACAGTGTTTTACTTACATTCCTTCGGAAAAGTACTCTGTCTTTTCCCCCCACAGGATTGTTAAGGCCAGCAATTTTCTTGGATATGCATTTCACTTAATAACAAATCTGGCAGTTCCTCTGCATACTACATGCTCTTTATGAAAAATCCTCCTGAAATACCCCCCCCCCAGGAATTTGTACCAGGGTAACAAGCGATAATAAAAATGATTTAGAGGGAAAACTTATTAGTAAGGACCAGAGCTGGTGGAGGACAGCTGAACTGTGCCCTTGCTGACATCCTGAGAATGAGAGCATATTTGCATTATGGCATTAACTTCTCTCCTGAGCAGGGGACAAGAGACCCTCATCACAGTGGGAACTTTTCTGGCCATACTCCCAGACTGAGGGTTATTGCATTTACTGCTTTGTTGCCTAATGTATTTCTCTTGGATATCGAATGCATGGTTTCCACTCCTTCAAGTGTTAGTAGCATAGGCTGGCCACAATTTACATTTTACCCCCAGGGACAGCCACACCCATCCTATTTGTGCCACTTTCAGTAAATTGGCATGAGTTCAAATATTTTTAAACAGACTGTAAAACATTAATTGTATAATTAATAGAGATTATTAGGGAGATTAAGTGAAAATATATGTGGGATATCCGGAGTAACAGCAGGAAAGAACACCACTGCAGCATCAAATCTTATCTACTTCAAAAGCAAGGAACTATTACTAAAACATTAGTTACCACTCGTGAACTTTCAGGTTTTTCCAGTTCACCCCACTAATTGATTAATATTGTTCAAACAGCATGAGGCTTCAAATTGCCAAGCAACAATGCAATTTGGCATAGTTCTGCAATCATGCTATATATTACATTGTCATCTAAATAAATCTTTACATATTAGGTAATTTGTGAAGGAGTGTAAGATTTATAAGTAAATGCTTCCATGTGAAGGAAAGACTAGTTAGATATCACATTTAAATCAGATTCTACTTTGTATTAACAACTGAATTTCAACTGCTATGTTACAGTATTCAGCTCTAACCTCCGTTGGTAGATCAGATGATAATTTTCAGGTTATAGCCAAGTCTCTATTTTTAAGAAGCCAGTGAAACTTGAGAGGTATCAGCTGCCATGAGCAATTTTACATGAACAAGTCTTAAGGAAAGATCCTGTGGGGGTGTCAGACCCACATGGGTAGTGAGGGCCAAGGTTAAAAATCTCCTGTCCTCTATTAGAACGGTAGTCTTCACTCGCATCCCTCATAATATTAATGTGTCTCCAGCATCTTCTCTCAAGTGAAATAAGTGCTTCGTTCAAAGAAGCAGAATGTTTTTCTAAATGGTTAGATTTGTAAAACATTTTGTTATGGCAGTCTTCCAGGTTAGAAATTCTTTTCAAATTCTGAAAGGTGTGATTCCAGTTTTGGGGGGCAGTACCATCATACCAATACTGGCTCTCTACCAATTATTGGAGGGTGTGAGGTGACATTCTTTAACCTCAAGAAACTTGCCCCATGGAGGGTACCCACAGTAGAGACATCAACACATAGCTATAAGGATGGTGACAGCCATGATGGAAAGAGCAATGATATTCTATGATAGCTACAATAGATGCAAATTGTCCTTCCAATGTCCACTGTAGCTGGGTGTGCTCCCTTTCCCTATGATACTTAACTGCCTTCAGACATTGTGGGCTCTCATATATACCATCATGTAAGGCATGGCTACACTAATTGTTTCTACAATAACATCTGTGCCATCTGTGTGTGTGAGTCATTCACCTCAGATCTACTAATTTACGTCCAGTTTGACAATTAGTTTGAGCACTGAGTGTGAGTTATTGCAATGATGTCCAGCAATATGCAACTCTCTAGTGCTGTCCTCACACTCTGCTCATGCATCAGTACCCACTGCTATTGTGTAATCTGCTGACGAATATACACCAGGTGTTGTGTTACCTTGGATGGTGTGTCACTCCATATCCAGTGGAGAAGCAGGAGCAGGTTCCAGAGCTAACAAAGTTGCATCAGTAGATGTGGATGGTAGTACGCCCTCCAGTTTATTTCTGAGCGTGGCATTCTGCTACTCAACTGTGTCGTGAATAGGCTGTCATCACTGTAAAGCAATGGATCTGCACTGACATTAGTCACGTCCTATTCTGTTATGGCTCACCCTGACCCCATGACTGTAGCATCCATGAAGTCAAACACCTGTGTACAAATAAAGATATGTGATAATACCTCATCCCATTACTACAACAATATTTCAGAAAACATCATACACAGAATGAACACATACATACCTTTTGCTGCATGCTGCAATTCTTGCATTCTGGATTTGAGTATGGGAGAGATATGGCAATGTTTCTGACAAGCAAGTTTGTGCTACTGCTGCCCAAACAGACATTGCCAATAGTTTATGGTAATATTAACCTTGTACAACCTTGACAGACACGCATGGTGTTGCCATCTGTTTGTCTCCTATATTCAGAATTCTAACAAGTAGCATCACCTTCATTCTGTCCCAGACATGAACATCAAAAACTCTTCTGTGTCAATAAAGGTGGTCTGTGATAGTAGACCTCCACTGGTGCTCATTTTCTTCCAGTCAGTGGCTTGGGTTTTTGTGTGGGCATGAAGATTCACATTGGAGACCCTCCGGTGGACCTACTGCACTGATCTCCTGAGGCCATCAATGGCATTCATGTCTATTATGACCTCCTTCTGCCCATGCTCCCAGAAACTCCTGTTAATCTTGACTGTGTTTAGAATTTGCCAGCTATGCACACGTACAAGCCAGCAATATCACCACTGTCTCTGCCAGGGTGAACATTTACAGCTGCTGTTGCTGTTTGAATGGTATTTTAATACCTGTAATTGGGAGCATGCACCTATGGTGAGTGCCTGAGCACAAATATTTCACTCATCAGCTGTAATAGTCTAACATCTATACTGCAGCTATGACTATAGCAAGTGGCATCCCCGCTATACTGTGCTTTTCATAGGCCACAACCCCAGAGCAATACATTTAGGACGTACTGAAAATGGATTGTGGTGTAACATGTTGCTCGAGATCCATCTTTGCTGACCTAAAATAAGGCCATAGCCATTTTGCAGGTGTGCTTTGCTCACCCTTACAGGTTTTGCTGGACTAACCTTGCTGGGTGGCAACACAGAGGAATGTGTTAGAAGGAACACCCTCTGCTTCAGGATGTCATGTGACATAAACAGAAAAGTGGGAAATGGGTTGGACAAGAATGGACGTGTGCCCTGTCTACTCATAGTCACTTTTACACTATAATGTGTTGTCAGTCACACTGTCTGCAGGTCGCTGTTGAGCAACCCTTCCATTAAAGTGAATATATCCATTCTGCATTCCCACCTGATGATGGCCTATATCCCCTTCTAGAACTGCTATAGAATTGTATTTTAATATATATCCATACCTCCCTTTTGACCCATTCTTTTAGACATGGTGTTGGGGTGTCACATCAATACTGACCATCATATTTTACTGGATATAACACTTCACTATATTGTAGTATCAATAGCATGGTGACTATTTTTTTCAGGCTATTGCTCACTTTCTGTACCAGAATTATGCTAATGAAGAAATTCCATTGAAATGTTTGTGCATCACACATTGCAAAGCATGATTTTGGCTCTACATAAAATCAGTGCCTGCCCATGCATACACATAGTAGCTCATTGTAAAAATAGGAAACATGCTTGAGAGAAGCTCCATTATCGCCACACACTCATCAGCTTTGAAAAATCAGCAAGATACTTATGAGGCTTGATGACTAATTGGTGCTGTGGGTAATGGTACACTGCCATGTCACTGTACTATATATATGTTAACACAAGAACCAAGTCCCAGCCACTGATAAAGGTAACTGCCAGATAAACACCAAAAATCCAAAGCATAACAATTGGCAGAAACACCACAGCTTCACACAGTAAAAGTATTTATTTGTAAAAATGGACTAGATAAGTAAGCGTTTTCACGTTGTAAAACCAACGCTTCTTCAGATCATGATCTGGTCCATTTTTACAAATGAATACTTTTACTGTGTGAAGGTGTGGTGTTCCTGCCAATTGTTATGCTTTGTACTGTACATATGTTGGCAGAGACACACCATCATGTGCAATGGAATTGTAACTGCCATACCCCAGCCCTGCATGTCTATTGTAGTCACACTACTAAACTGTAGCAATGGGTTACCTTGTGCTGGTGTGTTGCCCATCAATACACGTCAGCTATCATTTCTCTCCTGGTTTCAACCTGACAAGTGACTATGACTTCTGAAAGGGCTGAATTTGGAAGGACTCTTGCATGAAGCAGCAGGGTGACAAAGAATTTTCTTCACCTACTGTATCTGTATCACTGAAAGCATCTCCCAGCAGACTGATATGAGACTCCCAAGTACAAGGCAGAAACCTAGCATTTACTTACCAGAATGATGAGTGATACCATAAGCATTACCTGCTCTGTGGAGCAGAGCCTACACCAGTAGTGTAGCTAAGGTTAGGCAAGAGGGGCAACTGCCCCAGGCACAAAGTACTGGTGGGAAGGCATGTTCTGTTCATCTTGGTTGCTCTTTAATGCATACTAACTTTTAAAAGCTGCTATTGTACTTGTGGTCAAATTAGAGCTCTGTAGTGCTCCCTGTCTAGTCTAAACTGTAGCAACAGTTTGATACAGTTGAAATCATTTTTTTTTAATTAAGACCTAAGTGTTGTAGGGCTTCATGCAGAGTATATACTCTAGCAACCAGTTTGCTACAGTTTAAACGTGTAAAAAAAGAACAAAAAAACAAAAAAAATCTTTTTTTAAATAAACTGTGAACATTGTAGAGTTCCATGCATGGTATAAAACATAGCAATTACTTGCTACATTTGTAGCAAGCAGTTTGGTATAGTTTAAAAGGTAAACAATTTCTAAAAATTTGAAGGAGTTGGGGGCAGGATGCAGAGATGGGGCCTAGTTGGCTTCTGCCCAGGTACCATTGCAGACCTTTTTTTTTTGAACAGCTGGAGGAGTGGGCTATAGTACATTTGACAGGCACAGGGTGCTGGTTGAGTCAGCTAATCCTCTGGCCAGCACCATTGGTGTGACATGAATAGACACAAGCCTGACTTTCCCCACTAATGGGAAGAAGAGGCAAGAGACAGAGAGAGAGAGAGAGACTCTGAATACTACAGTATGTGCAACTTCCTGCAGATTTGTTTTATAAAATTAGGCATTATTGGACAGCTAGAAGTAGGTGGTGTTATCCATGGCTATGTTTTGCTCTTTTTTGTCTGTTTTATGTATTTCATCTATGAGAGATTCAGGAGAACCAGGTTACCTGCCAAAGGAGGAGGACAAGGCAGGACTGTCCAAAGGATATGTATAGCAAAAACCTGCCATACATGTATATTTATTCATTTATTTATTTTACATTTGTTTACCGGGATAGTCCAACTGGGCTAGTATTCCATTATTAGCGGAGGCCCAGGGAGAAAAGCATTGTCAAAAGATAAATATTACACACACATTAAATAACAGCAGGTACATTCCATTAACAACTTGGCAATTGAGATATATAAGTTACATAACAGTGAAAAATAAGTATGAGCTGCTTGTTAACTAGTGGAAGACACTGATAGTGAATTAAGGAGTGAACAAGGAAAGAAAGGGAAGGTGGAAGGAGTTTATCCTTGAGAGATACAGGTGCAGAGACAGTTATTGAAGAGGTAGTTTATCCTAGGGAGATACAGGTGCAGAGCCAGTTATTGAAGAGGTGTTCTGTGAGTAGTAGTTTAAATCTTGTGTTAGTGGGGTGCTGGGTATGTTTTGCGGAATACAGATCCACATTTTAGCAATATGATTTGCAAATAGAGAATCGCCAAAAGAGGTTTTAGTTTTGTGGCTTTTTAGTAGTAGTTTATTGGATGAGCGAAGTGAATGGGAGGTGTTGTAAGGCTGGACTATTTTTTTTAGTGCTGGACAGGCATCAGGTTGATAAATGATATTGTGAGCAATTGTAAGTTGGCTAAGTGATAAAAGATGTGGTAGTTTAAGCACGTGCAGTTGTTTCAGGGCCGAGCAGTGATGTGCTCTGTTGGGGAGGTTGGCAGCAAATTGAGCAATTTTGTGATAACAAGTCTCTAGTTTGGAGAGTTCAGATTTTCTAAGATTAGTGAGGATGGGGGAGGCATACAGTAGTGTGGACAGAAGGTGTGTTCTAGCTAGGACCTGTTTGGTGAGAGGGGTGAAGAATGTTCTGGACCTATATAGGCAGCCGAGTTTAATATGGATCTTCTCGACGGTAAGGGCTATGTGTTTGTCATATTTTAATGAGCTATGTATTGTGACATCTAGAAGCTTAGGGTATGTTTTGCTCTTTTTTTAATCTGTTTTTTTTAATCTGTGTTTTCATCTGTGAGCTTATATCTCAACCTCATCTGCCTAGTGTTGCAGTGCCCTTAGTTTGCAGTGGTGTTACATAATGCAACCATTACAATTATTTATTTTTAGCCAGCATGCTTATTACTCAAACAGCATTGATACATCCAATATCATATTGCGTTCATGTGACATCAATTCCTTTCCAACCATTTCCTTTCCTTCCACTGAATAATTGAATATGCAGAACTTAAAGCATCCCTCCTTAAAATGTACCATGCCAAGCACATAATAACAAAGTAATAAAGCTTACAGTGACCATATTATATTCAGATTAAACTTGCATTGTACCAACTATTCAAATATATAAGTAAAAACCCAACTTTTATCTAACTGTCACATATTTTGTGATGCAAATAGTTTAACTGAGTCTATAGTGCTCTGTAAGTAATCCCCCTTTTCTTTGTGAAGTAAGCCCATATATGTACATATGTTTAAATATATACCTCTCAACTTGTTAGGGCAAAAACTCTGGCCAAAGGATTAATTAATGTGGGGACAAAGGCCCCAAAATAGAGGTAGATTTTAAATACTGACCTTATAGATCTAGAAGGTTGTTAGAATAATAGAATGTATGTTATCATGCATTTTCTGAAGTATACAAAGTCTGAATCTTAAATGTATGTCTATTTAGTGACTTCATTCTTCAGTGATTTGATAGAACATCAAAAACTTTATGAGGAACACAGTCTGGACATTCAGTAAAAATCTGGACAGTTAAGTGAGAGGTATGGTGTCTAACACCCTCCAAAATCTGAAAATTATTTATTTTATTTTTATGTATTACATTTGTTTACTGGGTAATGTCCGACTGGGCCAGAAGCCCATTTTCAGTGGAGACCTGAGGAAAAAAGCTCCTGACATTCAGTAGAGAATTCTAACAATTACTAACAACAATTACTAACTAATATAACAATATTAATAATGTTTGATAAAAACAGTGTGTACTATGAAAGCAAACAATTACTTATGGTATACACATGAAACACAGTTTTAAAATAATTACTTATGGTACAGACATGAAATACAGTTTCAAAACATTGTGCATGACATACATTTGTAAAAATAGGAGCCATATTTTAACAGTGCCAGGAATGGTAGCATCTTAGCTAGGTAATCTTGCCTATGATTTAAGACCACTGTAACTACTAATAGGAGAAATGTAGGCAAGATGTTAGTTATGAGATGATAAGCAGTAGTTATGGGGTTGTAAGATGTGGATGAGATGTTGATGTAAAGAGAGATATAGCATGGGAGAGGGTAGGCTTAACCAGGAGTATGGCAGAAGCAGAGCCAATGTTGCAACCAGTACTATTGAAATTATCATCCAAATCCAAAGAGCAGAGTCATTATCAAGTATAGACTCATTCACAGGAGGGTGCCCAACAGCCAAAAATGAAAATCTCTATCTGAAGGGAGCATAATAGTATATGGTATGGAATAGTTATTCCATTTTATCAACAAAATGATTGAATAACATTCCATTCCCATACCCTGTGCAGGTAAATGGCTAGGGTTGCACTGTATCTTCAACTTCCTAGTCATATCTTGTCTATTCAGGAAAAAAGCACCTGGAATTTGAGACTGCATATGGATCAACTTTATGTACGTAAAAGGTATACAAGTGAGCTGTCCTCATACCATTTAAGAAACTTCTCCCATTCTTTATCACGTAAAAAACAATGTAATAGTTGTAGTTATTTATGGCACACCTGAAAAAATATGGTCCTGCTCACCTTTACCAATGTGTGTACAGAGTGGTTTAATGAGGCACATTTCCCATCTCATATCTACCGTCTAAATCCCTCTTCCCTACCGGCATACTTATCTAGATATTATTGAAGATGTTTTGCCATATAAGATCAGTAGGGAATAGCTAGCATCTGAGAGTTCTTTAACTGCAACACCTGTAGGATAAATACAAGACATGGCACAATCCCAAATATCCATGAAGTAGTATATACCTTTATCAGTTTGCATTATTAATTCTGACTTTCTTATTTGTCCACCTTCTAGTGACTAGTCATGAAGTTGGTTATGTTTTTCAGATTTGCTCAGGCCACTCACTTTTTTGCACCAGTCTTCTAAACCTCCAGGATCCCATACTTTGTTTGAGATGGTGTGACTATTGTAATTAAAATGTTGTACTATTAAATGAAATACTACTTCAAACCATACTTGTTTTTAATTACTTCTGATTCACAAATATTATCTGCCTGATAAAGTCACCCATACCCTAGAGAGATTTTGGCCCCTGACAGATGTGTCATGTAAATCATTTGGTATATAGAATTTTTTCTTTTTTGTTTGTTGATGACAGATTAAAAACATACTTTAGGTAGAATATTTATTTTCACTGCTTAATTTTTTGATAGCAATGTTAGGAATTGGTGTTTCCAGTTAACTATTTCAGAAATGAAATACTGTGACAGCGGTTTAGTATACAACTCCATTATTTTATTTGGAACTGTTGAAATAATGATGTCCATAAATATGTATCTATATACTATTTGAATCTGATTGCCTTGCCATTTATTCAGCACTACTTTAACCATATTTTTAATGGGCATAAGGGTGTCTTAGGCATATTTATTTGCAAACCTGACTCTTTCAATTTTTTTATTCTATCTAGTATCATATTAAGAAGATTTCGTGGGTTGGCTATCCATATACGACAATCCTCTTCAAACCATTACATAAGTAAAAGACAGAACTGTTGCAGATCAGCATCCAAGAAATTCATTATCAAGATAAACAGAATGGGGGATAGAATATATCCCTGTTTAGTATCTGTAACTGAACTAGGGGAAAATAATGTGTATCCATTTCTTTCAACCTAGCTGTAGGATTAGTATATAACAATTGCCATTTTCTGATAAATACCCTCAAGAGGCCATACTCAAATAATATTCCTGATAAGAAATCCCAAACATCAAAATCAAAGGCCAAGTGATAACACATGAGTTTATCTGCAGCTATTGGATAATTGAGCTGGTATTTACATTGTATGTCCATACATAATCTGACAATTTCTGGGCTTCAGATTTGTGTTTGATAAAACACTGATTATTATCAGCAGTAAACAATATCATAAATTATTCTTCTCTATTTTCTAACATTTCATTATATATTCTTGTTTTGACATGAAGATGGAGATAGGTCTGCAGATGGTCAATCTTAATCTGTCTTTACGTGGTGTAGGAAAAAGAAGGACTTTGGCTTTTAGAGTATTAATATGACATGCTGCACAATCTTCCATATCCATGTAGGTGTGACATAAGGGGGAACCAAATTTTTCTGGTACAGTTTTTAAAAGTCAGGTATCAAACCATTCAGACCTGGTGCTTTACCTGAAGTTAGCAGTTGTACAGCTCTAACTAATCTTTATTCTTCAATAGGGGCCACCAGTTTATTTCATATATTGGTTGGGATTCTTTTTAGTTTCAGTGGTTTGATATATTTACTTCTATCATTCCTATCAACTCCATCTTGAATGCAAAGGGGATGAAAAATGTTATGAATAAAAGTCAAATTAATTTCATCTAACCTTTACTGTAACTCTAAACCACACATACACACACAGCCCTGTATACATCACACTTACCTATTACAGAAAAAAAAAATGCCAACAAAATGTTCATTCAATAAGGTGGACATTTGAACAAACAACCCTGCACTTTTGGCTGTCAACTAAAAACAACCAAACACATGGCACTCATATACTTACATACATGGTTCTGTTATGTTTAAATCCCCCTGCATCCCCCTGACTCCCTGCTAATTATATTTTCCAGCACGATCACGGAATCTTGAGAACAGAATCTTGTCATCTATTTTGAGAACAAATAATAAGGGGTTATGATAAGTAAGACAGCTCATAACTCTTTGTAGTGAGTGGAGATTTATCTCCTCCATGTACTAGCTGTTACAGAAAAAAAGTTGACGTGTTCTACTGGCTTTGAAAGCCAGTGAAGCACTTAATGAGTGCTGATGCATAGACAGCAGGTAAGGAAAAAAAAACAGGGGCAGTTTTTAAATACTGACATCTGTAAACTTTAATGGACATTGGAGTAAAGATATTAAGAGAACAAAGGAGCTCCTCTTTCTATATACCTGATTATCACAGTGCTTAGGTGGTGTGTAATATTTGTTGTATACCTTTGAAAGTGCTGTAACAATTGGGTCTTGCTATGCAGTAGTGAGTAACAAGTTTATCTTTTTTGCAATTTTGGAGTGTAACCATGGCACTCTATGCATTACAATGCAATTAAGGGTGCAGATGTAGATTAGAGTACTTTGGCAGTTACTATTGTTCATTTCCTCATACCTATGTGATCAACATGCAAGCACTGTGCACTACCCTCATCAGTGTACTGTGCTGTACTGTATTACTGCTCAGTACAATACACAATACCATGCCAGCTCCACCTGGCATAGCAGGAACTTGAAAAAGATTGTCTGTTGTGTACTACTGCTCTTAGTCTTGTATTTCTCAAGATGCAGTATTACCACAGGGATTACATGCACCTTGTCTATTCCTGTTAGTATTCTGAGCCACGTTCTATGTGTTATGGTACAGCCCTGTGCCACACATTCCAGTATCTGTCACTCTGTGTATGATACTTGCACACACAGTTTCTTCCATAGGGCTGTGCAGTCCATTTGTAAATTGTTGTTATTTCTGCCTAGCTTTGTTGTCCACCTGAAGCAGTCATCTCTTTGCCACTGTTCTTCAAAATGGTAAGAGGGTCACATCATATTCTATACTGCAATTCACCAATCTTGTCTCAGGTGTTGCAAAGGCCTGTATATTACATGCATTTTGCTGTTGCTCTGCAGATTGTTTTTTTTCTCCTGTTAGGGTCTGTAATACAGTGGTCCACCACAACTTTCTAATCAATGCTTTTTTTTGTCCTGTTCTGTTTTTCAGTGCCATCTTCTTAATTTCATTATTAGTTAATTGATGTTTTGTTTCTCTCTGGTTGCAGTATTGTTTCTGTAGTTTCAGCTGCTAAGCTGGATGTGGAGTGGCAGTGCTCTTACTGCCACATGCTGGCCCTTTTCAGTCTCCAGGCCATCTTGGATAGTGGCAAAGATAATCCTTTGAGATATAACTTGGAGTACTCACTGGATGCAGTCTCCTCATCAGAGTGCCACGAGGGGTCCCATTGAGTTAGTTACATGGCTGTGCGTAGACTGACAGGGACTGTTGAGGACCAACAGCTTGTGACCCAGTTTTGCACCACTGGAATACATCCTTATGCAAATTAGATAGTCACAGAGCTGCATAACCCCATCCAATAGGCCATCATTGGCAGTGCCCAGCCATCAGGGCAGTCACTGAAGTGACTGACATCTTGTTGGTTTCATTGCTATGAGGTTTGGCAGATTTTCCTCACCACGCTCTGTATCATCCCATCATGATGTTCTCTTTCCTTGTGAGTCTCTCACCATCCCCAATTTTTTATTCGGTCATCATCATTGGTCCCCCCACTGATTACCTGCTCGTGGGTTTCTTTTTGTGGTCCCTCTATTGTAACAGCACCTTCCCAGTCAGTCATTGACAAAGTCATATGCTTGTATATTTGCCTCTCAGCTCATTTCTATACCCTCATTTTTACCCACATCATTAACCACCACCCTGCTTCCATCTCTCTTTATAATTCTTCTCTAAATATAAAAAAGAAAGCAATCTCAAAATATAAAAAAAAAATGCCCTCCTTCCTCACTCTTGACACTTTTCCCTTCCAGTTGCCATTTGTCTATTCCTCTATTTCCTTGCTATTTATAATATAAACAGATTCTTTGCTGTGGAGTCCTTGTATGGGGTCTGAGCTGTACCCTTTTTGTATGGATGTACCACTTTATTTATTTATTTATTTCACATTTGTTAACCGAGTTGGTCCAGCTGGGTAAGAATTTACCCTTTTTCAGTGGAGACCCGCGGGGAAAAGCCCCAAACAGACATACAAATACATGCAAATAGAGACAAATTAACAATATTAAAGAGCAAAACAATCTTATGGATACAATGGATAAGAATAGGTTGTGACAGGAGAAACAACAATAATAAATCCAGCAGGTAAGCAGGAAGGAAGTTCAGGTTGTAGGTAATATAATGAAAAGAAACAAGGTATAATTAGATTAGTGGCTAGAAGAAGAAATGTGTAAGTGCAGGGGCTTCAGAATTGAGGGAAAGTAGAGTGAGAGTAAAAAGGAGAGAGGGGTGACTGCACAAGGGGCTGTAGGTCAGAAGATGAAATGGTGCAAAAGAAGATAGTAGTAGAGGAGGGATGTAGTGAACTAGAGGGAGGGTACAGAAAGAAGAGCAGTTGGATAAAGTAAGTTATAGAAAGAGGAAAACGGTCTTATAGATCAGACTTAGTGGTGAAGTGGGTATGTGGAGAGGGAGGAGGTAAATAGGATGATAACAGATACATAAAGGGTTGTTATGGAGGTACAAAATCAGGTCATGTTTGAAGTTAGGAAGGGAGGTATGACTTCTAATATGGAGTGGAAGATTGCTCCAGGTAAAGGAGATGGAGTGTTTATAGAGTATTTTACCTATGTTCTTGTTGGGTTTGTAGACTTGCAGTAAGAGTTTATCAGAGCTGCACAGGGATCGGGGAGGGGTGTACCAGGAGATCAGTTTGGACAGAGTTTGAATGAAGAATTCTGAAAGCTTGGATCAGCTGACATTTGGTCAAAATGTGTGGGAATCAGAGCCAATGTAGTTTTATGAGAGCAGAGCAGTGATGGGATTTATAGGAGCTGCTGGTGACAAATCTAGCAATTTTGTTATAGGTTTGGTCTAGTTTTGCCAGCAGGTTATTTTGTAGATTGGAAAATAGACGGGAGCCATAGAGGAGGGCGGGGAGGAGATAGGATTGGGCTAGCAGTAGTTTTGAGTTGGAGGTCAGTAATTTGCTGTTTCTGTATAGCATGCCCAGTTTTTGGTGTGTTTTCTTTATAGAATGAAGTATGTGGACGTCTAGTTTGAGCTGGTCATCTATGATGACATCTAGGAGTTTAGTGTGTAAGTCTGGTGTTAAGATGGTGCCATTTATAGAGGATATGAGAAAGGTGGATTTGTGGTGGGCTAGAGTTTTAGGTAGGAATAGTAAGAGCTTAGTTTTAGAGGGGTTCAGGTTAAGTTGATTATTGGAGAGCCACTTCTCAATAGAGTGAAATGAAGATTGGGTGATATGGTGGAGGTTATTGATAGAGTCAGAAATGGAATTCAGAGTTGAATCATCTGCATACTGTATGATAGAGGAGAGGTTGCTGGAAGAGTGTAGGTCATTGGTGAAGAGGTTGAAAAGGAGGGGACCAAGAATTGAACCTTGAGGAACACTGATCTGAACTGGCAGAAAGGGTGAGAAGGAATTTTGCCATTTAACTGCTTGTAGGCAACTGGACTGGTAACTTGAGATCCAGTTTAGAGTGGGAATGGAAATGTTCAGCTGAGAAAGTTTATGAAGTAGAAGGTTGTGAGAGACAGTATCGAAAGCCTTTGAGAGATCTAAGAAGAGGCAGGACACAAGTTTATTATTGTCTCTGGTCTCAGCTACAGTATGAGAGAAGGATAAGAGTGCAATGTTAGAACTGTGTTTGGGCCTGAAACCATGCTGTGTGTTGGTTAAAAGATTGTTTTGAGTAAGGTGGGAAAGCAGTTGAGAATGGATACACTTTTCAAGAATTTTGGAGAGGGGAGAAAGAATAGCAATGGGACGGAAGTTAGATGGTTCTGTGAAGCTACCTCCTTTATGTAGTGGGATAGTGAAGTATTCCTTCCAAATAGAGGGGACAGTGGATTCTTGGATTGAGCAGTTGATTAGAATGGTGATAGGAAGGGCAATAGAGTTACCAGCAAGTTTAAGGAATTGGGGAGGTAGGTTATCAGGGGAGGGAGAACAAGGTTTGAGTTTAGTGAACAGAGTTTTAATATAACTAACAGAGACAGGTTTGAGCATGAAGGGGTCTGAGAGGTTAATGGAGTCAGATTGGGAATGTGAAAAAGGTGTGCATCTGGTAATTGAAGTGACAGAACTGGAAGTAGAATTAGAGGTAGGGCTGGGGATATTAGAGGTGTTAGGTACTAGTTTAGAAATGGTATCAATGAAGTAGTGATTTAAATGGATGGTGGTATCTGAGGGAGATTGATTGCGAAAAGGGTTGGAGGTTGTGGGTGAGCCAGGGTTAAGAAGAGTTTTTATGGTTGATCAGAACTTCTGGGGGTTAGTAGTTTGCAGAGATTGGTCAGACAGGTAAAACTTTCTTTTGTCCCAGTTGACTCTTTTTTTGTAAGGTTCTAAGTTCCCTATAAGATTGTAGGAGGGCAGGAGATTTGCTTTTCTGATATTATTTCCAAATGGAATCTCTTTTATGCACAAGATGGAAGGTTTCTTTGGATAGCCAGGGGGCATATTTAGCTTTGACTTTTATTTTCCTGATGGGGCAAGAGAGTTGAGTATGTTTAGGAATGTCTGGTTGAGGTAACTAAATGCATCATTTAAAGGTAGAGAGTATAGGCAGGACCAGTTAATATTTGAGAGAATTTTGTTGAAGGAAGTGGTATTGAATTTTCTTTGGTTGTGGATGTATTTTAAGAGGTGAGTACTAGTGAGGTTGGGTGAGTACCTAGTAATGTGGATAAGTAAGTGGTCACTGATGGAGTCAGATAGTGTATCTGGCTGGTGGTACAAATTAGGAGAATTTACGAGAATCCAGTCTAGGATAGAATTGGAGTGGTTTTTGCCAAGGCGGGTATGAGAGGAGACAAGCTGAGTAAAACCATGTAGGTTGAGACTATGAGACGGTGTAGTAGAGTAACTGAGTTCCAATCTATATTTACAAACCCAAGTATGATAGTTTCAAAGGGGATGTGAAGAAAACACCAAGATAAGATGTCTTCAAGGACGGTGATATTATTCCCTGGTGGGATATAGATTGAGGCTATGGTCATTTTTTGGTAGTTGTTGAGATGGCAGGTTACTATGAGTAGCTCTGCAGGGTGGAAGGTGGGAGTGGTAATTGTAAGATATTGAGAGAGTCAGAAAAGAGAATGGAGACACCACCTCCCTTTTTGCTAGGTCTATCCAGTTTGTAGATATTGAAACGAAGGGGGCAGATCTCTGAGGTGAAGATGTGGGGTTTTAGCCCAGTTTTAGAGAGTTAAGATGTCGGGGGTATAGTGTTGTATGAGTGCGTGAAGTTCAGGCACTTTGTTTCAGATACTCTGGATGTTAAGGGAGAAGAAGTTCAGTCTTTTGGTTCTGTGTGTAGAAGTGAGAGTGGATGGGGAGGTACTAGTGAAAGTGGGATTGCTAGAGGAGTGGGGGGAAGAAGTAGTAGTGACAGTAGCTGAAGTGGGGGAGTTGGAAGATAAGAGCTGGTTATTAGGACCAGGGTTGGGGTGTATATCGCCTGAAAGGAGGAGTATTGTCAGGATAGAGTGTAAAGAGTTAGGTTGAGGGAGAGTATACAGAAATTTGGATTTTAAGTTTGGGATTTGTTTTGATGAGGGGAGTAATTTAGTTTTAAAGAAAAACTAGTGTGGTAGAGTGCAGTGAGTGTGGGCATAAAGGAGTGTGGTAGGACCTGGATAGATTTTGGGAGGCATGTAAGTTCTGAGTGAAGAGTAAGGGGAGAATTGCAGGGGTGTGATAAGATGTGATGTATGTCAGTGTAAATAGCAGAGGAGAGAGGAAAAGAAGTGGCAACATCTTTAGTGTTAGGTGTAGGCAATGGTTCCAACAATGCAGTATGTAAAGCAGTTTGTAATGTGACAGGTAATATCTTGAAAAAATAGAGATAATAAAATATACCACAAATATATATATTCTTTATAAACAAAATATACTTGAAAATTTTGCAACCACAAAAGGTCCCAGCAGTAAGACTACAAACGAAGTTTGTCTTAAGCGTACTTCAAAGCACGGTCTCCTTAATTAGCAAACTGCAATCATCTGAC
The DNA here is from genome assembly GCF_019279795.1 of Protopterus annectens. Taxonomy (NCBI): domain Eukaryota; kingdom Metazoa; phylum Chordata; order Ceratodontiformes; family Protopteridae; genus Protopterus; species Protopterus annectens. The sequence goes on along the minus strand of NC_056737.1, from coordinate 559,966,678 downwards.
CACCGAAAAACAAACTGTGACATATAAGTAAATGCAGACAGATTAATAGAATGCAGAAAATCTGCTAAACTGGATATAGCAGTGCATAGAGGGCTACTTTTTCTTACACTTTGTGATAACATGCGAGTGCGCTAATTCCAAATCTGAGAGTCTTAAACAGCAGAACTGATGCCTCTGACTCCAAAAATGGCAAGGGTACCATTTCTAGATGGAGGCAATAAGAGAAAAAATGCTGACAGGATGCATCCGAGGTTATCACCCCTATAAATTACATTTAGAATATACACCTTCTACAGCTGCAAATGTCATATTTTTTATACAATATATCGTAACTCAAACCATGCAGCCAAAATTAAATAATACATACTACTGCTGCCCCCAAGAAAAGTAAAAAGCTAGGGAGAGAAAAGGAAACAAACCCAGAACCTTCACCCCCCCCCAAGGAGAAAAAGACATCAGACAACGTCCATGAACAGCAGCAAAAACTATAATGTGTGAACTGTGCAGTGTCAGAAAATGTATCTTAATAATAGCAAAAAAAAATTAAACTATAAATGTGAATAGGCAAACAAACTCAAATGTAACCATATATAAATTGTTCATAATTAGTGAAAAGGTGATAGACAAATATTCACCATTCTGTAAACATTTAACATCATATACTCATAAATGATACAGTGGCAAACTCTTGATGAATACAGTTACATTATAAGTCCATATTAAGATGTTAAATCTTCATCTTCTCAGTCCTTTCATATTAGGTAATATTTTTCCATTAAAGATCCAAATTCAGTCAACGATGCACCATGTTGTCGTACAGTACAATTATTAAATCTTGGCCCAACTAGTTGTATAGCAGACAAAATGGACGCCAAAGAACTTGTTCAAACATATATCCAAAATAGGTGTAACGAACGGCAAACTCCAATTCCAAAGTAGGAAAGACACACAAAGTCCTTTAATACATTGTTCATCTATTTGTATCAATTCCAGTTAAAAAGTGGACACCACCAACCAATTGTTCCCCAAATCTCTTTGAAATAAAGGTCAAAAGATAATAAACTGCAACGAAATATGTATTGAAACCAAGGAAATGTCACCACAGGTGATCCTGTTAATTATTATAGACCATCCGGTTCATATACATGCCAATTGTCCACAAAGGTGAACCACTCTACCTTGGTTATGGCTACTAGATGCAAATGACAATGTAAAACCCAAATGTCCAACAAGTTTGAGCCAATATGAAGTTTTTACTTGGCAACAACAGTTTCCCGTTGTCAATCTACTCGGAAAAATTCAAGTGGAAACCCCACCAATTATTTCCAAAGAACATGAAATAAAAGTCAGAAAGCTTAAGTTACCACTGTAGTACGTAAAAAGGCAAAGAGTTAAGCTGCAAACTTCATCCTCGTAGCACTACCGATACTAATATGGCCTTCATCCACTACTAGTGCAGAACAAAGATTGTCATTCGCCCAACACTGCTGTAACTTATAAACTTTTAGCCCAACTACTCGAACGAATTCAGGTGGAAAACTCCAACTAATTATTTCCAAAATACAAGAAATAAAGGTCAAAAAGCTGTTATTGTCTCTCCAGTATATGAAAATACTGAGAGTATGAATAGTCATAATTCTGAATACTCTTCCTGCCCACTAATGGGTCCAGTTCACATTACCTGTTATAATGTATTCCAAATTATTGTATGATAATTGAATGTATAATGAGTGAACAACATGCTTAAGCAGCACGAGCCATGTCTTTTACAATTAACTCATTAGCACACATTCGGTTGGAAAGAATATCAAACACATAGACGATACAAAGGATGTCTGGATCTATAACACAGTATCAAATCTCCATATGCTTATATCTTTGAGAATAGTACAGTATGCATATATGCAGACAACATATGCCTTATTATATATATATATATATATATATATATATATATATATATATATATATATATTAGAAAATTAGGAAAATATTCATAAATACCTGAGACAATCAGCATTGTGGAGGTTCATGAATCTAATTGTAAAATATTACTTTCAAATTAAAGAATGAAAATAAAATCCTAACACTTTTTACTGAGCACTTATAAAATCTTTTGGATTACAAGTTTTACAGTATCTAACAGACATCAGTTTAGCAAGACCATTTCTCTTCTATGTGTCATGACCACCATTGATTTCAACATGATTAAGGTTAGAGTTCTGACTTTTGTGACAAATAATAACTATGGCACTCTCAAAAATAAAAATGGATTCAGAACTGACTATTTTGTTGTTATTCCTTAAGTATGTCATTCATGTTTTAGTATCATCTCTTAATTTGGAACATGACAGGAATAAAAATGAGTGATCATGTGAACCTGGAGAAAATGGCTTATTAATCATTCATTCTGTGTGTAATTTACACTGACTTGCAGCCACATATAATGTCTTAAGCAAATACACAATTATGTGACAATTGACAAGTAAAGCAGAACGTCTGTAGCCATTGCCTTTACCACAAATTAAATTCATTTGGCAGGTGACATTTTGCTATAAAGCTGTAGCCTTGTGATATAGCACTATATTACCCTTTATGGCTGGGAAACAACTCCTTTCAGAGAGAAAACAATGTCAAGTAAAAAATAATGCTATTATAGAGAAGAAGGAAGGTTTCCAGAAACAGCTTAATGATTTTGAAGTGTTTCCGTACAGTAAATATAAAATTCATCTACTTTATACCCTCAGGACTTGGTTAACAGTAAAGAATCAGATATTGCCACTCAGAATAATCACATTCATTTAAGGATATGGCACACCAAACACCACACCATGTATGCTGCATTATAGTCTGGGATGAATTTAGAGTTAAAACAACTTTATTATTTGTATTATATTAGCAATAATCCTATTGGTTTACAGAGGAGAAGGAGAAACAATTGATTTTGATAATTTGCTGTTTATACACTATCTACTAATGTTACTTTCTCTAAGAACTGGTTGCGGATTATGTTAGAGCTCTGCTGGGTAGCATAAATCAATGTTTTGCAATAACAGACTAAAACAAGATGTGATTTTATAGTAAAAAGAATGAAGACATGCTGACCTATTGAACAGAGAAAAGAACACTTAGACAAGATGTTCATTTTGAATTGTGTGCTATTGTTGATTTGCTGAGTGTCTACAATAGACACAAACAGTAATAAGCAGCCAAATTTTCAGCTAAAATGAAATGCATTTTGGAAAGATAATATTGATAAAATACAGCATCCATTTTATCAAGCAGTAGCTGTCTTAATTAAAATAATTTTCACAATGATTTTTATGCTATATAATAATTGCATGTCACAGCAGATTTCACTTCTGAATAATTAAATTAATTTATTTTGTCTAACTAAAGGCAGTTATCATTGTTCCCTCGCCATGTACCATAAGACAGCTTACATATGTTAGATATACATGGAAATCCCCCAAAACATCGTATCTTATGGTACAGTGGCTATAATCAACTGAGCACTTATAATGGAAACAGTGAACACAAGCAAATTGCTTTCTTTCAGTTAGATTTAATGATATATTAAAGTATAACTAAGATGTTGTAATGACAGCAAATAGTTACATACCGGATTTTTAAAATGATTTATGCTTGATGTAATTTTGTGATAATTATATACTATGTGTTAGAATAATAAAAATATACTTCAGATTTAATTGACATCTAAAAGGTGTAATGCCACTCAAATGACATTTTGGTGGTGATTGTTTTTTTGCAAAATTCATAATGCTCTGAAAGTGGATTGATGAGTGAATATTCTATGCATATTTGAATGTGAATATAAAAAGGTATATTTAAATATTGTGTGTATTTGTAGTGAATATTTCTTATTTACTCTTATCAGTTCCAGTTCTATTGAAACCGAGTAGTATCCATTGTAAAATACATTACTGAGATATAGCTATTTTTTAATTTGTGTAGATCTGCTAATACTCACATAGTTTACACACAATCCAATAATAGCCATGGTCTGAATATCTAAACAACACTATCTGAAGGCTGAGAACTACAACTGAGATATCCAAATGCAGCAATTATACAGTTGTGCTGGGACAAAACATAAAGCATTTATGAATACATTTGTTTGAATAAACCTTGACAAATTAATACATTTAGTGTGACTAATAAAATTAGACTATGTTAGGAAACCTACTACATTACTAAAGAATAGAAACAGGAACATAATCGTAGGAGAGGACCTTGGGTAAGTAAATGTAAAGGTTTTCCACATGGATATTGGGTATTTTGTTTCTAGATTCTGATTGATAGTGGACAGGAGACATTTATGAAGGAATGCAGATATTTATTATTTATTGTTTTTCATATTTGTTTTATTTATCTATACCTTTTTTAACCTGATAATTGAACTAAATCATATAGTGCAAGATTTATGTGTATGAAAATACAAAATGCATGTAGCCTTAAACCATGCATCAGTTAACAGGCTACTTTATACATACTAAATATATATATATATATATATATATACATACATATATATATATATATATATATATATATATATATATATATATACATACATATATATATATATATATATATATATATATATATATATATATAAAATTACATTACCTATGATCAGACTTACTGCATGTCGAACACAAAACAGTGACATAGAGAACTGAACATACATAATATTGAAAACCCTAAACATTGAACCTGCAAAGGATCAAAAAAGGAAAACATTTACTTTGCTAATCTTTACACTAAAGCCCCCATAGCACTAGTTTCTAATTTGTCTGAATAGTAGTGGTATTATGGGAAACTTTTTTAAGGTAAAGTTTAGGGTTAGGGTTGGGTTAAGGGTCAGGGTTAGAGTTAGCATGTATTGCCAAAGTGAGCGGTGGGGGGGTGTTGCCCTTTTACCATGTAAAATGAAAGACCATGATATGAGGAAGGGGTACAACATGGAGCAGACACAGCAGGTAAGGCTGGTTGCAAATGAGTTAGATTAGGGAAGCACTTTAATATGAAAGAGGTTTTATTTGCTGGCTTATTTTTTTGTTTCATTTTTAACTGGATAAGTGGGGTGGTTCTAGAATCCTTTTTAGCACTAGACCAGACCACAATGCAATACAAAATTTCAAATAGTGCTATTCACATTAAAATGATTTGAAAATATGCAACACATCAGTTATTTCATAGTTTCAGAACAAAAAAAAATGCAAAATATATACAACGTGCTATACAAAGTCTGCAATATGTTTATCAATTTTGTACAGAATATTTATGATACTGTAGAGTATAAAGACAGTCTGCATTTTTTGCAGATATGATTAACATTTTCAGTTCACATCAAAACATCATTTTCTTTTCTAGATCTGGAATAAAAAATACATTTTGATAATTATACTGGTTTTAAAATAACATAGCATCAAAAAATATTCACAAGAAAAATTAACTTGGTGCCAGCACCAATTACTGAAAGACAAATGCTTGCAAGCAATACTGCCCTGCTCATCATTTGTAAGTTGATTAGCTGCTAATAGGCTTGATGTACCCTAAAAATATTTACAAGAGTAATAATATTGGTGGTAATTCACAAGAACTGAAAAAAACACATGTAAGCAATGATTCTCACCATTTCTCCATTATTTTCTTATGTTGGCGTGAATGGTGGTGTATTTACTGCCTTTATCTAATTAGGTTTCTCTAGTAATTTTTATATATGTCATATTTATATTTTAATACACATTTGTATTTATGTAGTGTTTTACTTTGTCAACTCTATCTTAAGAAATTACCTCTTAGGTCAAACAATGCTGTGCAGGTTCTCATTACATTTATGTGTGTATATAATTTGACTTCCCAGTTAGGATACTTTCTGTTGCTACGGTGACTGCTTTTGCTTATTATCTTCTCTTCTCTTCCTGTTCTCTTCATTTTTCTGTTTGGGGAGTTTATGCTTTCACCTTTTTTCAGAAGATATATATATTTTTCTTTTTACTTATTGTAGGTCTTTTACCATTTTTTGTTCAAGTAGTATACTTAAATTTGTAGTTTTTAACACTTTTATTACTGAAAACTGTGTTTAATATGTGCCATAATATAATTTCTTCTTATTGCTATTTTTGTACAGACAGCATTTGTATTAAGAACATGCAATTCTAATGTTTGATATTTTTTTCTTATTAACTTAATGTTTTTTTGAGTATTTTTGTTTTTGACAGTTTTTCCTGTTGAATGACTTTTCAAGATGGTAGCACTGTTGGATTTTTGAAGTCTGCAGGGGAGTAAGCTTTCATGTGAGAATGTGAGGTCCTGATGGTCTGCACTAGCTTTATTTGTGTGCTTGAGACAGAGTTGGTGCAAGATAGCTAGCAGTCTGATTGGTCAGTTTCCCTTGCCTATTTTATAAGTACAGACAGACAGACGTGTTTATATCACTTTATCGAAAGATGAAAATAACGAATGCTATTTCATCGGCCCCAAAACATCTAAACATGAAAATATTGAACATTCAGAGCAGCAAATTTTTTCCCATGGAAAAAATTCACTGCTCTGAAACACATACACACAACACAAGCACATCAAACAAACAGCAACCACACACATACACTTAAATTCCTACATCTAATGCTACACTAAACTAAACATACACTATTATCTACCCACTTACCTTAACCCAAACCCTAACCCTAAGGTCCGTCACCATCGCACACTCACCTATACTGTGCCCTAACCCTAACTCATTTAAACCGCCCCTAACCCTAAAGTCTGTCACTATTGCACACACGCCTAACATGCACCCTAACCCTAACTCACTTAACTCGCCCCTAACCCTAACGTACAAACAATTGCACACTTACCTGAACTCAACCCGTATATTTCCACTGCAGCGCTAAGAATAGCGAAGCCACAGAAACAGCCAACCAAATTCTTTCCCGAGGAAAGAATTCACTGTTCTGCAGCTTTGCTATTCTTAGCGTTCGCTGAATAGTGTTCGATATCAGAACATTCGAAGTTTTAATACTTTGATGTTCTGCTATAAGCTCAGACACACACACACACACACACACACACACCCACACACACACACACACACACACACACACACACACACACACACACACACACACATACCAACACACACTTGTGTGCACACACACACAGATGCACACACTGCCACACAGACAGACAGACAGGCAGACACACACACACACGTACACACACACACAGATATATATATATATATATATATATATATATATATATATATATATATATATATATATATATATATATATATGTATATATATATATATATCAAATTAAGGAGTGCTAGCTTGTTCCCACTTCAGGATGTTTTCGGGTTTGCCCTACTACAAAAATGTATTTTTGCTTTTTGTGATCTTGTGAGTACTATTGTTTAATTTGCAAACACTGAAGGGTTTAGATGCTTTTAGCTGCAGTAATTTAGTAATGATTGAATGACATGTGACTATTCATAGTAAACCCATTGATTAACAAAGTATTGTATGACTAGTGACATGCCGCCAGATATCTTTATCCGTAGGGAAAAAGTGATGTTGATTTTTGAGGCTGGTGTAGGCAACCTACAAATTCTGTTAATAGTAGATTGAAGAAGTTGACTATTCTGACCCTGTTCAAATCAGTCAAATCTAGATATGAGGTAAAATAGCCACCCAGGCAAAAGACAACCACATTACCTTCTTTAACTATGTTAAAAACCTCAGAAATAACCCTAAGCACCGCACAAAGCTAATAGTAAACAATATCACATATTCAGACTCTGAGGATATAGCCAATCTGCTAGTGGATACATTTACCACTAGCATCACCCCTATCTCACCTATATTTATTTACTTACTTATTTATATTTGTTTACCAGAGTAGTGCACTGATCAATACTGACCAATTTCAGGCTCAGCCTGGGTGAAATATAAAACATTTCATTAACAAAAAAGACAGAAATGTAAGCAATAACAGAATAAGGGAAAAAGAACTGATTATATATTCCAAAGAAGTACAGTGCAATGTACAATAACGCAGAGTGTAATCTACAATATGTAAATCCATTTATACAATGGATCATTCTTTAATCAATCTTGAGATAGTTGAAGAGGCTCGGGAAGAAATAGCTTAGGTGATTCCCTTGATGGAAAACAGTGTCATCTGCATATAATGTGACAGATGACAATGGTACCTACTAATGATGTTATTGATCAAAAGATAACAAAGTGCTGAGCAAGCTCTATTGCTGTGGTACCTTTTGATTATTTTTAATTATGTATAAACATGATCATATGTAGCTTTTGAACTGGGCAACTTGTTGTCTATCCATTCAGTCTTTTAAGGTTAATGTCTGCATCTCTAGTTAATTCTCCATTTTGTTTCTCACTTACGCAAAGTTCAGCTTCTTATTGCTTATTTGCAGCTGAAAGCTTATCTAAGTATTCATGTGTAAGAATCTTGAATACATATACTCTGTAAACATATTTTCTCCTAATTAGTGCAACATCAGTAACATGGGTTCTAGAGCATGACCTTCATGTCAGAGGGCACAAGGAGGTTTTTCTCCTAAAAAATAAATAAATAGACTCACTACCGGTTGTAGCCTTCTCATGACTTGTTAATTGGTAGGTTAGTGGAATTCAAGCAGTTTATGTTAGTTATAATTATTAATGTAATTTGTATATGCAGCATAGTAGATTGGAATTGGAGTACTGTAACCCCTTCCTAAAGCCATGCTGAAAATCAGAAAATGCGCCATAGCTATTAAACCATTTTGTTATCCAGGGAAGCATTGTTTTCTCAAGTATTTGTGTTATGTGGTAGAGATTATTGCCTGGCCAGACATCTTGGGGAATAGTGGTTGTGGAGACCATAGAGTGGTGAATGTTTAAACTGAAGAATAATGTACCTATTTTAGATTAAGGCTTATTTTATTGTAGTTTAGTTAATTCTTTGTACCTCTGGTACCCTCCTTAATGGCCTAAGCGATCACCTTCTCACATATGTAATCAAGCACAAAACCATTAATTCCCAACAACCCTTACTCAGAAAGGTTAGAAACAATAAAAACTTTGACCCTGCCAAATTCCAACAATAACTAAACTCATGTAATTGGTCTATTCTAAAACACCTCCCCTTTGAGGAAGCAGCAGCATACTTTAACAACAAATTCCTTGAGATCCTTGATTTGCATGCACCTGTTCGTTCAAAGAGAACCAAGGCAAAAACTGCACCATGGCTTTCTATAGAGTCTAAACTCAAAATTACCCTTAGAAACAAAGCATGGGCTTTATGGTGTTCTTCTAAAGACCCTCAAGATCACATTAAATACAGGCAATCCAGGAACGAAACCAAAAAATCAATTTTACAAGACAAAAAACAATACTAATGTAATTTACAGACAGTAAATCAAAATAACCCTCAGAAGTTTTGGGCACGTTTAAATAATCTACTACATCCTGGACAAACTTCAACCCCAATCCCTGCTGCTACTATTGATAAAACCCCTGAAGATGTTTCTGATAGTTTTAACCAATTCTTTACTGAGACAATTCAAGCCCTAGCTAGCCAACTACCTCCTAGTTCCCCTGGTCCTGAAAGTAGCACCCCTAGAAACCTACTCGCGTTCAGCTTCCAACCAAGCACCACTTCACTTATCCGTACCTTGATCAAAAAATTAAAACCCACTACACTTTCTGCTGATCAACTCCCTGCCGAGTACCTACAAAAATCAGCTGATGCTATTGCTTACCCCATCTCAATACTAATCAATCGAACCATAGTAGAAGCTAAAATTCCCACCATCTGGAAAATATCCTATGTCATCCCACTTCACAAAGGAGGCAGCTCTACTGAATTCTCCAATTATAGGCCAATAGCTATACTCTCTCCACTTGCAAAGATTATGGAAAAATGTATTCATAGACAACTCATGCACCACCGAATCCAAAATCGCCTTATGGCAGACACTCAGCATGGCTTCTGTCCTCATCACAGCACTACTTCAGCCATCCTAGCCTTTACTAACACCATAAACCATAATCGCAACAATAATTATATATCCTCAGCCCTCTTTTTGGATCTTTCCAAGGCATTCGATATGGTTGATCACCAACTTTTAATCCACACCCTGCCAAACATTCTGTCTAGATACTGGAGCCCTCCAGTGGTTTCAATCCTACCTGATTGGTCGACAGCAGGCTGTCCTCTGGCAGAACAAACTCTCTAACCTTCTACCTAACACCCCTGGAGTACCACAAGGCTCTATACTAGGGCCCTTGCTGTTCTCCATCTTCATTAAAGACCTTTATACTGTCATCCCAAAAGTCTGCTGTATCCAATATGCTGATGACTCTACTCTGATTTGCTCAGCCACATCTCCAGTAGAGTTATGGTCAGCTACCCAGACCACCTTTAATACAATAGAAAACTGGCTTTCTGAACATTGTCTGATCCTAAATCCCAAAAAAACTAAAATGCTGTTATTTTCACCAACACGTAGGTCTACCGCTTTCACCTTTACCATAAAATCAAATGATGGCACAATAATCTCCCCTGACCCATCTACAAAACTATTAGGTGTCATCATAGACAATAATCTAAAATTTGACCTACATGTTAACCAAACTATCAAAACCATCAATAAAAAACTAGGGTCACTTTACATAATAAAAGCCTTCCTAACCCCTCCAGCTAAAATTGCCATAGCTCGCTCTCACCTTCTTTCAACCCTTCTGTATGCATCCCCTCTAATCTCGAATTTAAACAAGACTGTCCTTAACAAACTCTCAATTTGCTACAACCACATTGCCAGGTTTGCCACTGGGCTGCCTTTTAGGACACATCATTTCATCAATCTAAATCAGCTTGGGTGGCTTGAACTACCCAGCCTAATCCAGTATAACCAACTGATTATGGCCTATAAAAACCTCTATAATCCGGACAATACTCCTGCACTTAAAAATATTATCATCCCCTATAACAATCCTAGACCGCTTCAATCCTCTAACAAACTACTAATTCAAACTAGCAAAATTAATAACACAGCTGGTGATTCTCTCTTTGCAAACTCTGTAAGTAGATCCTGGAACTCTATTCCAGCTGATATTACCTTACTTTCCACCTTAGGTCAATTTAAAACTAGACTCAAACAACATTTGTCACTTAACTGGCTATGTCAATGTATCAAGCCTGGCTAACTCTCTCTAGAATGTGTAAAAATCTGTTAACCAGTTTACTGTGTAATTTAATGTAATCCTGACTTGTGCTCAGGATTAACTGTAACCTGTGGAACTAACTTGCTTACTTATGTAATCTCTGTAAATAGTCTGTTTGTAATATGTAATGCTGGTATTATGTAATGCTGTATCTGCTTACCCTTGGAGCTTTTCTCCCTGGGCCTCTGCTGAAAATGGACATGCATCCAGTCGGACTATCCCGATCAACAAATGTAAAATAAAAAATAAAAATAAAAATTGTTAGCCTGAATAGAACAGTGATCCAGCTGGACCCTTTTCAGGCTCAGTCCAGTTGCCTACAACAAATATTATACTCAAGAGCAAGATTAAAAATACCATTAAATATTAGCAGTGAAACATTATAAACATCAGTAACAAAACAGCTTAGAAGACTTAGTACACTTATTAAATAATATGAAATTAAATGATAATTCAAAACATAAGTACCAAGGTACCTTAGAATATTTAGTACAATTATAAACTCATAAGAAAATTAAATGATCATTAAGAACACTATTAAGAACATTAAGTATTAAGTAGCTTAGAAAATTTATGACCCGGTACTATTCAGGCCAGCCTTCTTTAGTAATTTTTGTTAATAGAGAAAGTAGTCTTCATTATTAAGTAGAAACATAAGATTTTATCCAGTCTTAATGAAGGAGTGTAATGTCTAGATGGCTTTTAAAAACACAGCTGAACTCAAACTAAAGTATAGATAGTTTATTCCATTTCTTCTGCCCCCAAGAAGGTCTGCACAGACATTTTCAAAATCTCCTTTCTTCTATTGACAGATTGGGACCATTTTCCTTATGCCCAGTACCCTAATGACTCATAATTAATTGTATGTTATACAAGACAAAATTGTTAATATTACAGTTGCAACTTTCTTTGGAAATGTTTGTAAGTATTTACAAAACACATTTAGCTCATGTAGTCCTAAGGAGGAATGCAGGCCCTTAAAATATTTGAGAGAAGCCTCGGGAATTATGATATGTTACATTTGGCTGGTAGTTTGCTACATGTGAACTTATGTTAACATTAGCACTGCATGTTTTGTTATTGTTGAGATAAATGTGTTTTTTTACATTGATGGGATGAGATGCATTTAGGCTAGGATTTGGTGGCTAGAGTTTGTAGGTGGTAAGTCAGATAGAGTGCATCATTCTAAGATGTAATTAAAGTGCACTGATTTTGTTTAAGGTGGTATAGTAATTTCATAGGAATGGGGTGTGTCCAGATTGACAGGCTTTATTTCCTATGGTTTGAAGGCATTATAAATCATAGGCTGAAGCAATTGTTGCACTGTGTAGGGCTTAAACTGACACAAGAAGAGTCACATTCACTTGCTGTGGGAATTTAGATATATCACACAATTCCTTGATAAACAGACAGTTGTAAATATTCCTGTGCAGGATTTTATTTATTTTTAAATATTATTTGATCCCTCAGCATTTGCTAAATAAACATCACTTTTTATGAGCTGAGTCTAGCATGGGAGCCAAACTCACCATTTATTCTGTGCTAAGTAAAATAAGGAAAACGTGTTTACAACCAGTGGAGTTTGCTTTGTTGATCTAAATATTATAAAAGAATTATGACTTTTTTCATTCATGAGCCATAGAACACCATGCTAAAACCCTTTTAAATATTTGGGATTTCATCACCATAACAACATTTTAAACTGAGACTCAGCTGAATATGTTCACTCTCTGATCTTTTTTCTCTTTATTTTTGCTGCCTCCTCTTAATTATAACATGAAATAATATATAATTGACACATATTTCTTTGCAGTGAATGTATATCAATTGCCCACACCTCAGTTTTTTCTACCTTTGTATGCCATTATTATCTGGAGCTAACTGGAGCAATTTAACCCTTTGCCTGTTCACTGCCTTGTCCTGTGCATGTCTTTCATCTTTTTTATGAATGTTGTACATTTACTATATGGATCTACTCTTTCATTAAACTGTCATTATATTAACAATTCTACATTTCTTTTCTGACAATCTACTATCAGTTCATCAATAATATTACAAAAAAGCAGTCTCTTCTTCATTCGTTGTTTATCTTTGCTAGACAACATTCATTGATGATTCTTATTTTCCTATCATCAATCTTTATTTTAATTTCTATGGTGTTTTCCAATCTCATTAAAGCATTGGATCCAGGTTATTTTGGACTTGCAATGTTATGACTCAGTTACAAGAAGTTCTTCCATTATAATAGTTCTTTGTAACTGATACACCAGTTTATATTCAATTTGGAAAAAAATTGGTTCAAGTCCTCTATCATCATTTTTTTTGAAGATGAATAGCTTTTAGACTATTACAAATGGTTTCAAAAACTCTCTATGCCCAAACTTGTTTGACAAACCAGCTATATGCCATGACTGCTTGTGAAATCTATTACCTATCTGGGAATGCATTACAGAATATGACTTGCAGCCATTACTATTTAGTTTCCACCAGTCTCCATGGAAGACACACATGCTATTATTCCAATTTGCCCTAACGTTCAAATTTTCTACTGTTTACTTGTCTTCATCAGGATCTCATTCATTAGTGTGGAACATGAGCAGTCCATCTGTGATGAATCCCTTACTCTTTCCATCCATTTTTTTATCTTTTTGGTAATCTCCCTCTTTCCTCGCATTATCTCTAATAATATTTTAATGATTATTTTCAGCATCACTGAAGTCTAATTTCTTAGCTTGGGAGTGTTGGACAGGAATGAAATCTTCATGTTCCAATGCTACGACTTTGAACTTTCCCATTCTTACCTCCATTACTTAGATAAGATCAGTATGTATACTCACAAATTTGTCAAGCATTCCACTGTCCATACAATTTAAATGACCTTTCATACTTATTGTGTAACCTGATGTATTTTTATTCCCGAAAGTAAATATTTTGTTCATTTTTTTTTCTATTTTTCTCTATCTTCTCTGTTTCTAAACTAGTGGTGATGTCTCCTAATTTTAAGTTCAAGAGATTTTTCAAAAGAGGACACATTTCTGTGCCTCTTCTATAATTTCACCAAAGCTGCTATTGATATTTTAAATCCAGTGTGTATGAATATGCTGCTTCAGCTTTAGGACTTTATTCAAAGAAGTCAGGTTTATTCCTTATTTTGCTCAGTCTCTTGGAAAAACTGAGTTTTGGGTATCCTTTGCAAAGTCATTGTTTCCGAGATCATATCTTTAACCATGTTTTACTTATTTCTGATTGTTCTGACAAGCTTGTTTGGCTCCAAAATCTAACTCTCCTTTCTTTTCTCTTTCCATGCTCATTTCCTTGAGTGCCATGCATAAACATATCTGTTTGACTTACTACTTCCCTGTCTTTCTAGTCTTTTACTCACATCTCCAACTTAACTGCTGTTGCTTCCTATGCCCTTTCCTTAATATAGTCTAAATATGTTAGCAAAAACAACTCTGTCTCTCTTCCTCTGATCAAATTTCATACTTTTCATTAACTTCTACTATTTGTTTTCCTTGCTCCCCACTTTGCTTTCTTTTGATTCCATCCCTTGCCCTTCACCTCTCTGTTCCAAGCTTTTTTACTAACCTTAATCAATGTCTCTTCTATTCCATATATGTTTTCACATAACCATGAAAAGCTCAATTTAATATCATCCATGATCCATTGTTTAATGACTAATTGTTCAATAGTACTTACATTTGAATCTTTACTGTTCTTTATCACACGGACTAAGTCATGTGATGGTTACCAAGCTCAGAATAAATTATTAGCACGCCCTTCAGAAAGCAACCATAGCAGTAACATTGAAAGTTTTTTAATAGTAAAGCACTTTCATCTTTCACAAAAAGTACAAACTTCTTCAAAAGAAAATGTTAGCTGTTCTATTAGCAAGCTGTTGTACATGCCCTTGTTGATCATGTGACATCTGAACAAACCACATAGAGCAGTGAAAGGTACATGGACAGAAAACACATTGAGTAAAACATATATTAGATAAAAATGAATACATGCATTAAAACATCAAACCATATAGAACACTGAAAGGTACATGGACAGAAAATACATTGAGTAAAACATATATTAGATAAAAATGAATACATGCATTAAAACCAGGAATAATAAATAACATATTTGCACATAAAATCATTAATTTTTTTAATTAGAATGAAAATATGAATAGCTGTATATTTAAAATCTTGCAGCCTTCATTTTCAAATATCACACAAGAGGTTCATATTCATTGATTTGGAAAGTGACAAGCATCTAGGTTCAGCCGCCATAAACATTTTCTAACTTCTATCATCTCCTCCCAGAGGCCTTCCCTGTTGGATTCAGAGTTATTCCTTCCAAAGTAATAAAATAATACTTTTTGAAACCTGCACAGTCAATAGTATGCTAATAGAAGGCATTCTTAACATAGTTTCTTTTAATATCATATATGTATTCAAGTAAGCATTCCTGTAATGTCCCCTCTGTTTTATTTTATATAAACATCCAAACAAGAGTGGCATAAAACTGCATATACTACTCCATCTGACCTACAAGTGGATTATCCATTAAGTTTTGTATAACCTTGCCTGATTTAAAGCTGCCGCCCTGTAAAATATAGCAGCAGATATTACAGCCATTGGATTATTAGTTAATTAAAAATTACAAAATTCATATAAAATATGCTAGCTTCAATTAGAATAGCAATCAAATGAAATATGTTGGTATAACCATTATGTCTAATAGTAAAGAAATTATATAAACAAACATTCAACAGGATGGCGATAAAATTTTAAGTTTAATCACAAATTGGAATAAACTCTTCTTTACCATGGAAGAACAATTAACACTTATTAAGATGGTAATTCTCCATAAAATATTGTTTGTTTTACAATCTTTAGTAATATCTCCACCAAACAAATTGATGAATAAGATAAATAATATTCTTCTTAAATTTTTTTGGCATCCTGATAAACCAAGATTTTCTTTTGATTGGCACAGAAAAGTTTGGGATAATGATGGAATAGGATTCCTTGATATTCAATTGTATGCTGCTTCAACAATTTTAAAAGGTATAGTGTTTTGGATAAATTCTTATGATTCAAAATGGAAACAGATACATCAATAAATCATATTAGTAAATAATGAATATATCATAACCAGTCATAAACCAATAGTACCTTAATAGTTTTATCAAGTTATTAAAATATTTTTCATAAATGGTATTACAGCCTCTTCTCAAATTTCCTATTTAAATAACACAATTTCCTCTTTCCAAAAGTTCACATATTTTAACCACTTAATATTTTCTATGTTTCCAATTAACTTTGTGAACACAGAGGTAAATAGGATATTTTAAAACCAAATTTAAAAAACAATTTAAAAGAAATGTCATTGAGGAGTACAAATCATGTGAAGACAAAGGAAGATAAAGGTCGATCTTAATGAACATTGTTATTTGGTGACCAATGGGTTCTATGGGTCCTTCAGTCGTAGTTGGTATCAATTTATCAACATATACATGTGTTTAATTCATTTTACTTTAATTTAGTATTGACTCATTCCTTCCAGTGGAGCTCTGGAAGTTTGCAGTGCACCTACCAATGGGTGGCACCTAAGCTTTTTGAAAGACTCAACGTATGTCTTCACATTTCAGCAAATGATTATATCTGTAGGAATATAGAAGTGACTAAAAAAGTATAAGTGCAAACTCTTGAAAACTATTTTTGGTGGTAGTATTCTTTAGGTTTTAAGTTTTAAACTGGATTTTAGAAGTTACAATAAATACAGTAACTATTAACTTTGTAATGCTTTGTAAACAACTTTCAGTATTTCAGAAAACAGTCATGTTATGCACATACTGTCAGAAGCATTGTATTTATCAAGAAAGCTGAGAGCTTTGATATGAGGGTAGGCACTTCTGTCTGTGCTATTTGGTTTTCAAGATATTTAGAAAAACAAGAAATTAATGTCACTATAAAATATATGAATGGCAATATATCCTTATCTGCACTAGCCAGAGGTCAAATATCATTTCAGTTGTGTTTGACATTTTGTAAGCTTTAGCATGACATTGATTAATACTTTGTATGGAACATGATTTTGGAGTTATTAACGCAAATATTAACATGCAATATTTGATGCCTAGAGGCATTAGTAGGATACAGCTGGAGAAATACCTGGAGGTGACACTTGGCTGTAATGAGTTAATACAGTATCTATATATTTCCAATATAGTTATTTTCAAAACAATAACACTAATAGTCATTTTTTTCTGTTAAATATTCACCAAAACACAAATTAGAAACATTTATGGGGGAAGGGTTAAGTGAAATTGATTTTATTATACACAATAATTCCTCCTAGTTCAAGTCTTGATATGCTGAGAAAACTATTATTAATACATCAAAATGAATGCAAAATTGGGAGATGTATGTGAGATCATGGCTTTAGTACTGAGATATATATTTTTATATATATTCAGTGATGTGTACTACTATCAAGTGAAATGTATTTTAATGGAGTCTGTGGTTGCACCAACAAACACACATAATCATTGTCCCAGTGGGAACATCCTTTTGTTATTTTTTGGTAAATATTTTAGTAATTTAAAGGTATACTGTAGTTTTATTGATGACATTTTCTTTCTACAGGGTGGTGATGTGAAGAATTTAGTAGATTTTCTGTCTTGCTTAAAATATTGTACCACATTTATGTCATAAGTATTTACCAGAGTCAGGTTAATGTGTAGATATCCTTGCAAGTAAGGATGTCAATAATCAAACTTTTTGCTCAAAAATCAATAGAAAATCGACATTTAGACATTTATGCTTTTCAAGTACAGAACTGACAAGATGGAAAGTTCCAGCATTTAAATATATAACCTAGTAGAAAAAAAAAGTCACAAGAAACAGCTCTGATAAACATGAAGTGAAATTAAATTAATTGAACTTAAATGACAAGCTTTTGCAACAATGTATCTGCAGGTCAAAGAGCAAGGAACAGTAAGCACCAAATAAGTATATATAAAATGGAAAATCACACGAGAACTTTCTAACAGATCACATTACAACTATCTGTATACAGTTTGGTAATCCATTTATAGACTGTATTTTCACTTTCAGTAATAATATCACCCTCCCCTGAAATGTTCTAGTATCAGCTATGAAACTTAAAACAAATGTCATTGGCCCATATTTTCTATATGTCTATATAATGCACTTTTTTTTGTAGATATCTCCTAATATCAAATAAATGATCACAGATTGGCATAAAATGCATTACATTCTTCAAACTCACAAGGTAAATGATATTTTTTGTATTAAGTTAGTAAAAGGTATTCATTTCTATTTGTAACGGAATGTTCAAAAACATTTCCTTTATACAAATACCTGCAAAAAAAAACAATTATAGCAGTGTATCATTTTATTCTTCTGACTAAAGCCAACATTTGGTGTGCAGATCTCTTGCTCTTTATAAAATAATTTTTGTTAGAGATTATATGCTGTCCAATAACAAAAACAAGGTGCATAATAAAACTATTAGTTTTTTATGTACACATAGGTAAAAAATGAGGTATTCAAAGGACAACTAATTAAAAATTCTAGACTGACAACAGATGAACAGGTTTTTCAAGAAGATAATGAATGACCAGTAAATGCATTTTTGGAAGAGGATAAAAGGAAGAATTTTTAGACCCCATCCTTGAAGAATATAAAGACAAAAAAAACAAACTATGTCCAGTCCCATATTAATGAAGAACCACTGTTTAGACAATAATGGCTAGATTCAATAAAGCCTACACTGAGTGTACATGATATGTATTTAAGAACATTCGTATCACATTTTTGTGCTTTCTAGTCACTCAGAATGACTACACTAAATGTACATGTAGTCTATACTTTGTGGTAATCTTTATAAATCCCTGTAAATAATAGTTATACCTGCAAGAATATCAGTAGGAAAACTAAAATTAAGAGAAAGAATGTGTGAGTTATATCTGTGTTGTTTGTTCACTCAGAACAGTGTATACTTAGTGTACACTTAGTGTAGGTATTATAGAATCCTGGGGTAATACTGTTAAATATACTCTTCAAAATTATTGGTGTATAATCAGAAGTAATTCAGCTTTATTCAAAGTGGTAGGACCTGAACCTACATTTATATATAAAAGCACTGGGAATTTGAAAAGTGAATTGGAAAAAGATTATGAGCTGGAATTAAAAGAAAGTACTGTTTTTGTTTATCGACTAGACATTCCATTGCTCAATTGATCTGGTTCTTTTATGAGTTAAAAAGCCTAAATTGCTTTTTAGAAATTAATTTAGGATGTAGTGAAGGAAGAATGCTATGGGCATACTCCCTTTTATGCCTGACAGTTCAAACTGGAAGGGAAGAAGAAAAAAGAAGTGTTTTAATGATAGAACAATTAGAGCTATAGGACTGAGTAGTGGGTAGAAAAACACTGACACTACAACAGCCCAATCTGCTTCCTTATCACATCCTTTATTCAATTTAAAAATGTTTACTCTTAAGTTGAATTTGTCAGTAGTGTTTAAAAATACAAACAATAACACTGAGACAGGAATGGGTTTAAAAAGGAATAGTACCTATAACCCTACATTGTATCCTACAGTAGACATAGATGAAAATGTTTGTAAATATGAGGTGAGAAAAGTCAACAGGAGAAAACATTTTAGGTTCAATTTGTCATACAATGAAAGGTATATCCTGGCCATAATTTCCAGGGACATTTAAACCTGTTTCATGAAACCTGATAAGGGGGTGGGTAGTGATTATGATCTATGATAACCATGTAAATAAGATGTCCTATATTCATTGAAAAAGTAAACTTATTTTCAGCCATCTCTCAATGAAATGAATATTGAATATATACATTTAGATGTGATGTTGTGGGATTTATATTTAAATAATGTTATTCATAATGATTTAAGTTTTTGATTTTTAAAAAGCCTTTAGTGCCAGGTATCATCGGTATACCTGAGACCCACAAATCTGTTTCTGACCTGCCTATGCATCCTATAGTGGACACCAGTGGATCTAAAACACAGCCACAAGCCATCCTTAAATATTTTAAACTGAAAACATGTATGTATACATTTACTTACTTATTGAAAGATTCTTTGCAACTTTTAAAGAATGCTAACGATGAACTACCTACACTGGATCTTACATTTTATTCTGTTAATGTAATTTATTTGTTTTCAGTCATTCCTCTTACTATGGGTTCAAAATTGTTTGTTAAGTGATTTTGCAACAAGATTTAATTGCTACTGTGAATGTTAGATGAATTATTTCATTCATGGAAACAGTGCATTACATTAATTTTATTTTCTTTGAAGGAGAGTATTATTTATAGGGCACAGGTATCACTATGAGAGCAGCATGTGCCCAGTTTAGGCAACTATTGTTCTTAGCTTTTGAGAAAACAGGTTTGCTTATCGCTCAAGGTACAGCAAATTCTGAAAAATGCTATAGGCGTTAACAAGATAGCATCAGTTTCTTTTGATCTGAGACTGAAACTGACTTAAAAGAGTAACTAGATTTTCTTAATCCTGCTACATCTTTTTATAGTTTACCTAAAATATCAGTGCAGACTACTTACAGTTTTTAAATTTTAAGAAAAGTAATTTTAAATTTTCTTCCACAATTGTTTGCAAATGCACTTATTCCAACATATTTTTATTCTTGGCTGCCACTCTTTACCAACTCTTTAGAATAAAAACAAAAACATAGAATATTTAAGGTCCAGTTTGTTTGGCTGATGCAAATGATCTCAGATGAAAATATATTGCTTCAGAAAATGTTTAACTTGAAGCAAATGTTTATAGATAAAGCTTACCCCAAGTAATTCATAGAAAGGGTCTGGGATGAAATCTTTGGCAACTACAAAAAAGGCATTTACGGGTCCATTCTAGGAGATAACAATATTAACATAATAATAGCAACGTGTAATAACAGTGGGCACTGTGGCAATTTCATTACTTGTTGTTTTCTGTTAATAGTGGTGTTGTTGCACACATTAGAAGGACAAACAGGGAAATATTTAAAAGTAGAGAACAGTGTGAGGAAATTATTTCCCCCTACAATGAGTTATTTTCAGAAGAGGGGAAAATATTAAGAACTTTTTGTAGAGATCATTTTCACAAAAAAGGAAAAGAATGGGATACTCAGATACTTCTATTATTATGATTAAATCTTAAGTTTGACCTTTCTTCAAACTGACTCATAGAACTAATTATATGTTCTGATAAACTTTCTATATTTACTATTGTCAGTAAAATATCATCAGCAAAGAGTTGAATCTTTAGTTCAAAATCTTATTTTATTTTGTTACCATTAATGTTCGTATAGAATCTAATACTATTAGCAAAGGGTTCTATAGCAAATGTAAAAAGTAAAAGTGATAATGGACAGCCTTGTTTTGTGCCTTTTTGCAATTTAAAGGAATTAGAAAGAAAAGAACCAATTTTAACTTAAGCACAAGAGTTATTGTATAGAAATTAATGTAAATAGGTCAGGTGAGAAATTATACACTTTAAGTGTTTTAAACAGGTATTATAAATTAACTGAGTCAAAAGTCTTATCTAAATAATGACTAATGATAGAAAGTTATTTTTATTTTTATTTGCATAGTCTATTAATGTTTGTATTCTTATTATAATATCCTGTACTTGTCTGTTTAACATAAACCCAGTTTGATCTTTGCTAATTAATTTAGGTATAAGTAGATTATTTATGTTAGCTAAAATGGACATGACCATCTTATAGTCCACATTTAAAAATGAAATGGGTCTGTATGACAAATTCTTTGTAGGATCATTATTTTGTTTTAAAATAGGTGATATAAGGGAATATTTCCATGATGGGGTGGCTTCAACAGTTGTTTTTATTTCTCTAAAGACCATATCTAACATTTTAACTGCATCATCTGATAGTATTTTATATAGTTCTGGTATAAAACCATCTAAGCCTGGCACCTTGTTATTTGTAAATTTTATTTTATCTTTTACTTATGTTAATGTGAATGGTCTATCATTTTTTTTACTTGTTCACTTGTTAATTAATAATTTATATTTTCCTTTAGAAAATTTTCATGTCATCATCTTCTAGGTTATTTGCATTATTATTATTTACATTTTCATAAAATATTTTAGAACCCCACAGAATAGCTTTAATATCTGTTCTACTTTCTTTTCTATTATTTATATGTATTATAATTTCTTTGATTTGATTCAGTTTATTTAATTTCTTTGACCTAAGAGGAAATTTATACAAGCTTAACGTGTTTACTGAATATGACTGAAGTTTGTGTTTTTCCAGGTTTATTGAAACTTTATGATTTAGAATTTCAACATATTTTGTATTTAAATTTTTAAATTCAGACTGACGAATAATGTCATTTGGTTTAAGATTTAACTTTGCTGTGTCTATTATGGTGTGTAGTATATTCAATTATTTGTCCCGTTCTCTTCTTTTACTAATATACCAGCTTGTAACTCTTCCATTTAAATACCTTTTATTGAATCCCACGGGATAATATCAGTTACTTCCCCATTTATGTTTATGTCTAAGAACTTTTTAATCTCTTTAACATACCAATCCTTGAATCCTTTTATTTTAATAATGTACTCTTGTAATCTCCTGTGATGGGTTAGATTGTTAGTTTTTAAAATAATATTAAAGATTATAGCATTATGATCCGATAATAGGCATGAGACTATTGAAACTTCTCTAATATGGGATAACAGATTGTGTGAGACAAAAAAAGTATCAATATTTGTTTGAGTTCCACATCTGTATGAATAATGGGTAAATTGAAGTGAGTGTGTTTTTCTTAGATCATATATATACTTTAAATGTGTTAGATTTACAAAATTCATGTTTGGCTGAAGATATAGTTCTCTGCTTTCTATCTGCAGTGGAATATTTGCCTGATACAATACAATTAAAATCACCAGCCATTATGACTTCACCATTTATGTAATAGGCTACAGTGTCTAAGTAAGTAAATAAATAAATAATAAATAAATAATAATAAATACTAGCCATTATGGCTTCACTATTTATGTAATAGGACACAATGTCTAAGTAATTTTTTGCATCTTTAGGTCCAACCCCTGGCGTCCAATATGAGTTCACCAATGTATACTGTTTTCTTTTCCACTCAATTATAACAATGCTTAACATACCATTTTTTTCACCATAGGTATTTTTTACTTTATTAGTGGTGAGTTCTTCCATAAAATGAGGGTACCTCTTCTTTTAGTTCAAAAGCCAGAACCTGCTAAAGCCAAATAATTCTTTAATTGAAGTTTATTTACATGTTTATAAAGTAAATGTGTTTTCTGTAGAAATACTATTAAAGCTTTATGTAATTGCAAGTATTTGAACAGACTCCCCCTCTTTATTGGATTATTCAATCCATTAATATTAAAAGATCTTCATTTAAATCAGACATTTATATAAAAGTGAAAAAAATGCAAGTATAATGAAATTGCACTTATGTACAGAACTTATTATATACTTTATATATAACAATATGCTATGGACAAAACTTTTGAAACAAATAAAAAAAATACAATGATATAACCCTAAAACATTTTACCATGGAATACGCATTCCTAGTTTCTTGAAAAAGATGAACAAGCTACCTCTCTAAATCTCCAATAGGCTAACAATGCTAGGCTCCTGCTTCTGATTCATATTACTGCATCTCATATTTTTATATGAGAAAAAAAAAGCCCGTCAATGAGTTATTTTTAATAATAAAAGTTAAACAGGTGTATAGAATTTTTATTATAAGTTGACCAAATTGAATATCTCTACATTCATCTTTCCCTGTACTTCACATTAACTCTCTGGTCTATAATAGGGAGGAAGTCAGTTGTTATTTTCATATTTACTCATTTATAAGTCAGATTTATATATATATATATATATATATATATATATATATATATATATATATATATATATATATTTTATTTACTATGAGTAAAGTTGTTCATAGGATTCTTCTTCTTCTTTCGGCTTTTTCCCAGTTAAGGGTCACCACAGTGGATCAACTGTCCACTCATGATTGGCAGTGGAGTTTTGGTGTCGAGTTGCCAGCCTGGCGCCCAACCTTCCACAGAAGGCTCACACACACATGCACTCACACCTAGGGCCAATTTAGAGTGTCCAATCCACCTACAGCATGTCTTTGAGATGTGGGAGGATACCGGAGCACCCGGAGGAAACCCACGCAACCACAGGGAGGACATGCAGACTCCGCACAGAAGGCACCACAGCCGAGGATCAAACCGGAGAACCTCTTACTGTGAGGCGGCAACGCTAACCACTGCACCACCGTGGCCGCCCAAAGTTGTTCATAGGATCATA
Source organism: Protopterus annectens (assembly GCF_019279795.1). Taxonomy (NCBI): domain Eukaryota; kingdom Metazoa; phylum Chordata; order Ceratodontiformes; family Protopteridae; genus Protopterus; species Protopterus annectens. The sequence continues at coordinate 559,942,013 of NC_056737.1, read as the reverse complement.
AGTTCATAAATTAGTGCCAAGCTAACTGTTCTTGTGGGCCATTCCAAACCCAGCTAAACACCCCCTGTGAGAAACAAACCCTGCACCTTGTGCCTATAAGGTGAACACCTTAACCACTATGCCAACCAACCATCCTTGTAAACATGATTCCATTCTTTAACTATATACATATTTACTTATTCTGATGCCTATTTCTATTTGTATACTATGTCTTTTACTATTACTATATTCCTAGGTTTTATATTTTAGCTATAATCATGGAGTAGAATGCATACCTTTCAACTATACAGGTTTTCACAGACTGTCCAGATTTTTGCCTCATATTTTTGGTGTATTCCTCCTAAAATCTGTTTCTTTCTGGCAAATTGCCGAGGATTGAAGTCATTAAATAATGACAAACATTTGAGATTAAGACTCCTCATCCTTCAGAAAATTCATGCAATACAAAACCCATTATTCTATCAACTTTCTAAGTTTGCAAGAACAATATTTAAAATCTGTCCCTATTTATCCCCCCATCATTTTAGGCTTTGTCCAGATTTTTGCTCTAAGAGGATGAGAGGTATGGTAGAATGTCATGTAATAGAACATTTACATTTACCTTTACATATTTGATACTCTTTAATCTAGTACTAAAATTAGAATCAGTCTTATTTTTTTCCTTAAATGTTATGTCTAATAGCATCTAAACAAATATCTGAAAAATCTTTTCTTTTAAGATTCAAACTTTCCATAATAAATTGTTCTGAGATATTAAGTTTTGTTATCATTAAAAAGAGACAATAACAGAGAAACACAATCATATTTTTTTTTACCTGAAGTGTTATTCTGTAGGCTAATATATAAACTATCCTTTTGGTATACTGCAAGCATGCAGAACTATTTAATTACCGACAATGGTTTAGAATGTAATTCACTGTCTTGTGCTTATTATCTAACTTGTATTCATTGACATTGTAACATGTGATTGAAAATGTTGTGATTATTTACTTTTATACAGGAAGAAGTAAACTGGATAGTTCTTAGAATTTTAGAACCCTTGCAGGATCACAAAAGTGCTCATGATTCTAATTAAGCTGCTTCAAGCTAGTCCTCATGGCAGGGGCTTTCAAATGAATAGTTGTTCAGCCATACTTTACACAAAACCTTTCATAAGTGAATCCAAGCCACTTCTACTTTATACATCAATCTCTCAAACCCTTCCAAACCACTAAAAAAAAATCAAAGTATGTTAACCACTTAACATCTAATGATTCAGTAAGCACTATTTGTATGAGATGTTTCATTTAAAGCCGACTGTCATTTATTTTTAAAGGCGACATAAAATGCCTTAAAAGAATGAAAGTGATGTGTGATCCAGGTTTAACTTGTAAAAGTGTGAATGTTACTCTAATTATTTGATAACATTCCAGTCGTAACTTTTTTATATGTAAGAAACTATGTTTTCATACTTTGTTTATAACATGGTATAACTTTCCTGGGTGCTATTGCATGTCAAATATGCTATCAGCAAGCATTCAGAACTTTTTAATAAATTGACAATGGTTTAAAATGCAATTCACTGTCTTTTGCTTATTATCTAACTTGTATACGTTGATATCTTAGCATGTGATTACAAATCTTATGATTATTTACTTTTAGATAGGAAGAAGTAACTTGGACAGTTCTTAGAATTTTCAGAACTCCAGCAGCATCACAAAAGTGCTCATGACTTTAAGTTTATTCAGGCTGGTTTTCATGATAAGGGCATGAATGTTAACAGTTTATCAGTTACAATTCACACAATAATGCTCACAAGTGAATCCAAGCCGCCTCCATACCACACATCAATCCCTCAAACCCCTCCAAACTACCAAAAAAAACAAAAACAAAAAAAAAATCTCAAGGTATCACAGCCACTAAAAAGCCATTGCACTCAAAGAAATAACATTTAATGATTCCGCAAGTACTAATTGTATGAGATGTTTAACATAAAGCAGACTGTCATTTTTTAAAGGAGACATGGCATATAAACTTGCATTAAAAGAATCGCAGTTTTGTGTCATCCGGTTTTAACTTATAAAAGTGTGAGTGTTACTCTAATTATTTAATTTAATTCCAATAGTAACCTTTATATATACAAAAAAACTATATTGTTTATACTTTGCTTATAGCATAGCTTGTCTTTTCTTGTTGCTTTTGCATGTCAATTATACTATCAGTAGCACACTACTGGACCATTTTAAGAACCCAGATTGTAACTTAGCATGCCTCTTTAGTGTCATTTGTTGCATCTTATATTATATTTAATAGCACATTACACAAGTATGCCAAGATATCAGTAAGTGTGCCACCTAACATAAGTTCCATCATAATAACGATTAACCTTTATTAAGATAAATAGTTTAACTTTTTAAACTCAAAGTGAAAATAAGTGGCCTTAATGTCATATATAGTTAAAAGAATCAAACTCTAACATTTTAAAAAGGGAGCTAGTAACCATTTGAAGTAGGGAAATAAATAGATGAGTTACCTTGTAAAAAGTAATGTGCAGCACCTGTTATTAAGTATTCAAGCAATTACTTAATTTAATAAGAATTCATAACCATGAAATACATTAATTTTTATTTGGCATTCAGTTTTTTACCATTTTTGTCTTTTTTAACCAGCCATCTCCTGTTGCATTTTCTTCAAAGAAGTTGATGGATTCCAGTCTATTTCTTCTGTTCTTTTAGGATTTTATTTTTCCGTATAAAGTCAATTGTGTCTTCCAAGGTGTTAAAAAATCTTCTTTCCTTCTGGAAGGTAAAGCCTTATTTTTGCTGGAAACAAGATATGTACTTAAATATTGTTTTTCTTTAAGCTTTTAAAAAGTGGCACACATGCATTTCTTTTGGACATCACTAATGTAAAATAGTCATTGTCAAATCTTATAGTATTTCCTTTAATTTTAACTGGGTAAGTAGTCCATGCAGTTTTTAAGACTAAATCCTTTTCTTGACTTGAAAAAAATCTTACAATAGATGAGTTGAAAAGTGAAGTGTGCCCTTTTGATGCCAAAGGAAAAAGCTTCAGACAGGTTCAAAGTTTTAGGCAGCCAGGTATTAAGAAGTACTGTCTCTCTCTTCTTTTTCAGGAATCCCTTAAATCCTGATGTTATTCCTTCTAGATTGGTTCACTAAATCTTCTATTTTATCCCAGAATAAGTTGTTTTGTTTCAGAAGAAATTCAGTGTTATTCTCATTTTCAAGTAATATTCCATGAAAATCAGCCAATGCCTCTTCTATACTTGAGATTTGTGATAATTGTTGTTTAAGAGAGTCACTGAGGACCTCAACTTGTTTTTTACATTCCTCTTCAAAATTGTCCATTTTGCTTTCTAATTTATCTGTCTTTACAGATAACTCATTGATGTTACTTAGTATAGCCTGTATGTCTTTTTTCATAGTACTGTCCTGTACATTGGGTTTAGATTGGCTCATGCTGAGACAATTAGTTCTTTCTAATTTTGACCGGAAAACGCAATTAAGAGTTTCAAACTTTTTTTTGCAGTAAATCTTTCAGCTCATGTAAACTATAAACCCATCAGGTTTTGAAACATTCTATTTGAGTTTTTTTTTTTTTTTTTTTTAGTAAAAATCTTCTCAGAGATGTTAAAATGAAGCAGAGCTACAAAACAGTGCTTTTAACTGCTCGCTATCTTCACCATGCCCACTCTGTTACATTTCTTTAGGATACATTGGATCTGTATTCAGAAACACTTCATACATTGAGCAAATGTGAAAAAAACAATACTTAAACTAAATGTTTATCACCTATAACTTGAGTTCAAACTTACAAAATAACTTAATAAAAATGCATCATCATGGTATAAGAAATTATTGAACATTAATGAATTACTAACCTCTAAAAGGCTTCTGAATGCCCTAAAAAATTAATACAAACTATAGAGTGAAATGCAGAGCTTGTGTTTGTAAAAATATTAAATTACTGTTCTAATATGATATCATGAAGAAAGAAAATGTGTGTGCCTTACAAAACATGCCCCAGAACAGATTTAATAAAAAAAGCAAATCATAAAATGTAAAATATTATATTATAAAAATAACATTCAACAGTAGAAATTTTTCTAGTTCATGTGGTACTGTTTCTGTTTTTGTTGCACAAGTAGGAAGACAGTTGATTAATATATATTATAGTGAGTAACATTGGGTTGATGAGTCTGATATTAATGTTTCAGTTATTTTATTCAATAAGCACCAAGCTGTTATGTCTTTCTGCAGTGCTATGAGTCTTAGTAGTGTGTCTGGACGCTTCTATATTATATGTACAAAGTTTTATAACTCTGAATACCATATGATTGACACCATATGGTCAAAGTTATAAAACATCGAACTGTCAAAAAAAAGAAAAAAAGAATAAACTCTAAACTAAGGATTGTAGGCAGGGAGGCAAGCCCCCTGCACTGCTCACACCCCCCGCTCTTTAAATATAACAACTCAGAGATTGCACTATAATGCAGTAAAGGGAAGACTTCCCTTTATTGCACTGTAGTGTGATCTCGGAGTTGTTAAAGAGTGGGGGTGTTGGGAGTGCAGGGGGGCTTTCCCACCTGCTTTAACCTGTTCTAGTCTTTCCGTATAATTTTTTATAAATGTTGGAAGGTCTTAATTACTGATCCATCAATTAAAGAAATAGTAGGTAAGCATCCACAATTTTTATTTAAAAACAAAAAGAATTTGCATAGCATGTTATGTTACCCTTGTATGATGGACGCCTTTAATGATTTTCATAGGAATGGTACATTCCCATGTAATAATTGTAATTTTTGTTCTCACATTTACCACCACATTATGTTTGTCCATCCAGTTACATCACACTGCTATCAATTCAAAGTGGTAGCTAATTGTAATACCGAACATGTAGTTTATTTGGCATTGTGTACAAGCTGTCCTGCATTCTGTGCAGGTAAAACTGATAGGAGGCTTAGAGATCAGATAAGAGAACATCTATACCAAATACATATCCGATCTAGTACCAATGCCTTATCCAAACATGTCCTTGAGACTAGTATTGGGCATACATTTCAATTTATGGTTCTTCAGGTGAATCATCCTAGCACTAGGGGAGGAGATATTAGAAATTATACAGAAAGACTAGAAATCAAATGGATTATTAAATTTAAAGCACATGTTAGTCCAGGCTTGAATGATAAAATTCCATTAAAGCCTGTTTTGAAGAACAGGAAATTAGTAGTTAAATAGATTCAGTATATATAGTTTTTATACATTTTTTACATATTTTTTATACATATGTTTTTTATATAATTATGTACATATGTTCTATTTGAATTTTATGTGGATGCTAATTTAAAGCTTGATTGAATATAGAAAGCAATGCCTTTGCATTTAATATGTCTTTGTATATGCCTATTGTATCTGGCTCATGACTTTAAGTTTTGTAGTGATGTCATTGAGATTAATTATTCAATTAACTGTTTTATATATAAGACAGCTAATGGCTTCATTATTTGTTTGCTAATGGTTTGAGAAAGCCTTTTGGCGAAAGCGCTTACCTAACTTTTTTATATGTACCTGAATTAAAGATATCCTGTTTTATCTGGAACAAGTCATTTTCATCACTGAAATGCTATTCAACTGATGCTGGAGATTTGATTTTATGGTGAAGATTTTGCTTTGTGTTGGGTTGCTCCTAAGCATATTTATTTATCTATTTTACCTTCCATTTTGTGACTGGCTTCGGAGTCATGAGCCAGCTATAGCGTCTTCTGTGGAGACATGCTTGAATTGGCGTACCTTTGTTGAAGGTTGTGCGTTAGGGCTGGCAACTCAGCACGTAAAAAAAACAACTGCCAATCATTAGCGGACCAGAGTTCCGCTGTGGCAACCCCTAACTGGGAAAAGTCAAAAGACAACAACAACATATATAAGACAGCTGATGGTTTCATTTCTTTGCTAATGGTTTGAGAAAGCCTTTTGGCGAAAGCGCTTACCTAACTTTTTTATATGTACCTGATTTAAAGATATCCTGTTTTATCTGGAACGAGTCATTTTCATCACTGAAATGCTATTCAACTGATGCTGGAGATTTGAGTTTATGGTGAAGATTTTGCTTTGTGTTGGGTTGCTCCTACACGTATTTATTAATCTTTTCTACTGTTCTTTGAATTGGAGCAGTATTGGTAATATTATTATCACCACCAAGTTGAAAGGAAGTGGAGAAATACATTAACTATAGGTTTATAATTTTATTGATAAGTACCAGGCAATCAGTCTGCAGATCATTACAAGTGTAGCCAAAAACCCCACTCAAACGTTCTCTGTAGTCTGAAGGAGGAAAAGACAAGATAGGCCAGGGAGGATTTCAGGCTGCCCATCCAGTTATTTAGGTTTACCTTGAAGGTGACAAGGATGCTACTCTGCTTGACATGTAGTGGGAGTTTATTCAAGAGCAGAGGGATAAATTGGGATATGAATATATATCATGACTTCTTCTTCTTCTTCTTTCGGCTTTTCCCGATTAGGGGTCGCCACAGCGGATCATCTGTCCGCTCATGATTGGCAGTGGAGTTTTACAGTGTGACAATGTGTCTTATTTATCTGCTGATGATGTCCAAAAGAAAAGAACCAAGAACCACATGTAGTGAAAGTAGAGGCCCAGGAACCTCACAAGCCAAAATACAAACCACAAATTCAATTTATTGACAGCAAAGACTATTTGCTTTGTGTGGTTCCGGGGCCTCTACCTTCACTACATCTGCTGATGAAGATTTAGTTCCTTTAACCAAGTATTTGAGGCATCCATAATTCTGTGAAGGAATAGGGCCAAATATTGTTGAATCTTTCATAACTCAAAAGATTAGACACAGATCTCCATGGAAGAGTCTGTCAGAGACTGAGTGCGGAGAAAGGGCTGCTAGCCTCTTCTGATAACAAAGATTTTTTTGAAGTCAGTGATTTTTTTTAGGTTGAATCTTTGAGGTCTCTCAAGTTGTGTAATATGTATTGACAAATGCATGTCAAAATGGGCATTATATTCAACAGTGGATTTGATAATATATGAATAAGGGGGATTGAGACTTCTTTGGATCTAGTGGAGATGCCTATGAAAATTAGATAAGACAGATAAAAGGCTTTCAGATCTGCTATGGAGACATGATGGTCAAATGATAAGGAATTATTAACAAGAGTCCTAAGATCCCTTACCACTGTGTCTGATTAGAGAGATGTATCATCTATATGGTAAGTGAAACTGTTTTGCTTACCAAAATGAGCTGCACTACATTTTCTATATTTAGTTGCAAACAATTGTCCTTGCAACAATTGTTAACATGCTCTAAATCAGGTTGGAGCAATTGTGAATCAGTTGAAGATCGAATAACAACATCCAATTTACAGTCATGTGCAAACTTAATTAAACATAGGCCAGAAGTGCTGACCTTCCAAGAAATAGATACCAAATAGGATAGGGCCCAAATTGAGCCCTGTGGTATAGCACTTGTAACTTTTTTTTTGCTTTCAGATTGCACCTTCAGCTCTAACCACATGGGATCTCTCAGAAACCCAGTTAGCTAGCCACCACAAAATATAAGGATTTATTTTCAGATTTACAACTCTATTAATGATTTCTTCTTGGGGAATAGTGTCAAATACTTTGACCAGGTCTAGATATGCTGTGTGGACTGCATAACCGCTATCTACTGCTTTGGTTACTTTTTCAAAGATGTTGAAGAGGTTAACGAGTCAGGACCTTTGTTTGACAATGTTGAATTCATGAGAGTCCAGTGTTAAGAGATTTCCAATGTCCAGATTAATGAGGTCCTAGAGAATGCTCTCTATAGCTTTACATATAACACTAGTAAAACTAATGGATCTATAGCTGCCAGGGTGCATGATTGGTCACCTTTGTGTAATGGCATTACCATGGCTATTCTTCAGGCTTAGGAATGTAACCAGTGGAGAAGCTTAGATCAAAGAGTTTAAATAGATCTTCAGAAAGATCATATTTGGCACCGATAATCAGGCAACCTGATATATTATCAGTGCCCATGGATGAAGTATTCTTAGTTTTTAAAAGAGACGAGAGAACTTTTTTTCATAGTAATTAAAGGGAGTGGCTGGGATTGAGCAGTCTTTCAAATAGCTGTAACTGTGGATGGAGTAACATTTGCAGTAAATTTCTTAGTTAGGATATTAGCTGTTTTCTTTGCATTAAAGAATGCAATGTTACGGTGGATTAGCTCCAAACATTCTTGGGTGTTAGTACTTTACTTCCTGACATTTTGTTAAAGAAACATTTGTAGTTATTTTTAGTTTAGTGTCTTTTGCTAAGTTCATGCTCATCTTTGAGCTTACTAATGGTTTCCTTAAGCTCTTTATTAGTTTGCTTAAGTATGATCTTAGGGTAGGTCAAAATGAGACCTCTTATAAGCTTTAATCAATTTCTTTTTACTGTTTTATAATTTATTTTTATGTGTATTCCACCACAGGCTCTTGTTTTTAAATGTCTCATTATATTTGGTGTGGGTAAGGACTGCTATATTAATATACCCATTTAAAAAGGAGTGGACATCAGAGTTTTAGGCAGCAGTTTTATCAATGAGTCAGTCAAAGGAAGATTACAGCAGAATTTACTTAGGTCATGAGACCACTGAAGATTGTTGTTTGATAAGTCTCTAAACACAGTCATAAGAAGATAACTGAATGGCAAAGGTGATAAACTAGGGTATGGCTAAAGTATAAAAGAATGAGATGTGATAACTATAGCAGTGGCAAGTGCAAAAATAGAAGTGTAAAAGTGGAAAAGTGCTTTGTAGTCTTCTCCTTCTTCTGTGTAGTCTTCCTGTTTTTGATCTTCATGGCTCATTGCTGTATTGTATGACATGAAAACACTTCCCACAAATAAAAGCAGCTAAATCAGTAAATAAATTTTAAAAATAAATTTCAATATTGACCAGCTCAATAATTAAAATTATGCACTGCAACACTACTTTAATAACCTACCACCATGATGATTACAACAGATGTGATTTAATTCATGTCTCTTACTTTGTGAATGACTTTTCTGGTAAGAACACTGACCTTTTTCTGAATATGTTTAATAGTACTCCAATTAGCGCACATTCAAACAAAGGTTATCCTCCAGGATGCTGCAGTCTTGCCATGTTTGTTAAGGCCAAAATTAATGCTTCTGAAATATAAACATTCTAAATCTAGTAAAGTTGAATCATTAAAGGAATCACATCAAATACAGAAATATTTGTGAAATTCCAAAAGTGAGGTGGTTCAGTTTCACTTGATATGGTCAGATGGATCCCAAGATTAAAATGGAATATATTCCCTAAATAACATTTATTTTACAGCATGATCCCACCAAAGTCCCAGCTTCAGTTTTATTCAGATCATTTAAGGATTCTTGTATAAAAAACGTACACTGAAGTCAGTGAAACTGTCTGAAACAATCAGTAAATTATATTTGAAGGAAAAAACATTAATCAGAGTTGTAGTCTGAGAGCATGTATTAGGATTAAAGATGAGTTAAATATCACTACATTTCCTAATTTTAACAAGTAATAAATTGCCAATATTGACACTTTGAGGACAAATTAGGGTACAAATTAGAGACACTAATTATCCACAATGCTATAATTAGGCAGTGGTTGATCTTCTACAAGGGATATCATATTGCTATCATTGATGCTTGTTCTGGAAAAGGTAACTATTTTGTATCTTGCAAGCATTTAAAAATATATACTTTTCTTTTTCTTGTCCCCAGACTGAGCCTACATTCATCAGTATTTGACCTTCATTAACAAAAATTAAAAAAAAAATATTAGCATATATTTCTGATACAGTAGAAGAAATAATAGCTCTTTTGGTATGAGAACTTAAATAGGTTCATAGGTTCATAGTCCATAGTTTATAGTTGTATACTAGGCTAACAACTGCCACAGCCTTTATAAGCCTAGATTTGCATTCTAACCATGTTAATAACTGTAGGGCGTTATACTAGTAAGTATTTCATTGAGGGAGTTGGGGAGTAGTGGAGGGTGAAGTTTGAGCTGAATTTGTCAGCCAGCAGGTTCATTATGTCACTCAGATCAGTGAAGGTGGCACCATTGACCACCACTTCAGCACACTGATGTGTGCTGCCTTTGAGGTTGGGGACATAGCTGTAGAAGGCCTTGTGGCTGGCTTTAACCTGTGTGGCCATCTTGATCTTGAATAGGGCCTTGTTGGATTTAATTAGTCCTAATAGTTTCCGGTTTATTTTAATTAGAGAGCTCCTATCATTATGGGAGTTTGTCTTCCTGATTTTTCTTATATCCCCATTTAAGGTTAGGATTCCACCAGTGTGGTTTGTTTTTAGAGTTTGTTTTGAGCTTACTTCTAATTGATACAGCAGCCTCTGTAGTGCAGTTTACGTGGTCGTACAGGGTTTCTATGAACAATTTTGCATAGGTTGTTTTCAATTCAGGCTTGTGAGGGGCACTGAATTTTAATAATCTATATCAACTTATAGGGTATAATTTGCATTTGAATAGCACCAGTGAAAAAATGATAGTGGGGGGGGGGTGCAGCACTCTCTCATATTAAGTATCAAGTCCAGTATGTTTGAACCTCTAATGGTTGTGCACTCTATCTGGTCAAGGGTATTTGTGTTAATAAAGTCCAGGAATCATTGTGTTTGCAAGTATTAGGCAGTGTGTGTTCCCAGTCTACAGGGTACTTAAAGCTTCCCATGAAAGGGGCATTTGGCTAAATGATGAATGTCTCTAGTAGGTCTATGTATGAGCAATGGGATTCTAGGGACATAGTGGGTGACCCATAGCTTGGATATGGAATGGGACTTTTGTCTATAGTGATTTTCATATGGATAAATTCCAGATTATCATTCTGTTAACCAATGCAGTGTTATGCTTGTTGCTAATATAGATTGAGAATCCTTTACCTTTTGTCCCTGTCTATGCAGTTGATGGTCTAAAGGTGTAGAGGGCACTGAATCCTTGAACGGCAGGAGTACTTTCTACAGATGTAAACCATGTCTTGGTAATGGCACAGATGTCTATATTTTCCAGAGTGACAAGAGCTTGTAGGGTGTGGAGTTTCTTATTTAGGCAGCTTACATTGAGCAGTAACACATTTAGCTTTCTTTTTGTTTTATTTACTGGTTGGTAGGTTTGTCAATTGGCATTTCTTAAAATATGCTCTAATGGGGGTGAATAAAGTTTTAGCCAATATTTGAAAACCCAAGGGGAAACATGGGCAGACACTTTGCAAATGCAACATGGTCTGTTAACTATGTTCTCGCATGCTGACAAATATTGAATCCCTCTAGGAAGACACTAGAAACTAAGCCATTTATTGAAGTAAATCATCTTTTGTTCATACTGTGGTATCTTCTTTGGTAAAGGTAGGATGCTGCTCAATGCAAGGTACATACCTGCCTAAGACACATATTCAGAGAGATCAACAATGTCTCTCTTCATATAGTCCATGAGAAGTGCATCTCAGGTTGTTAATGCCAACATGGACTATGAAAGAATCATATGGACACATGCAGTGTAGTGACTTGAGTGTGTGCATAACTTGGTAGATCCTGGCTCCAGATAAGTAACTAACCATTATCTTCTCCTTATTCAGTCTAGTGAATGAGGAATCTGTGTATTGTACAATGGCATCCCCTATGAAAGACTCCTTGGTAAGGTGTTGGCTTGCCTTATGGGCTTTGCTCTTGGGGCTCCACTGGGTGCAGGATTTTGAGTGGTGTTTGGTGTTACTTTTGGTAAGTGCTGTAGAGATTGTTGAGGATATGCAATGCCATTCATAGGTTTATGGGTTCTTTGAGTTTTGGAAAGATTGCTTTTTAGTACCTCAGCATAGGATGGTCTATGTGTGTGGTGGACACTATGTGTGGTGGAGGTACTGTATGTGTTCTTGACAACCTTGCTTTTATGTAGAGATTTTTGCTTCCAATGAAATTGTGTATGTGCATCTCTTGCATACTGTGATTGTTGTTTTTTTAAGGATTAAATGGTTGCTTGTGAACATGAGAAAATTGCTACACTGTCTCAGGATGCCCATCTGTAACAAGTTAGCCATGGAGACATTTGAAAATTGCATATCCACGTAGTCCTGACCTGTATTTGGTTGGGCTACTGTAGGCCATTGACTGGGTTATTCAGAGGTCTCCTTGAGTGGTCACTGGGGTTTGGCACTACACTACATTAGATTGTGCTAAGATTTGATAGTAGTGCTGTTTAATGTGTAAGCTAGCTGTTCTAAGCTTGTCTTTGCATAATGGCTTTATTTTAGTCACACTGACTTATAGGTTTCAGGTCTAAGGGAAATTTTATAGATAAAATTTCCTTTCTGGACATTTGTGTCTGTACAAGTCACTGCTAATCCCTAGATATAATAACACCAAGAAAGAGTGCTTGTGACTGCAATGCTACAACAAAACTTAAACTACCTTGGCTAGGCAATTTCAAATATTAGGGATCTTTAGAATGATTTAAAGGCAAAATCAACTAAAAAAGCAAAAATAAAGCAGCATCACTCTAAACAGTTAAATGCAGGGCAAAAGAATAAAAATAAATCAAGAAGAGTTGGGAATACTATGCTCATGATTGCAAACATTACATTTCAAGTATTTTAAAAATAATTTAAATTTGTTCTTGACATTTTATAATTCCCATTTATTCCTATAACTGTCTAAACATCAAAAATTCAAGTAGTCAGATATGCATTTTATAAAATCACTTGGTATTAAATGTATATTCATCCAGTATACAAGGTAAATAAATGACAGATCTTTGCACATTTAGAAAGTAATTATTCTTCAATGGATAAATGCCTTTGAACATGGATGGCATTTAAATGATTTAAAAATGCCACATTCCCCAAAATATATATTGTCTAAAATGGGATTTTCTTTTTTTGTTTTACCCTATTAGCTATATGCTTTGCAGTAGGTTATTAATAGTTTCTATAAGCCTTGTTTAACAACTGAAAGCCTAGTTTTGTGATGTTTCTCTGTACAAGAATATAGATGAAGGATATGCAAAATTTAATAAAGAGTATCTTATAAGTGGAAATTTTAGCTTGTGAAATTGACAGCATTAATCACATTGAAAGAATTGTCATCCTGTATTACTTCTCTTAGCAATAATAACCATCCAATTAACATTATAGTAAGGTCAATGAAAAATCTAGGAGCTTTCTTTTTGGATCACATTTTTAAACATATAAACATTTGTAGACTAAGTTTTTTTTTATCCAACATACTGAGATACTTATCATCACTTACTGCTATTAGGCTTAATTAACATTCTCCATTGTTACTTCACTTCTTTTGATATGAAGTATGAAGACTATATGCCTTTCTTTGCTTAAAAGGATGATTAGCTTTAAAGTTAACTTTTTAAGTAAGTGTTTGCATAAAAATACATTATAATGTTTTATGGATTTGGATTTCCACCTCTTGAAAAGAAGTATGTATTACTTTTGCTTATGTCTGATTTATTTCTTTATTTACCTAATGATATTGAAAATGTTTTCTCTGTGGTATCCCATCTGGTATCCATTTCACTGATGCATTATTTTGCTGATATGCCTGTTGAAACTGAAATTTATTTAAATATTTTTTCTTGCAAGACTCTTACAGCTTGGAGAAAGAAGAAAATTTAAATATAAACTTGACATTGTACTGTACTATTTCTTTGTTAGTCTAAGAACAAGAGCATATAAATAAGAGGGGTAAAGATATGGGGCAGGAAAACCTTCCCCCAAAATATTTGTTTTGAGCTGTCTGAGTTTTTGGGTTTTTTTGGAGGATAACTGTTCCATTACAGCTTATTATTCCTTTTAGTTTTGTTTGGGTTTGCTTTCATTTGTTGAACTGCATTTCACTGTTTGGGAATCAAGCTACTGTCAGCCAAAGAAATTATAGTAAAACATTAGGTTGGATACTGAAGGTTTTATATTAAAACTGCACAAGTGTTCACATGGCATGTTTTTATTTTTGGTTGTTCTTATAGCTTTTCCTAGTGTTTTTTAAAGGAATGATAATTTAGTTTCTTTTTTTCATTCTGAATCCTGAATGTTTAGGAAAATATAAACATAGTTGTCTGATGTATGCAGATTGTATAATAGTATATATATTTTTTTTAAACTTCAGTAATACTGTAAAATAATGAAACTATTTAGACCATTACTGAGATGATTGTACCTGCAATATGGACTCAAGTAATTCTACAGCTAGATCTACCACATTATCTAATGCTATATAGCAATTCTTCATCTTACTTATAGAAAATAGAACATACATCTCTTCTTTAAGTTGCCTCCATGGTGGTACAGTAACATTTAAATAGAATAGATATAGCTATAGCTATAGATATAGATATAGATATAGATATAGATATAGATATAGATATAAATATAGATATAGACATAGAGCCTATATAAGTCAGGATTTTATATAACCAGTAGATTTTTTTGTCTTTATCATACCCTGCTACTTGTCATATATTAGTTATAACTTTTGTATAAATGTAAAATTACCTATGTCATAAGTGTTAATTCAATAAAGGTATGTAAAAAAAAATACTGGTTTATAATGTTTACACATTTGCCAATCTTATCCCTTTTATAATGAATTTTCTCTCAGTAGAAACAATATGCTTATGTTGGCAATTAACAGAGTTCTTCAGAATAGAACCATTTTGCACTGTATCACTGATTTTATACCATAATATTTGTTGCCACAACAATTATTTTTGCTGTTGGGTTAAATCATTGCTTGTTTTATTTTCAATGAAATGTTTCTGCTTTGAAAACTGCTATTAGTGTAATGGAATTAATCTCTTTCTCTCATATCTTGGATTCTGTGCAAGGTATTTTTTCAATAATCATAAGACACCTGATTAAATGCATGATTCTTGTCTTTATATTCAGGTTGTGTAAAGTACAACACCGTTGCAGAGGTGGAACTTTACTATCCATCTTTCTGATCCTAGAATTAGCTTATATCCTATGTTGGTAAAGATATATTCTAGTAGCTGTGTTACTTGCATAAGCATGAAACACATGCTCCTGAATTTCTGTATGCAGAACCAAAATGCTGAAATTAAAAGCCTTAAAGCACAATGTCTCAAGTGAAACACTTCTAAATACTGAAATATCATATTGTCATTTCTACAAACTTTATGTCCAAATTTCTGCACAGGCAAGCTCTCTGACCACCCTCATGAATTGAGAAGTATGCAAATAGTTCACTGATTTCAATAGCTATATACCCAACATTGTCAGGTTCTTAGATTCAAGGCATTTTCCTTTTCACCATTTTGTCTCATCATTTTAAAATGTAATGAAATGCACTTCAACCTTGTTTAGGGAAACCACTAATGGGGTTGCAATCTCTTAAAACAGTCAAAACCATGTATATATAGAACTGTAAATTAGGGTGTTTACAACTTAAACTTTTGGTAATTCTTCCTTTTTTCATGAATATTTTTTTTCTGTAGATCACCGAAAAAGCTACTGCATATTGTATGATCTAATAAAGATTTGTTGTTACTGTGTCAATAAGATTTTAATCCAATTTTTCTTAAAACTATGCTGTAACTGGGATGTAGATTTTCCACCTGTCCTGTGCTGTATGGGACAGTCACAGATTAATGAATTGCATTTTGTTTTGCACCTAAACTGTGAGTTTGAAAGGAAATGTAATGGTTTGCCAGCGATACTGTAAAAATGTCCTTTTCTACTCACAAATAATATAAGAAAAATAAAGAATTTCAGAATTTTAAGATTTGCCTTTATGTTGGCCGCCTAGCACTTCCTGATAGTGTTTGTGTAGCATGTTTGCTTTGTCTGACTCTTTTTTAAGTTAGTCTCCTGCTATACCTTGCTTGCTATTGTTTGTGCATTTCCTAACTGACTACTCTCGATTAGGCACAGTCATGATATTTAATACAGTGACTGATTTCAGTGGGGCAAAGACCAGTGCCAGGATGATTCATATGTATGCTGTAGCTTTGAAGGAATATCGAACATTTTTCAATTGCATCCTTTTTTTATTAGAAATAGGTCTGTGGTATGTTCAGTAATATTAAGTGCTGCATTTAAAAGCTCTGTGATGTAATATAACTTACTGTTTTTTTTTTTTTTTTTTTTTTTGCCATGTTGAGAACTTGTCATCACAGATTGCTGCTAGGTTCAAGATGAGTCAATAAGCCAAGCTGATCATTTCGATCCTTACCTAAATAAATCAGGTAGTAATACTTGGTTGCTGCAAGGTTAGCCACTTTACTAAATTAATTTTAAAAGATCTATAATGATAAGTGATAACATAGAAGCAAAACAGAGAGAGAAAAATAGAAAAAGAGATAAAAAAGAGAGAGAGAGAAAAAATATAGAGCCATAGCTCTCAGCTTCCTTACTAAAGAATTGGAGACAAAACCAAAACAGTTAAGGACAAATGTCCAAAATAAGGAACAAATTTTACTTATTATTCAAATTCAAATAGAGTATTAAAAGAATAACATATTTTTTATCAAGATACATTTTTCCAAAGAATAAGAAATATGAAATTGTCTAAACACTGATGGTATTGTCTGACTACAATCCTTAGTAATTTATCAAAAAATAAAAATGTTGGAGATAAAATCAGGAATGTTCTTCAAAATCAGGGGCAGTTTATAACTGCATGAGAGAGAGAATGAAAGAAACAACTTCAGAGTGAGACAGAAATAAAAAAATGTGGAGGAAGAAAGAGAGAGAAGTAATGAAAGATGCAAGGAAATTAATGTGTACTGGAGATAGGGAAAGAAAAAATACAGATGAGGAGAGAAAGAGAGAAGAAAAATATAATGGGGTACAGAGAGAGAGAAAGATAGAAACAATGTGGTAGGACTGACAAATGTGGGGGAATGTGAGAGAGGAATATGGAGTGAGAGACAGAGATATGAAGAAAGAGAGAAAGAGAGATGCAGAGAAAGAAATAATTGTGGAGAGAACGAGAGATAGAGAGAGAGAGAATGAAGCTTGGCAATATGAGGAAACTGAATAGAACAGGTTGTGCATCAACAAGCACTTTTTAAAGAATAAAAATTATGAAACTTTAATATCTGTCACTATTGACAGATTGTAATCCTCAAAGAGAAAATCAAGAGAAAAATTTGAGGGACATGGCAAAAAAATGTGACACAAAAATAAGGATGTTCTGCAAATTCAGTGACAGATGAGAGCAATGATTAGAGCAGAAGAGTATGAATCTTGGCAAAGTAACCTAATGGGCTACTGTAGGAGATTATAGCCAGGTGTTTGTTTCTATGCAATTTACAATTTTTTTATATATAGATGTCAAGAAATTCACCTTGCATGGGAAGTGAAGCTCAGGAGATGAATGTTATTATCCATTTTAAAACCTCAAATTTCTTTTGATCAGATCATTAAGTCTTTTGGTAATAACTTGTGGGTGATGAATTTGAAACTGACAGCACAGTAACTGTAATCTTTGTCAGATACATAATGATGCTCAGATGGATTGTGTCACACATTCAATCTAAGAGTATAAGTATGTTGGGGGGTGGAGCCAAGATGGCACAGAGATTACAGCTTTTTTTCAGAGCTCTGCAGTAAATCCAATATTTAGACAGGAATTTCTTTTAAAATTATTATATTTATTCTAAATGTTTTCTAAGCATTTCAACTAGTATATCTATAATTTTGGATTTGTTTTGTTAAAAATGTCCTGTTAAAATACCTTTCAGATCTAAACCCTTCATCGAGAAAGAATGAGCAGCTCAAAGAATAATCATACAGACTCTTCTCTTAAGAAAGAGCTACAAGAAGTAATGTCTACTCTACAAGATTTTTCTATTAAGATAGATGGATTTCAAGAAAACCCTTTGGAAATCAAAGAAATAGTTTTAAGCAAACCAATATTCTTAAGGATTTATATCAGCAATTGCATACAAAAGTATCAGATCTTGAGTATGCTTTAACTGACATAGATAACAGACACAAAGAACATACATCTAAAATAGAATCTATTAAAACTTATAATACCTGGCTACTGGAAAAAAAAAAAACAGATGAACTGGAAATCATGAAAGAAGGAACAGCATAATTAATTTTGGCTTACATGAAAAATCTGAAGATAAATATATGGTCACTTTTTTGAAATCGTGGTTACCTAAAACTTTTACTCTTCATGAAAGTTTCTCATTTGGCATTGAAAGAGCTCACAGATCAACTGGTAAACCTCTTTCCATAGATTTGTCTGTTCATCCATCCCAGGTCAATAATAGTGAAATTTCTCTCCTGTTTGGATAAAGAATTATTGTTAAAATCTGCTTGGTCAAAAGCTCCTGTAAAATTTATCATTCAATTATTAGTTTTGAAAATAATTATTCAACTAATACAGTGGAATTAAGAGAGAGAACTTGCCCACTAATTAAGATACTTAAACAAAGCAATATCAGAGCTCAACTATTTTTTCTAGCAAAAATAAAATTAATTTGTCTCCTGGCACCAGAATTTTAACACTATATATGAGACACTCTTTTTCCTCAAAAATAATGTCTATTTTTCTGAAGATATGGACTTGATTTCATCTACCCCTAAGAGATCCTCAGAAAAAAATCCATTTGATTGGATATTAAAAGGAAAAGAGAAAGAACTGACTTATCTACTGATGTATGTTCTAAAAACTATAAATCTTTAATTCTGTATATTTTACATTTTAAGCCAAAATAACTGAGTACAATATAAAAATATCTTTTTGTATTAAGGTAAAGTATTTTTTACTCATTATAATCTTATTTTATATCCAATGTATACATTTTTACAATATGTTTCTTAAATATATTTAATATAACATTCTGTTATTAATATTTTCTTTAAAGAATACTCTGTCTGAAATTTATTCTTTTATTGTCTCCCTATACTTTTGTTTAAAAAATCCCATCTTCTAACTCTGTTGTTCCTTTTCCCTACTTATCTTTCTTATAATTCCATCATAAATTGCATCATGATACTCTCATTATAATATTCGCTTGCCTCTGTTTTCATTATCCCTTTTACTTTTTTAATTAGCTGCTATGACTTTAAAACAGGGTGTATGGGAGAGCTTTTGATAGCATAACAGAAACACTTCCTTTTACTTCCCCTTTCATGGTTTTGATAAAGGTACTTTTTGTTTTTATTTTATTTATTTAACTGTGTTTTTCTCTTCATTTTGTTTGAGGAGGATTGTAAGCTTGGACATATCAGATGATTTCAGATTTTTGTTTTCAAGTCAAGTTGTGTATGTTTTTTGTCTGCAAGCTTATTAATACATTTGCATTGTTTTAGTGTGACCCTTGTTTTGATGGGGAGGTAGTGATGGAGATATTTAGTGATTTTTTTCCCTTAACTATTGGACTTTTGTGTAGTGATTACTTGTGTTGGCTTTCTGCTCTGATTTTTTTTTCTTATGACACTTTTTTGTTACTTGCAGCTGTTGAGTATGCGGTGGATATCCTTTGACTCATGGTTGGTGGGTCGGTGTTTGATGAGGATATCTGTGACATGTTTTTGTGTGTTGATGGTTTACTGTACAAACATCATTTTAGATGGTTGAGTTTTGAAATCATAGTTTCAGCAGTTGCTTGTCCCGTGCATAACTCTTCCTGCTTTTCATAAGAATATACACATATTCACATGTATTAAAAGAAAGTATGAGGGCTTGGGCTGAGGTACAGAAAAGTTATCCATGCTTGTCAGGTTTAAACTGGACTTTTTTTTAAAAAAAAGTAGAGTAAAATATAAAGTATTTGAAGTAACAAGCATGGAGATTTGGACTCTTTTTAAGTGAAGCTGTTGACTCTATATTTTGTAGTTATTTTCTCATTTATAATGTTTGGCTCCAAAGGTTATTAATAGTATTGTTCATTCTATTTTTGATGTTTCATTTTAAAAGAAATGTAAACAAATGTTTCTTAGCTTGACCTTACAAGAGTAAAATGTTATATTATATACCGTATTTCACTCCAGTCAGTTGTTTAGCATATGCCATCAGGCAGAACATGAGGAACAGTTTTACATTATTATCCAAGTTAGGTCTGCCTTTTGTTTCTATCTGGATTCTTTAGCTTTTTTAAAATCTGTTCTTTTATAAAATGCATATATTACTGCTCCATATTAAGACATGTTTTTTCCTAGTGAAACTTTAATCTTTGGCCATAATAAATATGTAAGAACTAAATAAATAAAATGCAAGCAAGCACACTATGAGAAAGTAGTTATATTTAATTTAAAGAAACACACTTTATGTAGGTTGTTGATATGAATCTATGGGAATGAAGTGGTCAACAGAGTTGTTTTCTGGTGGTTGAATATACACATATTAATATATAAGTCTTGAATGAATTTATCTACATCTGTCATAATGAAGGGGGTGCATTTGATTGATACTTTTAACACTTTTCCTCTAAAGTCTGAGTATGGAAAAATAGTGACTTTTAGACATAGTGGAATAAGTTTTGTTATACATTTCCTTAGAGAATAATATGTTCTAGATATAATAATCGTTTCTCTTAAAAATGAACAGCCTTAACTCTATTGCTGATAGCTATTCATAAATGCTAATTTTTCAGTGATCTGTTTTTGAACTAGCAGTTAATATCTGTGTGGCTGCTTTAGGTATGAATAACTGAATATGATGTCTAATAGAAAGCTGAGATTATCAAATAGGGGCATTATTGTTACAACCTATACAATATATCTCTGTTGCAAAAACCCAGTTATTCAAACTGTTTGAGTACTAGGGCATTCAAAAAGTGGATATACTGTACTTGTACAAGTTTCCCTACCACTATTTGATTATAAATAGGATGAGGTTATAATTTATTTGCAAAAAATGGAAGTTGATAGTTGCAGTTTCTCATAAAAATTCATTATTAATGCAGTTCCAGGTATAGCGCTGATAATTTACAGATTTTGTTTTTAGTTTTCACTTTCCTCTACATTTCTGGGACCAAGGACTTTAGTATATGCACAAATATAGTAAGTAAGGGGATCAAGGTAATTTTTTTTTCAATTATACTACTTCAATTGCATATGGGTTCTGTGTCTGTGCAAACCTACATTGGCACCTTTCCAGAACTCAGACTACCTTCCTCTGACTGTATTTGACAGGAGATGGACTACTTCAAAAGACTTCTAGATTATTCATATACTGAGAAAGATATTGAGAGAGAGAGAGAGAGAGAGGACAGCACTGCTATAAGTCATGATGATATGATATTGTATATACTATACACATTTTCTTCAGTGAACAAATGCACAGTTTTGCTTCAAGTAATTTATACTACTAAATATAGTGTATTTTGTTTGTGATGAATGTTTCATCTTAATACAAATTATATAATTTTGTATTTAGTATACTTAATTAAATGTTCTATTATATTAAACAGTTATTGAATTGCAAGGTTGACATTTTATAGCTCAAATGATAAATTGTAATACAGATTATTAAACTCACACGAGTCTAAGAACATTTTTTAACTTAATTTCATATCAGCTTTTGTCATGTTAATAATAATATTCCATGATTTTATGCCTTTATGCATTTGTTGGAGTTGTATCAAAATGGGGGAGAAGGACAGGGAGCATAGAAATAAAACATATTGCTCTATATTCAGTTTATACAGAAATATGACATTAATATGGAAATTCTGAAATATAAATAGTAGCTTTCAGCTAAAGTTTATTGGAGGAAAAATAGGATTGCTAATTTAATTTACTAATAATTTTTATTCTATATATTGGTACTTTCTCTGTCATTATATAGTAAATAAATGATTTCTCTTAATTAAATCCCAATATATTAGTATATTTTTCTGCAGAGCTCACATAATATGATATCATTTATTTTGTTTTATTTCTTGGATGATTAGAGTTAGCCTTGATTGTTTTCTCAAATAAAGGCTAAAGGCTAGGAATTAGAGTTATTCCATTTATAGGTTTTTATGGAATTATTTTTTGTTATTAATTTTCTTCCTTTTTTGCCTGATGCCCATTTCTTCATAAATAAAATAAACATGGGCTTTCATATAATCTTTTTATATTATTTTTTCTTAACAC
This sequence comes from Protopterus annectens, assembly GCF_019279795.1. Classification (NCBI taxonomy): domain Eukaryota; kingdom Metazoa; phylum Chordata; order Ceratodontiformes; family Protopteridae; genus Protopterus; species Protopterus annectens. The sequence goes on along the minus strand of NC_056737.1, from coordinate 559,919,880 downwards.
TATGCTTAGTTTTAATAAAACTCTTGTTTTTTGTTTTGTAATATGGAATTACATTTACTATCGTTAAACATTAATGCTATAAATAATCATAAAAAAGGGCAAATCTGCTAAAATATTTAGAATTAAATAAATCTAAAGTTTCTTTCTTCCAAAAGACACATTTTTTTATTAAAATGATAATCGATATTGGAAATTCAATAAATATATAACCTTAGCTCAATCTTGTTTTAAATCTAAAAAAGAGGAGTAGGTATTTAATGGAAAAAAGGGATTCAGATTACTCAATTTTTATTTAAACATGAAGAAAAAGAGGGTTTATTCACATTAGTTATAAAATATAGAACATATGGACCATGGTCAATCTATTCTGGATTCCTTCAGTGGAGTTAAATTGGCTAAAAAAAACTTGCTTTTATAATAAATAATTAGAAGGGGAATTAAATACTAGGTGGTGATTTTTAACTGTCCTTTGGGTGGTTCTGAAGCCAATTCTGGTAGAAAATTCAAATTACTCCCCATTGCTAAATATTTTACAACATGGAAAGTTTGTTTCAATATTGAACACTCATTTTCAAAGATAAAAATCCTTTACATTTTATACTTTATTTTTCGAAGCATAGTACTTATACAAAAAATGATAAATTATTTATTTCTCATGATATCACATCCAAAATAATCAATGTTAATATAATACCATATCCTCTTCACACCATAATGCATTAGCTTTAAATATTGAAACAACTTTTAAAGACTGGCATATATTTCCAGTAGTCCAGTATATATTACCAAAACGAAAGTGTATAAAACATGGCTATTTGAAAAGATAGATAATGTTTTATTATTTAATAATAATAGAGATTTTATAATAATAATGGTTTGGGACTCATTTAAAGCATATATTTATGGAAGAACAATGTCCTCGTTCAAACACAAATTAAAAGAATGGCATAAAAATGCTTAGATATCCAAATAAAGTTAAAAGAAAGTAAAAATTTAAGAGAAGAAAATGGGGGTCAATATGGAAGAGATAAATAAATAGAACAAATTGTAATAGCATAAAAATGAATTAGCTTTAGAGAAACTAAATACACCATTTTCCTAAACATAAAAAAACAAAGTATCAAATTTCAAACAAATAACAATAATATTAAAGAAATGAAAATCCCATAACAAATAAGTTAAATTCAGATGTTGGTGGTATTTTAGAATTATTATTCATCTTTGAATCAAAGAGTAATAAATAAAGAAAATATTAAATAACAACTATTGATCAATCCTTAGTTAAAAACATCTCACTCTCACAAAAAATAATTAATTAAAACCTATTTTTTTACAAGATGTTAATCAAAAAATAAAAATCATAAAATCTAATAAAGATCCTGGAAATTATGGTATTATCCCAGAACTATATTAATTATTCCCTCAAAAAAGTATAACAAGTTTACATAATGTCATGATAAATGTATAACATCTAGATCAATCACCACCTTCTTGGAATTATTCCTTAATTACACTTATTATAAAAGAAGGTAAAGACCCACAGCATTGTTCTCCATATAGACCTAGCTCTTTGCTTAACAAAGATTATAAATTTTTTATGTCTTTATTCACAGATAGAATGAAAATAATTGTACCAACTGTAATTAGTTTAGATCAGGCAGCGTTTGAATATAAAAGGCAAACTTCTGATAATATTAAAAATCTAATTACTCTTATAGATGTAATGAGCAATAGGAAAGTTGAATATTTATTTATGTCTAGATATTGAAAAAGTGTTTGATTCATTTGATTCGGATTAACTATTTGAAGTGTTATATACTTTAATTTTCCTTCCCAGTTTGTTACATTGTTAATATCTATTTACAATAATAATAAAGCATATGTAAAATTAGGTCTACACATCAAATTTTATCATTTTAACAAAATGAACTAAACAAGGCTGTCCTCTTTCCTCTCTATTACTGAATTAGCTATTGAGATACTTGTAATCCTAAAACAAAAAGAAAAGCAGACAACTAGCACATGGCTGAGATAAAATCACAACATTTATTAAAATCAGGTAAGTGCTTTCTCGACAAAGCAGGTTGCTTCATCAGACCATCACATCACATAAAAACAACCACTCCCTATTAGATACAATTATAACCCTCCACAATCAATTAAAATCATTTCAATCTGTAAAAAGTTAAAGACTCAAACTCACATACCCAAAATCACTCTCCATGATTCTTCACAGCATAGGAAGTGCAACTCAGTGTGTTACATCACAACACTATAATCACACTTAAAGGTACATGTTCAACAATGCATAAAAGTCAAACAAAAATACTAACATTATTTACAACTATTAGCAATTCCTAAGTGGGATGACTTATATATTTAGCAGTTTAGTGCAAAATGATAAAAGACTATAAGCTACTAATGATCTTTACTCTGTAATCCAATGTTTACCTCATCTCCAATTACCTATAGAGCAAGTTAATTTAGACAAACCATGACCACTCCTAATTTCATATTTACTAAGTTATAGCCCTTAAAACATCTATACATCCCCCTCGAGTTTAGTACTGGCTTAATGGGAATCATCCCATTTAAGTCAGAACCCCTAGCTGCCCTTAGTTTAAGAATCCACCGTACCTCACTCCTCTCCATTTTATTCTCAAGATTGCCCAACCTCACTCCTTCATCTATAACTTCAATCACCATAAACCTAAAAGTATTTACTTTCCCCAGCTCTACTACATGCCTGTCTAGGGCACTGGAGGTAGTCCCTATCTGCATGTTAAGAGACATGCTTCCTTATCCTTTCCCATACCATTCTATTAGTTTTTCTAATGTAAAAGGAATGGCAGCATTTACACTGTGCTGAATGCACTAGATTTTTAGTGTCACAACTGGCTCTAACATTTATCTTAAAACTCCTTTTTGTATCTGGATGCATAAAACTCCCCTCACTACATATATAACTACAGTAACTGCAGTTATAACATGGAAATGTTCCTATATCCCCACTGTGTCTCAGCCTCTTACCCTCAGGGTAGCATAGCATCCTTTTTAAGGATTTACAGTTCCTGAAGCAAAAATGGGGAGTATTCCCAACATCTTTCCTAATCTTTTCATCAGTCATTAGTAATGGCCAATATTTCCTAAAAATCTTAGTAATCTTTCCTTTGTCACTAGTGCAAAATGCGGGGAAGTTCACAATACCCTTCTCCACCTCTCTATTCAAATTGGTCACTTCTAACTCAAACTTAGGGGCAAAATACGTTTTTGCCCTACCATCTCTTAAGCCATCTGCCTGTCGTAAAACACTGTTTACTTCCTCAGAACTATATCCTCTCTCCATTAAAGAACACTGTAAATTAACCAATTCTCCCTTATAATTCACATCCACCACATTCAGTCTAGAAACTCTCATCCCCTGACCTTTAATAACATTCATAAAAACATGGCTTGGGTGCATACTCCTTCTATGCAATAGGGAGTTTGTGTAATATTCCTTCCTATAAAGTCCTGTGGTAAATGACAAGTCAGGGTGTCTTCTTACAGCAATGTCAAGAAATTCCCATATATGAATACTTAAAAGTAAACTTCAAAAGCTCTGTACTCCTCTGAAGAAAATCAACAAACTCTACCAATCTCTCTACATCACCCTTCCATACCATAAAAACATCAGCAACAAAATGTCAGCAGAATCTGACTCCTTCCTGGTATAGGAATGACTTATTCCCGTTGTGCAATAACTATATTAGCATAACTATTGGCACAACACATGCCCATAGCTATGCCATTCTTTTGTAGATAATACGTAACATAAAATACAAAAACATTGTTCTCTAGCACAACTTCCATAAACAAACACAGCAGGTCTATCAACTCTTTCCCATATTCACTGTCCTCCATCAAATACAGCCTCATCATTTCAATGCATTCCATATTTGGAATCACAGTGAACAGGGACACAACATCTAAAGTAACCAAAATGCATTTATCCAAGAGATTGTTCATACTCACAGATGAGTACAAATCCTGTAAAATATGTTTAGAATCTCTAAGCACTATATCTGATTTATCCAACTAACATGTCTAATATGCTTCTGCACAAAAAATGGAGAAGGGTTTAGTCGATCACCCTTTCCCAGCAACAATCAATCTAAAAGGTGGGATCCATATGCATCTTGGTGAGGCCTTGAAATAACAGAACCACAGGACACTTAACAATAACGAAATGCATCAAAACCAATGTAATACTGTAACTCATCAGACAGTCTTGCATGATCAAATGTAACCATCTAATCATCCTTTCGATACTGATCCCATCAATAACCCTGCAGTTATCTATATCTGCCAGCATAGTCTTAATAGTGTCAAAATAAGTCCAATCCATGACAACAACTAACCTACCCTTGTCTGCAGGATGAATAACTATAGAGTTATCATCATGGAGGCATCTTAGGGCCACTTTTTTTTCTGTCATTAAATTCACAATTCTAGCGCCCTTCTGTCCATCCCCTAGTACCTAGAACAACTCACCCTCACAACTTTTACTAATGGATGATTTATGGGTACCACACTACTAGGCTTCTTAAAAGCACATGCATTCCTATTCTCATTACCTATATACAAAAGTTTTAGCATAACATTTCTAACAAAAATGTTTAAGTCCAAAACAGTATCCACTAAGTCTGCTTCCTGTGCTAGTATGAATGAGAGTCCCTTGTTCAAAACAGATAACTCCACATCAGTCAATTGTCTCCTCAATATATTCCATACTATTGATGCTCTGTTGGCTTCCACATCTTCTTGAGGGTGAGATACTTCATAGGCTTCAACAGTTTCTTCCTCTTCATCTATCCCCTGCTCCTCTATCAACTCAGCTGACTCCCTTATACCTACCTGATAGGGAGTGGAAAATTTGGAAAAACCTGTCAACATAATCCTCCAGCATTATCCTTCTTTCTTACCACCCTATCTGAAGGTGGATCTAGTCTCTCATCCACCGGAGCATAAGACCCTATGGTCCCACAAGACACTACTGATTCTCTCTGTGAGTTACTGCCAATACTATGGATGTATGTCTCTAACTCAACTGTCTCAGCTGCAGGGCCTTGAGCCGTACTAATAACATTCACACCTAACTTGCAGGATACAGCTGGTTCATCAGTCCCCTTCTCACTGACACAGTCAGACTCAGTCATAGGTCAGGAGAACATGTGGCATCTCTCAGTGTCAGACAGATCCTGATCTATCCTCTTTCTTTTAAGTGCTGCCAGTTGTTTTTCATAGACTGTCACATTATCTATAATCCCAGCAACTGCTAAGTCAACCATAGCCATAGGGAATGAGTTATACATCAGATCTTGCTGTTTATCTATCTCAATAATCAGTTTCTCCTCCTGTGGTTTAAAAAAGTCAATGAACAGCTTCATATAATTAAAAGCTTATTTCCAAATTTAGGTTCTGCCATTTTGCCAAAAGTTCAGGGAAATATGACCCATATGCTGGCACTTTTAGCACCCTCAAGCCACAAGGAACAACACGCAATTGTAAGCAAGCTTCAAAATGCTAGTGTTGAAGCTGCAACCTTTTCAGTCTATATAAACAGTTTTCAAGATTATTCATATATGAACAAAATGAAGATCTATCAATACCTTCAACTCCCAATTCACCATCCAGGGAAGCTCTATTATACTCCAGCAGCAAGGGATTATTTTCAGTAAACATTAATCTTGCCAACCCAGCATGCTTCTGACTGCCACTCCATACCTCTGGGTTAAAGTCCAACTCAATATCATGGTTATGATTTCGGTTCCCTTCAGCCATGCTCCACCGGGTGACCCCAGGTAAGCAAATAAAGCAAAATAGACAAAAAAACACCCGTAGGACTAATAGTACACCACTACAAGTTAAAATAAGCACAAAAACTAGCAGAAAATTGGATGACCAACACATAGCCGAGATAAAATCACATTTAATAAAATCAGGTTACTGCTTTCTCGACCACACAGTTCACTTAATCAGGCCATCACATAGCACGAAAACAACCACTCCCTATTAAATACAATCCTAACCCTCAACAATCAATTAAAATCATTTCAACCTGTAAAAAGTTAAAGATTTAAACTCACACACCCACAATCGCTCTCCATGGCACTTCACAGCATAGGAAGTACAACTCAGCATATTACATTATGACACTATAATCAGACATAAAGGTACAGATTCAACAATGCATAAAACTCAAGCAAAAACACTAACATTAATTACAACTATTAGCAATTCCTAAACAAGAGCCAAGATCCAAGCCAGAGTTGGATGAGTGAAGATCCAAGCAAAGGCAAGTTTGCTTGTAAGAAAACCAATCAAAATTGACCACAAACTGCTGTGAAGCTGTAAGTCATTTCTTAACTGTTTATCAAGTGGAAAACAGCATATCCTTGTATCTGTAGGCTACTGTGATCTCAATTAAATTAACAAACACACACAGTACTTGATCAGTTATGGATACTATTTGCTCACAGAAGGGAATAAAAAAGAAATGGAAGGTGAGTGTGGGTCGGGGGGGGGAGGGGCTGCTTACAAGCCAAAGGGGAATGATCTCTAGGGGGTTATGAATATTACCTCAAACAGGTAGACACATACACAAAGTTAACTTTAGCTGTTTATGTTCTCAGATAGTTCAGACCCGGACTACGCTTTTCATATAACAATGTATCCACCGGTTTGGTTAAAGATAAAAGTGTTATTGCAGCTGTTTGCTTAGAGTGGTGTTAGGTCTAGAAAAGAAGAGTACAGAGAGGAGTAAGCACTTTGAGATGATAAAGGTATATTATAAAGATTACAAAACAAACTGAGCAAATAGCTACTGTATGCAGGAAAACATAAATAATTCAATCTATTTTTAGCATTTGTGTACATCTCTTGTGTTAATTGTTAATAATTTAGTCTCAGGCATTTTGTATATATTGTAAATAGTTGCATTGTTATTTCATCTTTAGACAATCTGTTTCAATTTATTCACTTATTGTGTGCAATTTTTTTATTTTTCTGGTTGTCATTTATTACATTTTGCCAACTCTTTCTGGTTACTTATTTTATTGTATTTCAAATCTTGTTATACTTTGTAATCATTTTAAAAAGTTTACCAAAACATTTTAATAAAAAAGAGTATTAGCATGTCATTTAACCAGAAAGTCTCTTTAGGACATATTTGATTGAGTAGTCATAAACAGTTCATGTTTGTAACATGGATATAAAGCTATTCACCTTAAAAATAAATTTCTGTGGAAAAATCTTGACATTTGTTTTGAGAACATGTGACAAACTGTGAAACATTGCAGATGGCACAACTCTATACAGACATGTTCTGTCTGAGGTGGCATTGTTGTCCCTTACATGCTATTTCTTGCTGTTTGCCCAGCTATAAGTCATATAATCCAATAATTTATCTTATTACATAATTTTATGGGAATTTATCAACATTTTATAGAGTTGAGAAAAGCTCTAGAAAGCACTACAGAGCATCTACAACCTCATGACTTTTGCAGTTCTACCAACCCTCAGACCCCTGGCCATTTATATTACAGTCTTGGCCATATCCAATATGATGTCATCTGATTGGTCATACCCCTATGTACCTCTTTGGAGGTGTTAAAAGGTAGCAGCCCTACTTGAATGGTACAGTGTCACAATGAGTAAAACTGCCTCTCTGAGTCAGAAGTTCACTGTTTTGTCCCAACCAGAGGGGAGTATACACATACACACACACACACACACACACACACACACACACACACACACACACACACACACACACACACGCACATACGCACACACGCGCACACACGCGCACACACATGCACACACAAACATACACACACACACACACACACACACACACACATATATATATATATATATATATATATATATATATATATTGTGGTACACCGAGTAGCTATAGAAAGTTACACCTGCAACAGCCTACATGCATTCATATATTCTTCAGCATTTTCTGAAAAATAAAGAATGGACATAAGGCAAACAGATTTAAATGTCTTGAGACCAGAAAAGATAGTTTGGTCAAAGACTACTTTGTCTGAGGCTTTCCTCTACCCTGCTCACAACATGTAGCCAAATAAGATGGCAAGGGGAGTTGAAGACATTTAAGTGAAGAAGTGATAAAAAGAGGGACTGAGGGAGAGTTTTAGTAGGGGTATATAGAGATGGGTTGGGTGGTGTTTCTTTCCTTTTCTTTAATTGAATTTTTTTCTGGTGAAGCAAGATTGTGCTGCTGTTGGCTAGTCAGTCAAACTTGACTAGATCATTGCAGCGAAGTAGTGCACCTTGGGACTTATTGGATAGAAGAGTAGACTAATGCTTCTTGAGTAGGTAAGTTTGTGGCATAACTTTTCTAGCTTAGACAAGGTTTGCGCTTTTGTTGTATTGTTTGCCATTGGTTAGGTTTATTACTTGCCTACTTATAACATTTAAATAAAAATATGCATAATTTAATGTATAAATATTATGTACAGTTTTTTGGGGTTGACAAACTGAGGTGCAGTCCATCTTTCTTAATACTATAAGAAAGTAAAGTTTTTGGTTTATGGATTGTCAGGGGGTCCATTAGGAAGTAAATTTTAGAGACTGATATTTTTCTGAGAGTTTCAGTGCAGTACTCTGAGGATCCCAGGCAGCATTTTGCAGAAGGTTTGTGTGTATGTGTGTGTGTGTGTGTGTGTGGGGGGGGGGGGGGGGGTCCAATCCACTTATAGAGCCAACTAATGTTCTGGTCAGAGTCATGGTGCAGCCATGGCAGTGGTCAGACTGGCTTCACATTCCTGGATGTAGTCAGATGGAGAGACGTCATATGTAGTAATTGTTATAGAAAAAAAATGCAAATGGAGGCAAGATAACATTGTAAGTATGATAGTATAGTCATGTCAGTGTGTGTATACATTTAGATAGTCCTGCTTGAGTGGATCTTGAGGTGATCAGTGGTAGTCCCTTCTTGGACTTTGTTGACTGGGATAATCACTGAGGCTTTCAGTGCATCACTGCCTTATTTTAGTCATCTGCTTTTCATCAAAAAGAGTTTATGGTGCTCATCCTGTTGTTTTATTTTTATTTATTAAATTTCTTAGGCGTTGGACTAGTATGTAGCACAGTCTTCGACTGTTGGCTATTTGTTGCATTTTATTTTCCTTTTGGCAAAGCATTTACAGATATTGCTGTTTGTGTCTCCTGCTTTGTTTTACATGGGAATGTGGTACATGAGTTGCTGGTAGCATACCTTTCAACTATTCCTTATTTTTCACTGTCCCTGATTTTGCCTCACATTTTGGCATGCTCCTTGTAAAAATGTTAATTTCCTGGTAAATCAGTGAGGATGACCATCAATTAGTAATGCTAGACATTAGAATTTTATATTTCTTATTGTTCAGAGCATGTAGGTCAATAGACAATTTGTCATTATAGTAGCATTCTAGGAGAATTGTAACAATGTTTGAGCAACATTTCTGATTTTGGGCCTTTTGTTCAAAATTCTGGAGCAAAGAAATTAAGAGCAATGTTACGGGGGGGGGGGATTCGGGTCTATATCACATTATCGGAATCTAAATCCAGCAAGCACCTCTTCATCAACCCACTTTAATCAAAACCTCACATCCTCGAACTATCATTCCATCAAAACTTTTTCCATGGTCAGTAACAAGTGGGCCAACATAATGAATGCATCAAAAACACAAACAATGTAAAACCCACCCTGCTGGGGGGCTATGCCCCCATACCACCCCAACTAAATATACCAACTCCAAGATCGCAATACAGTGGGGAAAAGGACAAATTCCTGATGATGGCCTACTGGTTACTTACAGGGGAAGTTTGAAGCAATGATCATTCAAGGACTGAGGTTTTTATTAAAATGGGTCAATGAAGAGGTGTTCACTGCATTTATATTTCAATAATCTAATATAGACCCAGGGCTTCAGTTGATCTCTAAGGGTGTGCCTGAAAGTACAGAGGAACATAACTATTTTGTATGGTAATTTGCAGTCCTGGGATTTGCTCTCAGGTTGGGGTTTCCACAGTAGCCAGTGTCAGCTGGGTATGTCATAAGGCTAGGGGTTGTATAGTACCCAATGATTGAAGGCATAAAAAGAGCATCATTTCATTCTTAAAAAGAAAAAAAAAAGATAAATGAAGGGAGATATAAATCATAAAGTGCTGGGATTGGTAGACCTTTTAGAATAAACTGTCAGTCAAAACAAGTGAGTGAGGTTGCTGCTCATATTTGTAGGCTGAAGCAAAACGCATCCATTCATTTTAAGGCTTATTTTTTAGCACATTCTGGTTTGGTTACATGGTGCTGCACACCCCCTAGTGTAATGCCTTCTCTGGTAAGGTCAGACCATAAAATGGTCTCCTTTGAAGTAAAAATAAAACCTGGACCCTCAGCTAAAATGGGAATATTCAGGAAGTATTCTAAGGCTAACCTTCTGCTATTAAGTGAGAAAATGGCAACATTTCAAGCCCCCTTAAACCCTGAGAACACCTCTGCCTATGCAGAACTGTTCACAGAAACCCTGTGCAAGCATGTTAATAGCTGCATAGAGGCAGCTGTACCCACCAAGAAGAAGTACAGAACTAACTTAAAAAACAAGCCACCCTGGTAGAATCCCAAAATAAGTAGCTTGTATAACAGGAGGAGGAAAATCATGGCAAAAATTAGGAGGTGCAGCACCCAGCAGGATAAAAGCACTCTCATCAAACTAAACAAACAACTCAGAGGACAAATAAAGTCTACCAAAGCAAAGTTTGAGGTAAGTCTGGCCTCCCAGGTCAAGGACAACCACAAAGCATTCTTTAGCTATGTCTGCAACCTCAAAGGCAATACACAATTGTGCACAGAGCTCATTGTAAATGGAGCCACCTATACTGAGCCAGAAGATATAGCAAACCTCCTGGCTGATAAATTCAGCTTCAGCTTTACTTCTTTCTCCCCCTCAACCTTCTATCAGGAAATATAATCAAATATAACTCCCCCTACTATTAATAGGGAACAGGTCCTTAATTCTCTCTCTAAGACCAAGAACACAGCACCAACGGATCCAGACAATATCCCAGGATGCCTTCTAAATAGCATGAAATATGACCTATCAGAGCCTGTGGAATTACTATTTAACTGTAGCCTCCAAACAGGCTTTGTTCCTCATGAATGGAGAAAGCAACAGTCATCCCTCTGCACAAAGGTGGGCCATGTACAGACCCTGGAAACTACAAACCCATGAGTCTCACCAGTCTTATATATAAAGCCATGGAAAGAATTATCATGGAAGTGATCAATAATGATATAGTAAACCTCCACACACTGGACCCAAACCAGTTTGTTCTTGTCAAGGGCAGATCATGCCTACTCAAACTGGTGGACTTCTTTCAGAAGGTCACCAAAGCAATGGATGAGGCCAAATTTGTTCACACTGCCTACCTTGACCTGGCCAAGGCATTTGACACAATACCCCACTCAGGCATGATTGATTAACTCAAGAGGTTAAGTACACACCCATATGTCACCTGTTGGATAGCCAAGTGGCTCACAGACAGGACCCAGGAAATTAGAAATAGGGATTCCACCTCTACAAAGAGGCCAGTCACAAGTCAAGTCCCTCAGGAATCAGTGCTCGGACTTCTCCTTTTTGGAATTTACTTCTCAGAAGTCAAGGCCAATGTCAGTGGTCTCTAGCTAACTAAATTTGCAGATGAATGTGAATTAGGAGTTGTCATTGAATCTCACACTGATGCAATTGTTCTCCAGGAGGGGCTGACACAGACAAACAACTGGTGTCATAGCCATGGACTAAATCTACATGCCAAGAAATGCATAATAGTATCCTTTGGTAAGTCATCAATCCCTTGTAGCTATCATATTTACAACGCACCCATTAGAGTTGACCCAGTAGTCAGGGACTTAGGGACACACATAGATAGTAACCTATACTTTGATAATCACATGTCTACAGTGGTGAGGAAATTATTCTATGTTGCACAACTTATAAACAAAGGTATGGCATCTAAATTCAAGGAAGTCATTGTTCCACTGTATTCGGCATTCATCAGACTAATCATTGAGTATGATGGCCCCTTTGGTGTGTACCTAACCAGGCATATCCAACAACTGGAATGTCCACAGAGGATCCTCACTAAAAGAATACAGGGTGTAAGTAATATTTCCTGTGCAGACTTCCTCAAAGCCCTGTCCCTATATTCTGTCTCCTACAGGCTTTCGAGGGGAGCTCTATGCCTGGCATACAGGGCATCATCAGACCCCACTCTGATGGACCTCCTGCATATCCACAAAAAAATTACCAGAATTACCCATTCTAAAGACTTAATCCTTGGCTGTGATATAAATAGGACCTGCTGGAGAGATAGGTATGTATCCTAGAGACTACTGCATCTATGGAACAGGCTCCCCATCCATGTGAAGTAGAGTTCCTCCCTAACCCAATTCAAGTTCAACTTGGACACCTGGATGGGAAAATGTAAATTCATCCCTGGTTTGGCATCTATGTCTCTAATGCAAATAGGTAACCTGTAAATGGTTCATCTACCAGGTCCATATTTACACTTAAAAGAGGGTATCAGCAAAGAACAGCCGAATAATGCTTAAAAGCTAATGCTGGAGGAAAACCAAAATGCAAAATAAAGAAAAAAACAGCAAGGTTACCATAACCATAAACTTTTATTAAAATAGGATACACGCTTTTGCGTTAACTTGTCTGTCTCCAATTTGTTTTTTTAAACTGGATCTGACAAAGCATTAAGTTAACACGAGAGCGCTTATCCTACCTTAATAAAAGTTTATTGTTGTGGTAACCTTGCTGGGTTTTTTTTCACTCATCAAGGGTATCAGAACTTGCCAGAGATTTGGGATGAATGGCTAGGCTTATAAAGGCCCTTGTGGTCATTAGTCTAGTAAACACCTATGAACCTATGTAAAGAGATATGCTTAGCTAAAATTTAAGGCTACTTTACATTTCACCATTGGTGCTGGTTTCAGACATGGGGATTTCAGGTCTCTATTTTGGTCGTTTGACTATCAGGGCAGTAGTTTGCAGATGTAACAGCAGCTTAATTATTAGCTTGCTGCAGTTGATAAAGCAAAGTTGTGCAGGGTTGACAGGGTACTGTATTCAGTGGTAGGTTTACAGGAGGGAGCCAAACAGCCAAGAATAGGCTTGTTAAATTTGTTAGCCCATTAACCAATTGTTTTGTACAGAACACTTAGTTTGTTTAAGAGGTTTAAAGATTTCACACTTCATAGTTCTTATTTAAGCTTGCACATGGACATTAAAGGGTAAAAACTACCCTTATGTTGGGATGGATTTGTTACTGTAAGTGAATAACAAATCCTTAAGTTAATCCTTAAGTTGTTCAGGGTTTGGGAACTTATGTGGACAGTGACTTACCTTTTGACCAACATGTCTTTATTGTTGTAAGAAAGTAATTCTATATAGCACAGCTTATAAACAGAGGGGTTGTGTCTAGACCTAGAGATGCCATTGTTCCCCTTTTATTCAGCCCTCATTATGCCAATCATTGAATATTATGCCCCCTTCAGTATGTACCTGTCGAGACACATAAAACAACTGGAACATCCACATATATACCTTACTAAAAGGATACAAGGCCTAGACAGCATGTCCTATATGGACAGACTTAAATCCCTGTTGCTATATGGTATCCTACAGACTGCTAAGACCTGACTTGTTCCTGGCATGCAAGGCATCCTCTGACCCATTACTGATGAATTTATTGCACATCAGTAAGACAAATGGCATCAAAAATACAAGGTCTAGGGATCTAAACCTATTCTGCAACATCAACAGAACAGTTTGGAAGGATAGATATATCTCAAAGAGGATATCGCTGCTGTGGAACAGACTACCAATCCACATAAAACAAAGACCATCCATGCCCATTTTGATATACAGCTTAAATCTATGGATGGTAAACAGAAACTTTACTTCAGGATTGCCCCCTGTACTACTAATGAATACAGGCAGCTCCTAAATGCTTTATCCCATGCATGGGTCCCTCAAATTGTCATTGCTATGATCCAAGTTATTCTCATTAGGGTTAGTATATAATTAACAAGCATAGGATAGGCAAGGCCAATCTATAGCCAAATAGGACAGATTATGTTTAACTCAAAATAGAAATTGGCTAGGCTTAAAAAGGCCCACAATGGCAGATAGCCTAGTATTTAACTATGAACTTATGAACCTATGATGGTAACAATTTATGTTTATCTTCTTATTTGAACATGTCTACTGTGGATGGTGTCAAGCAGCATTGGAGAGAGAGAGAGAGAGAGAGAGAGAGAGAGAGAGACAGAGACAGAGAACATTTCAGGTGTGGGTATTATTTGATTTCAACAATAAAATACTAGTGATCTTTCAGAGTCCTCAAACCACAAGCAGGAATATGAACAGGAAACAGCAGTTTTCTTATAAATGCCATGGGCCATATGAATATGCCAACCACTCTGCCTGAAACTAATGTAGAGGACTTAAGCTCAGGACAATAGCCAGTGTGCACATGAGTGTGTGGTAATTATATACTTTGAACAAGAATTGTAGTAGGAAAGAGGACAACTATGGTCACAGCAGATTATGGACCAGCTCATACAGGCAGATGGTCATAATCAGACACAACAGGGTCAGATGAAGTCAGGGACCAGTGTGGATCAAGCTAAAAATCAGGAGGACAGGGTTTTGTTGCCACTTCCTTCTGTGAGTCCTTTATCAAGAGCTTTGTAAGGAGCACTAGTAGCAAATTTGACACAACTGCAAGGGGGGGGGGTGAAATTCCTGAGGGGGCATACAGCCATTCCTAGCATGGGGGTCAGGTATCCTCATTACCACCCCTATGCCAGTGTTGGTTAAAGAAAAAAATCTGTCAGGGACATTATGTTCATATCTTTGATTTCTAGGATGCAGATGGGCACAGTGGATTGCCAAGATGGAGGCACTAGGCTGGATGGATCTGACAACAGCTCCGATGGTAATCAGTAAAGAAAGTCAAATAAGTTCAGGTCAAAACTTAGAACAATTGAGCTTTAGAAGGAGTTGAAACAAACACTGCTCTTGTTGACCTATTTCTTGGCCATTTGCAAGGCATAGAGGATTGGAGGGTGCTTAGCATGAATGCAATATGCACAAAAGCATAGAAAATTGAAGGTAGTGGACAGGTGTCTTAAGATGCATATATAATAAAATATAATATATATATATATATATATATATATATATATATATATATATATATGTATGTATATATATATATATATATATATATATATATATATATATATATATATATATATGTAAAATAGACATGCAAATACTTTGTTAACTACTATGCTAGATAAGGGTCCATTGGTGGTAAAGTCAAGTCAGGTGCTGATGAGTTTAGGTCTGTGCCTAAACCTTGTTGTGCATTTAATGTTGTAAAGTGTGCATAGATATCCTACATGTTTTTCTAAATTTGTTAACAAAGCATAGGTGCAAACTATGGAGCCATGTGTAGGCATAGGGATACCAGAGCTATAGGTAAAGGGTCAGGCATAATGCTTCAGATCAGTAGGCAAGAATCTATTTATGATCAGAGAAGCAGGAGAATCTATTTATGATCAGAGAAGCAGGAGAATCTATTTATGATCAGAGAAGCAGGAGAAGAGGTTATTTTAGAAGGGGAAGATGAACAGCTTCCTTTCACCCCAACAATATTAGTGAGAAAAAAAACTCAATCTCCTGTTAAGTAAAAAGTTATCCTAAACAAATTGATAGGTTATCCATAGTCTACCATTCTGCGGGAGATGGTGGAAAGTTTTGGTTCTGGTTTCTCAATCCAGTCTAGGACATTGTGTAAAGGATGGGTTGTAAGAATTTGAAATCAGTCATAAGCAGGGACCATGTGACCTGGACATTATTAAACCAGAGAATCCAGCCCTGAAATGTAAAATTTTATCCCTGCGTCTAGTTCCTAAGAAGAGGTTGGATGAGTTTAGGCTAAGTCACCATTTTACACCTCAAGGTGGGTTTTCAGTCAACAGTGGCATAGGCAATGCTGAGGCTAGAGTTCAATATGCCTCTGTGAACGATACCATTGTCATCATTTGCCAGTTTGTGGTTCAGAGGCTGGTGAAGTTAGACACTGAGGCAGCCTTTAGGCTCTTTCCATTTGAGGGCAAGACTGGCCCCTGTTAGTTATGCAACTTAAGGGTAAATTTTACTTTGCTAAAGCCATGACAATGGGATGTACACTTGTCTGTCCTACGTTTGAAAAATTCAGCACAGCTTTACACTGCATTTGACAGATTAAAGCAGTTGATCAGAGAGCAATACTTTAGCTGGATGATTTTCAGTTGGCAGAGGAATACCAGGTAGGAACTCATAAAGGGATTTGCCCTGTTTGAAGAATTGTATGAGGACTTAGGTGTCAGGAAAGACAGGAACTTCCAATGTGTTGTCTCTTTGGATGCTGGGAATTAATGTGCTTGTGAAGTTCTTCAGGCTGCCATTGGATACTATTCAAACTAAGGGAAAAAAATGCTTGTTTTCAAAGGACAACAACAATGAGGGTTAGAGATGCTATGCAATTGCTAGGGCTTTTGAAATTTCCCATGTAGGGCCATAGGAACTGTTAAAGCATTTACAAGGTCCCTTTTAAATATGTTGTTGGAAGCACATCAAAAGCATCATGGAGTATGTGTAGGTAAGCAGGTGAAACATGATCTGGAAACATGGGTCATATTCCTTTTGCACTACAATAGGATTTCCATGCAGCAGTTAAGGCTTAATTACAGACAGTAATGCCCTTCAGCTGTACACAGATGCAACTGGGGCAAAAGGTACGGGGACTTACTTCAGGTATAGTTAGTTTGTGGTGCCATTGAGATTTGATTGGCTGGAAAAAGGGTTGTGGGGCATTACTGTTTTAGAGAAGATATCTATCTGTCCACAGAAGTTTGGCAACAAAGGCTGAGAAGCAGAAAAGTGCTTTTCCACTCACGTGATAAGACAGCAGTGCAGGAATTAACGAAGAACACACTGATGTCAGAACTTGTCCAGAAATTAAGTCTTTGTACAAATTTGACTTTCTTAGCTGATTAGATACCTGATCATTTGAATGCAATAGGTTATAACTTTCCTGCTTCCTGTTTCATGGTCTCTAGACAATGAACCTAGAAGTAGAAAAGGCACAAGTGTGAATTCCACAGGAAGTATGGCTTATTGGCAGTTTACAACAGGTTGGTTTATTCAGCAGTCATGAGCTCCAAGTACCAGGAAGCCACACACAGTGGCATTCTTGGCCTGTGTAGCTTTCACATATGCCTTAACAAACAGAATCAGGGTCTGATCAGTCAAGCTTACTGACAGATATTTAGTGACAAGATGGGTCAATGTGAGATGCCACAATCAATTAGAATATATTTAACAATACTCAGTATGGCAGCCTGGCTAATAGATGCCTTTGATATTACTTAGCATCAGAAAATTGTCAGAATTGTAAAGGCTGGGAAAGAGTACAGTCAGTTATCAAGCATACTTTGAAGCTGATTCCAAGAGGTTTCTGTACGAATAGCTCAGATTATGTGAGGCGTGTGTGAAGGGAGAAGTATAAGATGAGAAAAAGGTTTAGTGTTTTACATATGATTTTCTCTTTTTGGAATCCATCTTGTTTCAAGGTGGATCCTGACAGCCTAGGCCTGTCTCTTGTTATTGCTCATTGCCAACATGAATATTGCCAGTGTAGAAAGTTCCAACATGGAAGACTGGAACCTGAGCCTAATAAGGAATTCACAGATAAGAGATCTACAGATTATTCGTAAGAAGAATAATATGAAGGTGTTTAGTTTTAATTAGTCAGAGGCTATAGTCTGATAGATAACAAAATGTTGTTGAGCTGCCTTTACAATATAAAAAATGTAGTTCCTTGTGTTCAGGAAGACACAACCTTAATTAGTCTCCCATGCACATGTGTTCTTTTACAATAAAGATTATTATACTTTGTTAAACTGAGGTGCATGAAATTATTTTTAGGTGGCACCTTAAGACATGCAGTTTGTGTCACTTCAACCACTTATTTTGTATGCAAGAACTTTTAGAATTAGTGAACTGCTGTGGGCCCTTTATGGTGTGAAGGATGGTCATATACTGAATGGACATTCAAGTAACAAATGGTAGGGTTCTGTCATGGCTGTTCAAATGTAAAACTGACCTCGCAGATAAAGGACATCAGCTGTTGTTGCAGAATGTCCAAGACATTTTCTCATGCTTGATGAGCTGGATATGGAAAGCCCTAGCACCAAAAAGGGTTAGTGATGAGCGAGTGTTTAGTTTACCACTAGGGGTTCTGTTGGAGGCTTGGCATTTTGAGGGTATGTTCAGGACAGCACTGAAGAGATAGGGTTGGTTGAACAACTGCTACTCTGCCTGTTCTTTTAGGTCTTGATATGGACAAGTGGGTGGTCATTTGGAGGGTTAACAGAGGTCTGCATTGGCAGCAGCTTATTCTTATTTTGTATGATTTGATGGAAGAGACTAGATAGCCAAAAGTCCTGGTAACTTATTTAGAAGGCAATGATTTAGGATATGTGTGATCTTGTACAGTCTTTCTCAGATTGTTAGGGATCTTATATTTGTTCATCAGACATATCCCGGAGAAAGAGGTCTTTGGTCTTCCATAAACTCTAGGCTGGTATGGAAAGGGGCTCTCAACCTTGTGGTTACTGAAGTGGTCTGTAGGTTCATTAACAATAGTCACTAGAGATGTATTGTCCATGGTGTTTTTAGTATTTGGAGAAGTGAGATTTGGATTTTGTGGATAGAGACCCTATTTGGTATAGGAAGGATGGACTGCACCTTAGTGATATAGCGATGGACTTGTTCAAGTTTCATTTATTTAAATTCCATTTATTTAATGGAAATATTGCAGAACTTAACTATCCAGCAGCATGAAAAAAATCAATGAGCAAAAGCAGGAGTGATGACAGTTGAGATTATTTTATTGATTATATGACAAGAAAAAAGGAAAACTGGCTGCAGAACAGGGTTTGCAGCATGGTAGGTGAGTGTGTGTGTGTGTGTGTGTGTGTGTGTGTGTGTGTGTGTGTGTGTGTGTGTGTGTGTGTCTGTGTGTGTGTGTGCACCCCCCCCTTCACTTGCCAAGCACAGTGGGACAACAGTCCTTCTAGAGCAAGTGGTTGTGGTAAATGTGGCTTGGTGGCTGGATATGTGATGAAGCAGTCAGAAGATGATGGTTTTGGAACCCTGTTCTGCTGCTCTAACTTGCCTTCAGGAGTATTTCTATATCAGCTATTGTCATAGGATCATAGGAAATTACTAGGATATTGACCTGGAGGTCATTTCAAGCCAAATCATTTCAACCCAGTGTAATACCATACATACTCTAGTTAATACCCAGGATTGTATTTAGTGATGACTGCCCATGTCCAGGTGGGTTATGGGTGCTATACTATGTAAGAATTTATGGTGCCCCATCCACTCATCCAGGTTCCTTTTGAACAGTGTCATAGAGGTGCTCTGCTTCACATGAATTGTCTACCTATTCCAAAGATGTGGCAGTCTCTGGGAAACAAATGTGTCCCTCCAGCATGTCCTAATCAAGTCACAGACCATAGTTAAGTCCCTGGAAGTGGTATATCTAGTCCCATTTGATTTACGGATGTGCAGCAAATTCATTAGGTTTGGGTTGGAGATTGCTGTGTAAGCCAGGCATAAGTATTCCCTAAGAAGTCTATATGATACTGAATATAGTGACAGGGACTTTAGTTGGTCTGTGTAAGGCACGTGCTGCAGTCCTGTGATATTCTTTGTTAGAAACCTCTGAGGTCTCTCCAATTGGTGCAGATGCTGAGTATGGTACACGCCAACAGGGGTGTTATACTCAATTATAGGCCTGATTACTCACAAGTATAGAGGGGTTATAACCTCCTTTGCTCTAGAGGCAATGCCTTTGCTAATCAATTGTACTACTTGGACAGCCTTCCTTACTACAGTAGACACATGGTGGTCAAATTTAAGGTAGCAGTCTACTTGTAACCCCAGATCCCTTGCCACTTCGTAGGTGCCTAGGGTATTGTTTTTAATTTCATAGTGTGAAAGCACAACTAAGAGACAAGATTATATCATCCAGATCTAAAGATGTCATCACGCCATTATGTGCAGCACTATTAGATCAGTTACAGAGTACAATGCCCCCCTTTGGATGTACCTCACAGAAGTTCCTAATGATGAATATCACAGGCTAAAAACCCAAAGCTACCAAGAGAGGCTACAGAGTCGTTCCCTTTACTTACAGACTCTTGATAAACAATCTGCGCCTCATGTGCAGTAACTTAGAGACCCTGTTTTCCTTGATGTCCAATATCTCTGCAAGTCTAATAGATTAGCAAATACCAGAACCAGGGACCTAAATCTTCATAGGCAGATCATTATAATATGTTGCTTATGCAGGTTAAGGAGTATGGTGCATTATCACACTCCAAACAGAACCAGGATGACTAAATGACCCAAAACAGAAATGAAGAACAGTTATGTTATTTAAACAGTGTCAGCAACAGGAATGTATACTGGGACACCATAATAGTGATTGCTGATGCTAAAACAAGTCAAACAACCACCTTGGAATAATGCATTAGAAAGTATAAGGAAAATATAGCAAAAGTCAGTACTTTATTATTAAGTCATGAGCTGTGGAACTTACTTATTTTGCTCTACTCTCTGATTTGATGATATGAACAATGTTATTCTAGTTGTAAAGGATATAACATTTTTCTGCTAAGTTCTTATCACGTGTCTTTGCTAATATAGCAGTGAAAAAAATGCTAATGTCCTTTGAAAAATATCTGAACATTTTGAGTCCTTGTGCTTGCATATTAAGTGTCTTTTATTTCACCCATACTCTGCTACCGTTTGCCGTGAGGGAAAGGTTAGTTTGCTTTTTATTTGTTGTATTCTGCATTATTTTATTACCTTTTTCTATTTTGTATACTGTGATTTGTTTTCTTTACACTGTGTTTTACTTGTATTCTGCTTTTAACTGCATATTAAAACTTGAAAAGACACCACAGCTCTGTCTCTTGTGAGTCAGACAGAAATTTGTCTTTCTAGTTGCCTGCCCCTTATGTTAATTTGACCATATATCTCATTTCCTTTCTGCTTTTACTGGTTGGTGTGAGTAAGCACAAAATTATCATTTTGTGAAATCACTCCCCTTTAGCTATTTAAATTTATTGGCCATCCTACTGTATTCCATAGTACCAGAATAAAAAAGTGACCGCCCCCTTTCGATCTATATTACTGTTTTAAAAATAGTGACTCTCCACTAAAACTTAACTTTTTAGACAGGTAAAACTTAAGTTACCTACCTTCACATCTAACTCCTCTAGTGCACACTCCAGTGTTTAGGATAAACCATTTTTTTATCTTACCTTTAAGCATCTATTGCAAGACCACCAGCTATTGGAGAGCCCAACTTCTACCTCCCAGCAGTCATCTTGGAATTAGTGATTCTGTTTTCTCCTGGTGAGAGAAGGAGTACAGTTACATTGTTTCCTGGAGACTGCTGATCACCAAAAAGATTAATAACTGCTTTATAGGTGACAGCTTGGAATCTGTACGTACATTCTGATCCTGATGAGAGTAGGATAAGAGTGCATTGATTCCTGACTGTTTCTGGTTGGAGAGTGAGTGTCTGTACTTAACGTACCTGATTGGTCTGGTTGCTATTCGAGGCATCTGCCAGAAAAAGGCTACAAGCCTGCAGACCCTTGCTTCATCTGGGACAAGACTGTGGATCACCAAACAGGCTGTGGCCTGCTTCTCTTCTTGGGATTGGTGCTAACATTTTGTTTCTGGTGAGAGAATAAACAAAAGAGTATTGTATCCCAACAGAGTTAAGCTGTGCTGAGACCAGCATTATTAGTAGCCAGGCAGTAGCCATTCATGTGACTCCCCTCTTTTCATTTTTTTATTTTCAGTAAGTACTGCTTGATTTCTTCCTAACTTCAGAATATCTGCCTAAATACTTCATCCTTAAATTTTCAGGGTCTACGTATTGGTTTCCCCTCAAGTGTTTGGCAGTGCTCTGAACAGACTCAGACACTTTGAGTGACATTTTTCCTGTAAAAGGCTACAGTACTTAATATGTTGAGCTCATATCCAGGCATGTCTAAAGGTCAGTTCCCTGTGCTTTCTCCTGATAAACCTGGTAAAGTTGTGTATCCTGAGGCAGTGTAGCAACTGCCTGATGTACACAGACAAGCCTCTCCTCTTACCTCCCAACACTATGACTTGTGAGAGATGCACATATATAGCCAAATTGGAAGCCAAGCACTCTCCAGCCAAGACTGGATTAGTCAGTCAAGAGGAGAAGGATAACACTTGCACCACACCACACTCAACACATAGCCCTCCAGAACATACACAACCACAACCCTCACATAGTAACACAAAACACACACCTACTTTTGTGGAGGCTCTCAATAAAAATCTGCCCAAACAACAGTGACCTCTGAGGCAGAAATGCAAACAACCACCACATCCCAGCACAAACCATGAGATCCATAGCTCACATAAACAGTGTGCCACCCAACCAAAGCCCATAAGGCAAAACAACTTACCCAATACACTAGTCATAGGTGACTCAGTAGTAAGGCACACTGATGTCCCACTCACTAGGTTGAATAAGGAGAAAGTTACGTTCAGCTGTCTGTCGGGTGCCAGGATCCACCACATAATGCACGCACTTAGGTCACTCCACAACAGGTAGAAATATGGCTCTGTCATTGTCCATGGTGGTGTGAATGACCTGAGATGTACCTCCCTGGACTACATGAAAAGAGACATAGAGGAGCTCTCTGATCTTGTAGCCGAGGCAGGTATGACCCTAGCTCTGAGTAGCATCCTACCGTCACCCAGAATGATACCATTGTACAAGTAGAAAATGACTGACTTCAACAATTTGCTAAGTTTCTGGTGTCATTCTAAGGAGATCCAGTATCTGCCTGCCTGGGATGACATGATCAACAGACCTCGATGTTTCATCAGAGATGGCATGCACCTGTCACCCCAGGGATTCCGGATACTGGCCAAGGCTCTTGCCACCCCTATAGTGCCTTTCTTAGGCAATGTCCTAAAGACAAAATTACCACCATAACAGCTACAAGCAAATGAAATCTGAAGGTTATACTACTCGATGCTAGGAGTCTAAATCTCAAAATGCATTCATTTGAAGCACTCCTTAAAATAGAGAACATCGACATCTGTCCAGTGACTGAGACCTGATTCAAGGCTCCGGAGAACACCCCAGCACTACTAGGCTATAATTCATACCACAATTTTCGGCCCCTAAACCTGGACCGAAGCACTAAAGCCAGTGGTGTCTCCATATTCATAAAGGATATGCATACCTCAAGACTAGTAGCCCAACATAATGCACCAGAGATACTTCAGGTACAACTAACACTGGGAAAAACTGCAGTCCAGGTTGTAGCCTACTATAGATCCTCCACCATGTCCCAAGACTCCCACTCCACATTCCTAAACACACTGGAAAATATTAGGGTACAACCCAATACCCTTATACTGGGAGACTTTAACTACCCCTCCATTAACTGGGAAAATTACTCATGTACCAACACACTTGCTCAACGTTTTCTGGAATTCATTAATTCCCCGGACCAACTCACTCTTACCCCCACCAGGGGTAGAAACATCCTTGACCTGGTCATTACTAACATGGGTGACCATTGCTCTACACCAGTAATCAACTCTTCCCTGGTCAGATCTGACCACAAGCTAATCACCATGGATATCCACATCCCACCCTCACCTCCCCTAAAGGAAACCACCATAAAAAAACTTCTCCAAAGCCAATTCTGGGCTTCTAAAAACAGAGGTGGCTAACTTCACAACACCCATACAAATAGAAAATATGTGCATGACAGCTGAATCATACACCAATGCACTGTATGAGCACATACACAAGTGCATGGAATGGGCCATACCAAACAGTACCGAGACGCTCTCCTCTAAAAAAAGGAAGCCAATCTGGTGGTCCCCAACCATAAACAGACTCTACAACAGAAGGAAAAAACTGTTGCAGAAAAGGGTGAAGTCCCAAGACTGGAAAAGCTCCTTTGGTAGCCTCAGCAAAAAACTGAGATCCATCATTAAATCCTCTAAAGCTAACTTTGAAAGCAAAATTGTTGCAGATTCTAAAGACAACCACAAGGCATTCTATAGTTATGTCAAGAATCTACATGGCAATACTCAGATCTTCTCTGAGTTATAGCACAATGGCAGTACATATACAGAACCAACTGATATTGCCAACAAATTGTCTGACAGGTTCAGTGAAAACTTTACCTATCACAATACCTGAGGAATGCCAATTCCCTATTATCATGGCTACATAGGTAAAAAAAGCACTGTCCAAAGCCAAGAATACAGCTTCCATGGGACCTGATAATATCCCTGACTGTGTTCTACATGAATTACAAAGTGAACTGCACCACACCTGAGTACCCTTTTCAATCACAGCCTCATTTCAGGCTTTGTTCCTACTGAATGGCACACTGCTACGGTCATCCCACTCCACAAAGGGGGAGTGATTACAGACCCCGGGAACTACCGTCCCATTAGCCTGACGAGTCTGATATGTAAGGCTATGGAGTGCAATATCATAGACCTTATAAATAAGGGCATAGGGAATCTCCAAACTCTGAAGCCCACGCAGTATGGGTTTGTGAAAGGTAGATCATGCCTGCTCAACCTGATAAACTTCTTTGAGTCTGTCACCAGAGCTGTAGATGAGGGCAAGGTAGTTCACACAGCTTACCTACATCTTGCCAAGGCCTTCGACACCATGCCCCACTCAGTAATCATATATAGACTCACTAAACTAGGCATAAACCCCTATGTAATAAGATGGGTTGCATTGTTCTATGTTAGGCAGAGATCACCTCTGAGTAGGCAATATGCGATGGAGTAAAGCTGGAGTTTTTTGAAATGTCTGCATAGGGCATCTGTTTGAGGCCAGTAATCCTCTTTGTGAGGTATTTCTGTAGCCTTTCTAGTTGTTGTAGATGTCTTGTGAGGTACATACCAAAAGGGGTGTTGTACTCTATAATGGGTCTAATGAGTGAAGAGTACAGGAGAACAATGACCTCTTTTTTCCTGGATGAGAAACCAGTTGTGATGAGGTGTGCCATGTAGAAGGATTTCCTGACTACTGTGGCAAGGTGATTATCAAAGGAGAGACCACTGTCCACCTGTGTCCCAAGGTGTCTTATCACACTTTCGGTGTTAAGTAGACTATCGACTATGTGGTAGTTCATGGGTACAGAGTTTTTACCAAAAGGGATGACAATGCACTTTTTGGCATTGAGCTTGAGGTCATAGCTTTGACACTAGGCATCTGTCTCAGTGAGGCCCTTTTGTAGGATGTCCACATCATTAGGAGTTTCGATTATGTCTCCTAGATTGCAGTCATCTGTGAACTTTGTCAGCCAAAGACCTTTTGTGTTAGCCTTTACTTCCGAAAAGTAGATATCAAACAGGAGAGGACCCAGGACTGAACCCTGTGGTACTCCACTTGTCACTGGTCTGAAGTCGGATTTAGAGTCTGCTACTTTCACAGTGTGGGTTCTGTCAGTGAGCCAGTGGGCAACCCATGTTGTGACATAGGGATTTATACCTAGTTTAGTGAGTTTATCTATAATTCCAGAGTGGGGGATGGTGTCAAAAGCCTTGGCAAGATCTAGATAGGCTGTGTGAATCACCTTACCCTCATCTACGGCTTTGGTGACCGCTTCAAAGAAGTTTATCAGGTGTAGGAGGCATGATCTGCCGTTTACAAACCTGAACTGGGTGGGGTCCAGAGTCTAGTGATTACCAATGTCATTGTTTATTGTTCCATGATGATAGGCTCGTCAGGCTAATGGGGCGGTAGTTCCCGGGGTCCATGGTGGCTCCCCCTTTGTGGAGTGGGATAATCGTCGCTGTGCGCCATTCAGTGGGGACAAAGCCTGAGGTGAGGCTATAATTAAACATGGTACTTAGCTGGGGTGCCAGTTCGTTCTGTAGTTTATGTAGAACGCAGCCTGGGATGTTGTCAGGTCCCGTGGAAGCTGTGTTCTTGGCTTTGGAGAGTGTGGTTTTTACCTGAGCAGCTGTGATTACAGGAACTTTGCATTCTTCTGGTATAGTGATGGGCCCTTTAGGGGGTGGGGGGGGGAGTTAGCACTGAACCTATCTGCCAGGATGTTGGCAATATCAGTTGGTTCTGTATATTTAGTGCCATTGTGCTGTAACTTAGAGTAGATCTGAGTGTTGCCATTGAGATTCTTGACATAGCTATAAAATGCTTTGTGGTTGTCTTTAGAATTGGTGGCAATTTTGTTTTCACAACTAGCTTTGGATGATTTTATGAGGGATCTCAGTTTTTTACTGAGGCTGACCAGGGAGTTCCTCCAATTATAGGATTTTACTCTTTTTTGCAACAGTTTCTTTCTTCTGTTGTAGTGTTTGTTTATGGCAGGAGACCAGCAGATTGGCTTCCTTTTTTTGGAGGATAGCATCTTGGTTCTGTTAGGGATTGCACGATCCATGCACTCATGTAAGTGCTTATAAAGCACTGTTCAATCATCTTTGAAGATGAATATGCCATAATGAAAATATATTACATTTATAAAGGGCTAAAATGAAATAAAACATATGTCTGGTAGCTGCTGTATTACATTGCTTGAAGTGGCACTGAGAACAGATGAATCACAAATGGTGAATGTAAGTAAGTCACAGATCACTCCTCAGGAGATTATAAGACACAGAGTACTGGGACACAGCTTCCAATCTCTTTAGGTATAAACTTTTGAGGATTTTTGACCTTATTGATATGTCAAGTGAGGTACAAACTAAAGAGAGAGTTACACTCTCTGATGTATCTGGTCAGTGCTGATTAGATGGGAATGATGACATCATTGGATTTAAATAAAATTTCTTTGGCTATTACACATGTCACGTGGAAGGATTTCCTGACTATAGTGCCATGTAATGACTAAAGGAGGGGAACTATCCATCCAAGTGTCCAGGTCCCTGACTACCTTTTTATTTAGCAGTGGTATATTAGCTATATTATATGTTGCTGTGTTTTGAAGGAAACTATACTACTCTTTTTAGTATTCACTTAAGCCCATTATCAGGTCCACTATAAAGAACAAAAGTGCTCAACTTTACCACTCTTTGACTATTTTGTGGCTGTTTTATCTCCATATTGGACACCTTCTATGGCATTTGGTTTAGAATACTGATTTGTATTCTATGCATACCTGTCATTCAGACTATAGTTCACTTCAATTTGTTGTCTTACTATGCATGTGTGTGTTTATGTGTGTGTGTGTTTGCATGTGTATGTATATATATATATATATATATATATATATATATATATATATATACATAGATACACACACACACACGCACACACACACACACACACACACACACACACACACACACACACACACACACACACACACACATACAGACACACACACACATATACACACACACACACACACACACACACACACACACACACATACACACACACACATAAATATAGATACATATATCCCATTAGTCTTCACCTATGTACCTCTCAAGGTTATGAGCTTTGAGCATATCAGTCCTTCTCAGCTCATGTTTCAGTCTCTACATTGAAGACAGTTTAAACCAAATCAGCTCCAAAAATGGTTCCATCCACTTAGTGGACTCATATAACATTTTCATACAAATACAATGCCACCTTCAGTACTACAAGGGGAGTCATACCTGTATTTTCAGGAATCAAAACTTGACACAAATGTATTTGCTCCAATCCTCCAACCTCATCAAATAATAAACATAGCACTATCATTCCTTACTCTACGCTGGAAGACATTCTTTACTGTCAGAAACACAAAGTTTATAAATAAGGTAACATACATTCAAACCCTGACCTACTTGTTCCAACAAATCAACTCACTACAGACTGAAACTCTTCTGAAACCTCTGAGGTTTGTGGTTATATTACCACTTCTACTGAAACTACTACATCAAATCCCCTGACTAATATACCAACATCACAAATGAAGAAGACCTAAAATTGTATTCTTTAATGCTGGTAGCATAGCTAACAAATGAGCCGTGCTAGAAGTCTGAATTTCCAATGAAAACTCTAATTCTTGCACTCACTGAAACCTTGATCACAGATAATATATGTGCTTCACCTTTCATGTAATCTAATTGTAATATTGTCTAGGACAATAGATCAGGAGGGAGTGTCAAGCTTCTTTGCAAAAAGAACTCTTCGTTAGAAATTCTTAATTTCTCCAATTCTCAAAATAGTAATGACAGAGATTCTAACTGTATAACAGTTAAACTCAGGATAGGAAATAGTATACAACTGTGTCTGTAATATACATTCACCGACTATCTGCAGTTAAAATTATAGAAAAGATATCTTGTATAACATCCTCTCAATGGACTTCCCTAATGATAATGTTATACTAGATGACTTGAAAGTAAAAAATAACAGGTGCAGAATCTACCTAACTCAAAACATTTCTTTCACCATATAAACCTGAACAACTGGCAAACAATCTGACAGTCCAAATGTTAGGAAACTATGCTATTCTAGATGTCATTATTACAAATATTGCTACCACTGTTCCAGCATCTCTATTCTTCCTAACACACTAAGTGGCCACTGAATTGTTCTCTCCCATTGGTCTTTTAAAAAAAAGATAAAGATCCCTCCAAGAAATTATAATAAGTTAACCATTCCCTTGCCACAAGCTTCCTTTTTTTTCCAAAATCTTTTTATTTAAATTTTCTTTTTTCAAATAATAACAACAATACGGTAACTCAAAAACACAAATAAACAATACAAATACCTATCTAAAGAAAACAGACAACAATCTCGTTCCGAGAAAATTATATATATATATATATATATATATATATATATATATATATATATATATATACAATATATACACAAGAAGTCACTACATCGTCAAGTAAAGTATGAGAATTATTATGTTCATTTGATCTCCAAGAGCAAGTTTTGCAAAGCATTGACTGGTACCCTTTATTTGTCATAATCAACTCAATAAATGCATTGACTTACTTTACCAATACCCTCACTATTTGCCTGTTCAAAGAGAGTTGGAAAATACCACTGGCATACAAGTGATATTAAATCCCCTATGAAACAGAGGGATAAAGGTACAGGCAGCCTGGAATGAAACTCAGATAATTCTGTCCTCCCCAAACCTATCAAAAATTAAGAAAGCAAAATAGAATAGCAATTAATTTGGCCAAATCCATATTCTTAAGAAATAAGAAAACTGATACAGACAACAATTTGAAATAATCTGGGGAGAAACTAAAGGAATTAACAAGACAAATCACAAAACCTAAATACTTTCTCTTCAACTTTAAAAAATTACAACAACCCTCTCCTCCAGAAGAGTGCAAAAACCAAATATACAAAAATATCAATTTTTTCAACCCTCTATGCAATTTCAGCACAACCCTCACAACTTCCTTGAATCAGTCTTTATCCATTAGCTGAATATGCAGGTTCACTGGAAACATCCCTAAAGTACACACACAGCAGGCTTATCTGAGAGGCAGTCTGAGACCACTCAATCCACCCATCATTTATTTAAGACAAGCTATGGACCACCTCTGCCCTTGTACTTTAAATAAGTGTCAGGGGCATTCATTCTTCTGTTTGTATTTTAGCCTGCATAGTCACTAGTCTCAAGACAAGTGCTTCAGTGTTCTAGTTTGTAATCAATAGCTATATAATCTGTAAACCCTCCTAAACTGACTCCTGCTGGTCAGCTTTTTCTCTCTACTTCCTAACAGACACTGACATTTACTCATACTGGTCTTACTCAAACTATTTCTTTCTCTTATATTTTCTTCACTTTTTCTAACCTTGATATTCCCATTATTTATATCCTCCTGTCTTTCTTTAGTGGAGATACATGCTTTCAAGGAAGTCACCCTTGGTCTCCCCCCTTCCTTTCTTATTTTTCCTTGCCTGAGACAGTTGGCTAGTAAACCTCTTTCAGCTCTGAGCTAGTATTTATGCACAGTCAACATTGACTCAGTGCACTCAGCTGTCTTTGTAGTGTGATTTTATTTTGCTACGAAAAACTAAAAGGAAAAAAGTGCCCAAAAGCAAGGAAAACCAAACAGTAAAAAATTGGGAACCCAGGAAGGATGACCAACACTCTGAGGTAAAATGAAAATCTGTTTATTGATCCAACAGTACACAAGTCCCTTATAATCCACATTATGCAGTCTGTGTTTGTCGATAATAAGGGACTTGTGTACTGTTGGATCAATAAACCGATTTTCATTTTACCTCAGAGCATCGGCCGTACTTCCTGGGTGCCCTTTTTTCCTGTTGTTTGATTTTATTTTGCTATAAAAGTGTCCCTGCAAGCAAATAGATATATATGTAACAGTAAAGTCTGCAGTTTAAACACCAGTCTGTAGGTTATATTTTTATGTAAATTATAAATATTATGTCAGCCTAAAACAACAAACTTTCTCCACTACTCCATTTTCTTAGACCACAGTAGTCCCATTGGTACTTTCTCCTTTAACTGTGCTGAATTCATTGTTTTTAGCAGTCCACTGTCTCCCTTCCTTAAGTTTAATTAATCTTCTTATGTAACCACTTTGAGTTCTCAGCCAATATTTTTTTCCACAGCTGCAGTACTGCATGCTGGCTTACTTTTTTTCATTGTTTTGCTGATCTGTGGGGGTTGGGGTAGCCTTTGGACTTTGCATTTTAAAATCAATATAAAGCTCTTTACATTATACAGTTGGTCAAACAGTCAAGTGAAATTTTTTACTGATATCAGCATTAGTCAGGTCCAAGTGATATTGGACTAACTCTCCTATTAAAACTGTGTCCAAGAGCAACAAAATCAAGGCTTTCATCTACTAGCTCAAAGGCCTTATAAATTGCATTGTTCCTTTTACTTATCTCTCTCTAAGAAGATTTGTGGATGTTTAGGTTAAGTCACTGATTGTTTTTTTCTCTGCCTCTTTGCCTAGTTTTTCAACCTGTTTCATTCACCATTGCTAACTCTCGAGCTCACTCCATGCCCCTACCCTTCCCTCAATTTCCACCTACCCCCTCTTACTCTACATTCATACTTCCATACCACACCCACTTAGTCCTCAAACAAAAGAAATGCATAGGATTACTCCAGATAATAATACCCACTCTTGTTTACCACCCAAGACTATCTTTCAAACTGTCTTAATCCTTGTCCCCTATAACTATCAAATTACATCTCTACAGCCAACCCAAAACCCTCCTAACATTTTCAAATCCTAATTTACTGGAAAGATAACACCCAAGTTAAATAAGATGCTTCTAACTTAAACTATTTTACTATTCCTCCTCACTCTACTAGCCTTCATCACCAATTATCATAAAGAATATCAACATCTACCCAGCCTGTCTTTCTCCATAACACCTTATTTCTACAAACAAACCATATCTGATTTATTTATCGATGCATATCTTAAAACTAAGTATCAGAATTTACGACCAAATACCAAACCAAGACCAAAATAATACTGGTGACATTCTTCAGTCTGTAAAATATTAATTCAAAAAAATTAGTGGAGATATTCACCCCAGCCCTAGTCCCACTGTTCATAGAACCATCACTTCTAACCGCAAAATAAACCACTCACCTAATACATCTCAGCAAAAAGCAGAACCCAAAGTCACATTATTGAATATGAACCTAAGAAGTATGTGAAATAAAATCCATGATATACATGCCTACCTTGACACATACACTCCTGATGTAGACATAGCAACTGAAACCTGGTTAAAAAAAAGAAAAAATTTATAATGAGATCACCCCCTCCTCAGATACAATATATACTTAGGCATAACCTGAGTAAATTTTATTGCACATACTGTTTGTGTATAATAACTTACTAACAAATAAATAAGTGTTCCATTTTTGTTGACATTTCAGTGAAAGAAACCATCACACTCCCTTTCAACAGAAATACTGCGTCCAACCTTAAAATATTCCATCATAATTGCATTGCATAAACTAACAACATCTCCAAAGACATTAGACCTGTCTCTACTCTCTTGCAGACATTTTTTAAAAACTTCTGCACTAAAAAATAATGAAAAATATTCATAGTTATTGTTTTCAGGAAAACAAAAAGGTATAAGAAATGCTTTTAGTGCCCCCACTGCCTTGCTCGCTGAAAATTATTCCATTTTTTGTAACAGTAATGATGGCCTTTCCACAGGTGGGATACTCCCAGATATAACCAGGGCATTTGAAACAGTTAATCACAATATTCTTCTTACGAAACAGAACAAACTTAATTTTGGCCTACTACTATCAAGTAGGTAGAAAGATACCAGGAGAAGAGAACAATCCATGTCCACACTAGCAACCCTTATCATTGCTTGGAACCCTAAGTGCCATTGTGTCACAAAGTTCAGTTCTGGGTCCTATTCTCTTTTCATTATTTATTAATGCTGTTACAAATTACTTTGATAAGATACTCTATGCAGACAACATCCTTCTATTATAAGCCAGTAAATATCCCTGTGATCTCCAGGACAAATTACATAAACTCTGTTATAGATTCTCTCATTTATTCTCCCCTTCAGTCCACTTTTCCCTAGCTGAAAATGTTCTTCTCCCTAGATTGGAGAATGGTCTTCTGATTACTTTTTTCCCTTTGCAGAAAATCCCCAAAGACTTCAGATCACAGAAAATAAAATTTGCAGATTTGCCCTCCTAGATGATAGCAGATCTCGCCTTTAGAAACTCCTGCAATCTCTGAAATGGCTTCCAGTTACCAAAAAGGCAACTCTTCTCCTAGGTAATATTATTTACAGAGTACTAAACAGTATCTATTGCACATCTTTGAGATGGAAATTCATCTAACAACAGTTTTTTTTTTCCCTTATGAATTACCCATAGGAAAGACTTACATCAAGCAAACTTCCATGTAAAACAGGTACTGCAGAACATGCCTTCTACTGAGTAGGTCTGGCATTATGAAACAGATTCTCACCTGACTTGGAGGGGCCTGGAATCTCTTATTGAGTTAAAAAGGGCTTCTCTGAACAATTGCACTAGGAAACCAACTGTAAGTGCTTTAGGCACAATGGTTAACCTCACCATTTCCTATTAAACAGTGTACTACCTCTGCCAAGACAGTCACTGTAAAATGTTGAATTCTAATAGCATGCTACCTCCAGCATGACAAGTCTTTCCCTGGTTGTTAATCCTAAATGTTGTCATGCTTGTGTCCAGAAAAGCAGAAATTCAAAATGGACTTCATGTGCTTAGTGTAAACAAATTTGGTTTTGCTAATAAGCAAAAAAAAAAAAAACTTGCAATGTTGTAGGGCAACTCAAGGACCACAGCTGGAAGCAGTAAAAACACTACTATATGCTTATTTAGCAAGTCTGAATATGTAATAAAATCAATACAATAATGCTTTCATATTCTCCAAAATGCCGGACTTCTTCAGGATAAAATAAAATACCTCTTCTTTTTCCTAATGATCTTTCCAAGTCATGAGGTAATCATAGTTTAAAGGCACCATGTTCCTAAATTTAGAATCTGAGTTTTCATTAGAACTTCTACAACCAAAAATGTATATAGGGATGTGTATAAATATTAAAATATGAATAAAAGTGAAAACAGAAATAGTAACAAATCGTAATTGTTACTATTTCTATTTTCACTTTTATTCATCTTTTAATATTTGTACACATCCCTATATACATTTGTGTTTGTTGAAGTTCTAATGAAAATTCAAGTTCAAAATTTAAGAGTATGGTCCTTTTAAGCTATGGTTATATAATTATTTGGAAGGGTATTTAAGAGATTGGATAGGTGTTTGATTTTATTCTGAAGAAGTCCAACACTTTGGAGAGAGAATGAAGGTGTTCTTGTATTGAGTTTACTACATATTTAAACATGTTAAATAAATCTATATTAATATTTTACTGCTTCTAGTTGTAGTCCTTCACTTGCCATACACCACTGGAAGGTTTTTTATTAATTTCATACACTAGTGGTAGTTGCTTTTTGTGGTTTTAATAAATTTGTTTTTATTGTTAACTCCATCTCTGCAACATTTCTCTGTACATATGACTCTGTAGCAAGCACAAGAATTTACAACAGGCATGTATTTTTTTCCAAGAATTAAAAAAAAAAATAGATTTAGAATTTTGTTCTTATGTATTGATTGCTTCTTGAATATTTATGTTGTTGCCTTTTATTTTCACACTTTGAAGTCATGGATGACAAGGGTGTTTGGATCCACTTACCTACCAGTTTAGCAAATAGTAACTAACTAAATAAGTACATTCTTTCTGGATATTGCAGATATCAGAGGGAGCACTGAAAGTTATTCCCAATTTACAGGTGTTTGCAGTTTGATTATTCATAAATCCTGGTTATCACCTTTGGTATCAGAAAAGTAGATCCCAAACATGAGACGTCCCATTTCTTTACTAAGGGTGCTATCCTTCAGCCAATACTCCATTTTACCACATAAAGAATCTATGCTTAAGGCTGATGTTCTCCTTACAACCCGGGTATGAGACATACTACTGAATATCTTGACCAGATTGAGATAAGCAATATGAACCATGTTGCCAATATCAGCAGCTTGTGTAACCCTCTCAAAGAATTTAGCTATGTTGAATAGGCATTTTCTCCTAAAAATGATGCCAAATTGTTGGGATTGAAGGCTAAAGAGATTCTTGATATCATAATTAATGTGACTGGTTTGCATCATGCCTCATAGATTTACAGATCAGACTCATAAAGCTTATTGTCTACAATTTCCATGATCCATAGTAGGTCCATACTTGTTGAGGTCTGCAGAATTTGGGAATATAGCCTGTGTCTAAAGCTCAGGTTAAATAATTTAAGGAGAATTTCAGTGAAAGGATGTTTGACAATGTTTATTAAGTACCAGGTAGGTTGCCAAGACCCATGAAGGAAATATTTTTGATCTTTGGTAACACCTTAAGATCATGTTTTTCTGTGATGATAGTTGGTGTAAGGGATTCTGGGATCAAAGGTGCTTAAACAGGTGTTTTGAAGATGAAGTTTGTAAAGAACTTATTTGCCAGTATATTTCTGAAGCTATTGGGGTTGGAGTGAGAGGAATCTATTAAAGGAAACATTCGAGGTAATTCTGAGTGTCATTTCTTACTTTGTAAACATAGCTAAAGAAGGCCTTGTAGTTATCCTTCACTTCAGAAGCTATTCCCTTTCATTGATTGCTTCAATGGTCCTCATCATGCTTATTAGTTTTATGATGATATTTTCTAATATCCACATTCTGACTATTCTAGCTTTACTGTACAGTTTTAAGAATTTTTGTTTCTCTTATAAAGTGCATTTATGTCATCTGAACATCAG
The DNA here is from genome assembly GCF_019279795.1 of Protopterus annectens. NCBI lineage: Eukaryota > Metazoa > Chordata > Ceratodontiformes > Protopteridae > Protopterus > Protopterus annectens. The sequence continues at coordinate 559,884,284 of NC_056737.1, read as the reverse complement.
TGGTTTGTTTTTTGGATTTCTTAATGTATTTGACTCTAACGTGGACTGTGAGATTGAATTATTTGTCTAGGTGGGCATTAAACTCCTTGGAGAAGTCGGTTGTTATGTTGAGGACAGTAGTGGTAATGCCAAGGGTAAATGTAGAGGTTTCATCATATAATTGCATAAAACTCACCCTTTTAAAATTATTAAATTCAGATACATTGGTTAATGTCATGAGTTTATTGTCCAATGTATCTCTAGCAGGAGAGACCAGGAGAGGAAAATTGTTAAAAGTAATATTTGTGAGGAATAAATAAAGAATATTGTGGCCTCTAGCAGGTAAGTTAACTATTTGATCCAGGTAATTCCTATTTATTGACTTGAAAAAATGTCTAGATATAGTTATAGCTATAGGTACTTTTCATCCTACAGCTGGGTAATTTAAGTCACCTGAGGTTATCAAGTTATTGCTTACAGAAATTTCTTCTGAATCATCCAGGAATTTAATATAATTGTTGGTCCATGGTGAACTAATGTTCTAGGAACTTAATTTGTTGACTTAGTAAAGGAAGCATTCCACTCAAAACCAGAGTCTTACCTGCATCTGTCACATACATAGAGTTTTAACAAGTCTCTCTTGCATGTGCCTCAGTGTTTTGCATCCTAGATAATTCACTTGCACATAGACCACTATCAAGTTGTAGTCATACTTTTCTTGGCAGAGATTCTTGAAGGTCCTTATAATGTCTGTGATCCTGGAACTTAAAAGGCAGCTGACAGTAACCCAATCCTTTTACAACCTAGTGAGTGTGGAATTTGTAAGCCTTACCACTGAGTCACCAAATACTAATACAATTTTATCAATAGATGGTTTAGTATAACTTGATAGGGAGCAACTATGCCATTGATGCTTTATTATTGTAAGGCATGCATGGTGTATGTGAGCTGATGGATGTCTTCTGAGGCCTGTTCATACTAGTTCTAGGAATCATTGGCAAATATGTTTTACAACATCAGTATATAACATTGTTTTGTGGTTAGTTTGAGAATGTGGTAGTGGCTGATGTGAGAATGTGGCTAAGTGATGCTCATTTTATATTGCTATTTGTGTATTTGTGTGAAGTATGCCTCCAGATTACTTAAGTATTTAAATCTCTCATAGATTCATAGGTAAGTGCTAGGTTAGCTGCCATTACAGGCCATTTTTAAGCATAGCCAGTTTCACATTTTGTGCTTAACATATCCTATCCCATTGTTCTATAGACTGGTCTTACCCATCCCCATGGTCGATAATTATATATTACCTCTAATAAGAATAACTCGGATCATACCATAGATAATTTGAGGGGACCCATACATGAGATAAAGCATTTTGGAGTGGACTCTGTCCATTAGTATTACAGTGGGTAGTCCTGTGGTAAAATTTCTGTTTCCTGTCCATAGTTCTACGTTGCACTGGAATATGAGCAGGGATAATTGTTTTATATGTCTTTTTGTTTCATAGTTTTTTATTATGTCTTTTTTATGTGAATCTTATAGACAAAGTTTTCTGTGTTAAGCAGAAGTTCAGTATAAGGCTGGAAAACAATGGAAAAGTGAATAATGTCCTTACATTTTCTGTGTGTAAAAAGACAGAAATGGACATTGAAATGAAGCCTTTTTATTCCAGCTGCAGCTGTTTACTGGTTGGCATGGTCAGCTTTTAGTGCCAGACTCACAGTTAACAGTTTGCACCATTCTAAGCATTGTTAAGGTCGGGTGAGTACTTGCTCTAGACCAACACTAAACTAGTATGTAATTTAGCCATTACTGAAACATAATCATTGAGCTCTGTGCACTACATAAAAATTGTATTTGATAAACTGAAATACTTTACCAGTATAGCAGGCCAGAAAGTAGATGAAGCAAAAACAAAGGTTATAGTAATGAATTTTGTCCCAAAACATATCTTGGTATAGAACTCCCCCTTTTTGTGGGGATCAAGAAAAGATGAGATACTTGGGAACTTGACCAAAACAAGATAAAAAGAACACCAACACAAAAAAAGAGACAATAAATCCAACCACAGGACTACCAACGTAACTTTGTTAAGAACGTTCTGGAGAAGCTCATGTGTACTAAAGTGAGTGAAAGTGCTTAACAAAGTTACGTTGATAGTCCTGTGGTTGGATGTATTGTCTCTTTTTTTGTTTTGATACTTCGGAACTTGGTTGTAAAGGGATGTGGAGCAAACATCTAAAGAAATGTGGGAAGAAATTACTCAAACAATTATAACTTAGATAATACCATGGAAGCTGTTATCTGTTACATTAACAATAATGGGCAAATAGCTTCTGGTTCTGGCATTTCCCAATGTGACAGCTGGACTGCAAGAGCTCAGGGATTGATTGTTAAATAACTGGTACCATTGACATGTTAGACATATAACAAAGGCAATATATTACCTTAAATTCTTCTCCACTGCAGTAATCAATGCTGAATGCCACAAAAAAAAGAAAACTCTGGCAAAAGCAAAAGTCAACTTGGAAAATTTTTGGCAAACAGATTAGACTGGAGCTATTTCATCCAACATGGCAATTCCCTGACTTTAACTGCTAATCAGCTGAGAGCAATGGTGTGCTGCAACTCCCTACTTATACAAAGCTTTCATCTTCAACAGAATTGCAGTGACTAATATTATCCATGGAAAAATTAACTCTTTCTATGGAATCCATCCAAAACAGTTTGCAGTCGCAGGTCCAGGAAATTAAAGGGGCAGTAGCACATATTTTCAACCACAAGACCCTCCTGGAACAGATGACATATGACCTACAGCTATAGCAGAGACAGAACACCAAATCACTTTTCTTCTAGATTTCACTCAAAAACTCCAGGACTGAGAGGATGACCAAGAGAACCTTGAAGGTATAAATTAAATAATATTTGCATTTTAGGTTTTCAGGAGTGTGCAGAGAAAAACAATATGTTTTGGTTCCTTCAAGCATGGACCCCCACCACTTTAGAATTGGTACCTACTACTAAGATGTATATTGAAATAGCCCATCACTCTCTCATGCCACTACTCAAGCCAGGTGTTCCATCAAGGGCAGTGATCATAATGCTTGTATCTTGCCAACAGAAAAAAGGTTCTCCAGGCAGCTTGGGGGAAAAAAGAGATATAACACCTAGGTTATAAAATAAGGTTTGTCAATCCTTTTTTCCCAATAGGTACTACTTAAACATTGCCATTGGTTCCTCTAATGAAAGTTTTCAAAAATGAAAGGCTTAGAATTGTCTCTTCTGTATTTAGCTCATCAGAGAGTGAATTTTCCAGATAATACACTGGTCTTTCATCATCTGGAAGAGGTTGTGAAACATCTCAGAGCTAATACAGTCATAAATATGCCTGAAAACATACGCTGCTCAAGTGCAGTCACTAACCAGATCTTCTCAGCATTGGACTCAGTAACAGTCTATTCAGGCCGTAAGAGAATAAGGCCGCAAAATAAATCGCTGGCCTTAAATCTGGAGACTGTTTGAACAAGGTTGGACTGTATATATTTTTCTTTTGCCAGATAGCCTGCACCATAATTTGTTTACTGCCAAGAGGCTTCCTCATTCTTTCTCACCTTCTGCAGATGCAGATAAAGATAATAAGAGAGTCAAAATGTCAATTTGTTTTTTCTTTTTCACTATTAAAATAAATTTGCATATGAAATGGTACATGTAAACTATTTGACTGGCAATGACTTTCAACTCTAGGGCAATACACTACACCTGGCTTTGACATTATTGTCAAATAGCCTTCTTCTAGCACTATGCTGCAGTGGAGGGGTTTTGGGGGATAATCAGTTTCCCCATGACCTCGGAAGGTCAATCTATCTTTATTAACATCATGTTAACTGTTTTTTCTAGTTCAGATCAATTATTGTTTCGATAATTTTTATGTGTTTTTGATAATCAATACACTTTAATTGTCTCTTATTCTTTTTGAACAAATGGTTAATCAAGGTCCCAGGCTTCCAACTGTATTCACATTAAGAGATGGTCACTTGCTATGATTATTCTATTTGAGAGCAGGGAAATCTATTTATACAGATGCTGGAGCTCTGCACCAAGTGAAGATATTAAGCATTAACAAAAGTGGAATCTGCTCTGCTATCAAGCATTCTAGGTTACGCACATGGATAGGGCTGTATCTTCGAGACCTTTTAACAATATAAGAAGAAATCCACTTGTCACATCAGGAGCATAGAAAGTTGTTAGACTGCGGATGTGATGTACTAGTTTCATCTTCATGTCTGACTGCTAAACATAAAGGGGTTTCATTACTATTAAGGAAAGGGTGCTTCCTGTTTCAAATTTTGGAAACTTTCTTTACCTTGAGGGGAAGTGGTGGACATCATTGAACAGGTGATGGGCAGGGTTTAATGTTAGTTAATATATATTACCACCCAACATAGGCTTAAGAAATGCAAGGTAACTTGTAACTTTTATTCAAGATAAAATAAAAGGGCAAGTAGTTTTAATGGGGATTTCAGCTGGGGGAAATGGAGGCATCAGTACTGAAGGTACCTATGATACTTTGATTGGCAAAATGTTTAAAATCCTGGTCAGTTGCATGGCATTTATAGATATGGGACTCTATGTCTGCCCAAACAATCCTTAATTCAAAAAGTATTCCCTAAGACACAAGGCATCCAGCTATATTTACAGGAGCTATACAAACGAAGAGCTGCTAGATTTACTTCCAACATATGAGGTATCATCTTGCCCGTACTTGTCCCGTAATTCTAAGTCTGAGATGACAGAATGCCCTGATGCTATACTCAGTATACTACAGACTGCTAAGAGTTGACCTGTGTCTGGCATAGAAAGCATCCTCTGACCCAGTACTGATTAATTTACTGTATATCAGGAAGTCAAATTGTATCAGAAATAGACAGTCTAGGGGATGTAAACCTCTTCTGCAACATCAATAGAATTGTTTGGAGGGAAAGGTATATTTCAAAGAGGATACTGCTGCCCTGGAATAGTCTACTCTTCCACACAAAACAAAGTTAATCCCTGACCATATTCAAGTGCCATTTGAATATATGGATGGAAAACAGAAAATTTAGCCCATGGCTGCCCCTTCTTCTTATAAAGGACAGAATCAGCTCCTAACTTGTTTATCCAATGCATTGGTATCCTCAAGCTATCTTTCATAGTTATTCTCATTAAGGTCAATATATAACTTATCAACCATGAGATGGAAAGGGCAATCTGGAACCAAATGAAATAGGGTAATATGAGCACAAGAAAAGGAAATTAGCTAGGCTTAAAATGGCCCACAAGGGCAGCTAGCCTCGTTCTTATCTACAAACCTATGAACCTTTGATGCTATCCTGATTTACTTTCACAATTTATTACCATCTTCCCAAATCTCATGGCCATATCCCTATTATAACAAATGCCATTATTTCTTACTTCACATATCTGAAGCCACCCAAGAATTTATTCAGGCAGAGAATATCAACAACACATATTATGGGACACATACAAGAGCTTCTTGTATGCCAAATTAAGGGAATAAGCTAATGGAAACAGTGAAATAATGAGTTGAATATCCTGTAGGCAGCATATACAGGCTGATATCCACCAATCAAAGGCAATGTCTAAAGATGTTGCAGGTTCAGCTTTCAGAGATAAAGCAGAAAATCTAGGAAATATTAAAAAGGAAAATGAAATATCTATTGACAATCTTAGATTATAATGTTACATGATTTCCCCTCAGCTCTCTCCTAGGCTAGCCAGAAAAAGAAAATGTAGGTCCTGGAAGTCATTCCCCACCCACTACCCAGATTTCCAGATTTACGTATACCCTGAGCTGACATGATGGATCTTTTTAGAAAGTTTTATCAAGTTGTTTTCAGAGAAGTCTCTACGGAGAAAATGAATTATTTTCCTAGTTTCTTACTTCCCATGCTAATGGCCAAACAGAAGAACTCCTTTCAGTGCAAGTAAGTCAGGACTTCGAATAGTCATCAAACATTTAAAATTAAGCAAAGCACCAGATGGTCTGCCAGGAGAAGTTTATAAAACCTTGCACCACTAGCAATGAGAAGGCTATGGGAATCATGTGTCACTGCATCAGATGGGATACAAGTCCTTCCATCGTGGAAGGGAAGTACTCATTGGTACTTCCCCTGTTAAAGCCATGGAAAGACAAATCTAAACCAGAACACTACAGGCCAATCTCTCTTTTAAACATGGAAAGTAAGATTTTAACAGGTATATGGTCATTAACACTAGATTCTTTGCTTCTCCAATTAATCCATCCAGACCAGTTTAGCTTTGTCAAAGGCAGATCTTCCTCGCAAACCATACTGAGTGGCTGAATCGGTAAAATGGGGAAAATCAGAATGTTCCTCTGGGATTGTTGTCAGCAGATGCCAAAAAAAGTTTTAACATTGTTAGCTGGTGTTACTTAGTTCAAATACTGAAGGCATTTCCTGAACTCTTCCTCATTTGTCAGCTTAATGCAAAGATCCTATGAAGGCTCCTCTGCAGTGTGGAAAAATGGGACCTTAAGTATCCAAACATTTTCCCTGGCTAGTGGATTAAGACATGGCCATCCATTACCTCTGCTTCTGTTATATTAACAATTACATTAGAAAAGAACTTCAACAACTAGGAGGCAAATCCACTGATCTACCTCAGTTTATTGGATTCATGCAGTTCGCAGACAACCTGCTAGAGTTGTTAAATGACCCTCAGTGATCCCACCAAGAAGTTTGGCATATATTGATGGACTGGCACTAAATTTCAGGTTATAAAGATAATCTACAAAATCCTTCTTATGTGCATTCAATATGCCATTATGCCCACTGTAACTAGATGCATGCAGCTTCATTATTGTCCCTCTCAATTTCACATATCTAGGTATGCTCTTAACTGCCACCCTTTTAGATACGAGGAATAGAAACACACAGAGGATATAATCAATAATTGACATTACCTTAAAGGAATGGGCTGAATCATCTGTCTTCTTTGAAATTAGACTGAAATTAATTAAACTGATGCTGTATCCTATGCTATCTTACATTTTGTAGGGACTCACAGTGTAAATCTTTAAAGAAATGAGATAAGTGTATACTAAAATTTCTGTGGGCACCCTGTATATCTAAGGGGTACTCCAAATCTCAGCTACGGTTCACATGAACAGGGTGGGATTAGAGTTCTGACATTGTTAACAGCTTATTGTACCAGCATATTACACTATTTCAGATAGTGGTATACTCCATTATCTCCCGTCCATGGATACAAGTCTTACAAGTTACTATCTTTTCCACCTTGAAACTTTTTCCCTCTCTTATTCTGCTATCACAGATGAAGCAGAATATTGTCTGCTCTCTGCAATAGCCAGGGACAAATATGGCAGATGTCCCTCCATAGGGACTTCATGATATTTAAACACAATGCATTGAGGTATTTCTACCATATTAAAAGCTATGCCCAAGAGCGACTTTCATTTCATTGCTTTTTCTTTTCAAAACACATCGTATTTTCATAAATATTCACCCATCTTCCCAGTCTCCATGAGGTTACAAAAATAACTTCTCTAGCTTTGCAACTCTATTCCTCAGTGAGGTGAAAACAGTTCTCCATCCTAGTTGCTGCATTTTGTTTCGCAAGCAGCCAGTTAATTTTTTATGAGCAACTACCATCTATGTTTATCCATGGGTCTAATATTCACCACTTAACAGGGGCACTGAACTCTCCAGTCCTAAATCTGATCATAACTAAAAGAGACATTGCTGTGACTACAGCTATGAACATTTAATACCTTTATTTGGTCTTGCTCATAAACTATTATCATCCAAGGGAAGACTTTAAAAGAAGCCATTGTGAAAATTCTCTTGGAGCCATAGATGATAATAAAATCTTATGAGCATTCTCAAGGCCCCATGGTCACTTACACAATCCCTGAAGTGGAGTACATTTGTGTAGAAATATTTGCAGAAGCTCTTCATTACCCCAGATGTGATCCATAAATCAGGCCTTGTATTGTACCCAAAGTGTCAGAGATGCCAACAGACGTTTCCTGGCCACATATAATATGGGACTGTCATAAAGTACAGCCTTTTTGGGAAGCTTTTTAATTTCAAGTGGGTAAGATATATTCTCTTTCCCCAGCACAGAAAAGAGATATGGCAGTTCCTTTAACTCATTCACTTCAATAGAGCTCTGGAAGTCTGGACTGTAACTGCCAATGGGTGGAGCCTAAGCCTTTTGATATGCCCTCCATTTCAAGCAAACGTTCACATCTCTGGAACCACAGTGGTTATGAGAAAAGTATAAATGACATACGCTTCAGCACATACTATTTTTATAGTGGTAGTAATCTTTAGGTTCTAGGTCTTAAACCAAATTTTATAATACACAGTAAACAGTAACTATTACATTTGTAATATTTTGTAAACAACTTACAATATCTCAGCAACCACTCACGTTACACAGATACTGTCAGCAGAATTTTATTCATCAATCTGAGAGCTTTCATATGAGGCTAAGGAGTTGTGTTTGTGTTACTTGGTTGTTGAGATGCTTAGGAAAATGTGAAAATTATATCTATATAAATTAATATCATAAAAACAACAGTTAATATCTATTTACCTGCACTAGGAAGAGGTCAAATATTAATGCAATTGAGTTTGCCATTGTGGAAGCTTTAAGATGAAATCTTTTAAAACCTTGTACATAGCATGGTTTTGGAATTATTGGTGCAAATATGAACAAGCGATATTTGACACCTCGAGGTGTCAGTAGGAGTTAACCTGAGATGCACCTGGAGGCATCACTTGGATGCAATGAGTTAAACTACTAGTCCTAGCCACTAAAAAAACACCACTTATCAAAGGAAAGATGTAAATCTTCCACAGTTACTAAATGTTGACATATATTACAGGGAATCTATTCAGATTAGTTCAGCTTTGCCATGAAGAAGCATCAATAATTTAAATTCCAGGGCTGTTGGGAGAAATGTATGTAAATCCTAGGCATATCTTTGGCGTAAGCATATGCTTTTTTTGCAGCCCATTTTATTAAAGTAAATTTATGAGCAACAGCAGATAGGTTTACAGCAACCTCACTAGATTAGCACATTTAAGCACATATGTAAAAACGTCCTCTTTTTCAATTTTCATAGCCCTGACATTATTGTGTTCAGAGATTCAATTAAGTAAGATGACCCAGCTGAACCTTGTAAATAGCTGTGTTCCTTTAATAGTTGCTTAACTGAAATATATTCCTTTTATTTTAGGAAAATAAGACATATTGTAACACGAAAGAATATAATCCCTACTGGTGAAAATAGACCACAAACCAAGAAAAAACAAAAAGCGAAAGGATCCAACTGCAGTGATGAAATAAATAATCCACTAGCCACAGGACAAACTGGAGTTTAATGAAGCGCTTTTCGTCTGCTTAAGTAAGCAGACTTCTTCAGACAACACAGTACCATGAACACAAAACTTATATAGTTGCTAAACAACTTGTTAACAGTCAATTATTCAATCAATCTATTAAAAACATATGTAATTTTAAAGGCATAAAAGGTGACTGAAAGTCACTATAAAGCTCACATGAATTAAAAAATGTAATTTAAAAACTAACCACTCTAAACTAACATAAACTAAACACTAAATATTCTTAAGTATTTAGACGACAATTATTAAAGAGTTGTAAATATATAAATAAGAAATGTAGGTGTAAAAAAAATATATATATTAATGAATACTAATAAATAATGAAATTATATATATATATATATATATATATATATATATATATATATATATATATATATATGTAGATAGTGTAAGGATTAAGTGTTAACAAACAGCACTAGCCTGTCAGGACTAATAACTTATCTTGACAGGTTTCTCAGTTTTAATAAGCTGCTAATGGAGCAGCCATCATTAAGTCCGGGTAGTACATAAGCATTAAGCCTAATCTGCCATCTTAATTCTGACCCCTCCAAAAGTAAATGTAGTGGAGCTCCTCTCTTATTTTCATGGATCTGGTCAATCACTAAAAATGTAAAGGAATGGTCATTATACATGGTGATGTGCTTGGCTAGGGCATTGTCTTGTTTTTCTCTGCTGATAGCGTATTGATGTTCGTAGATTCGCTCACGTAATCTACGCTCAGTCTTTCCCACATAGAATCTTGCACATTTTTGGCATTGAGCCAAATATACAACCATTCTAGAATTGCAAGTACATCTACAACGCATGTCAAACCTTTGGTTGTTGACAGTGAATCGGTTAGATTCACAGATGTATTTACGCTGGTTGCAATTTTGGCATTTATACATTCCAGGTGTCCGTGTGGGGGTACTGTCAGGTTGTTCTAGCAGGGTTTTCAAGTTTTTGCCCCTCCTAAAAGTGAGTTCTGGTTTATTGCCCACTTTCCCAAACACAACATGATTACTACGAAAAACATTCCAGTTCTTAGTGATAATATCCAAAGTATGATGGCAGTAGGTTAAAATTAACCTTGCATTAGTATTAGAATTATAAGAACAGGGTTCACCATGCCTAGCTGGTTCAACTACTTCAATATTAGTAAACTCACTGTTAAGGTTGATCCCAAGTATGGGCATGTATAACTCGTTCTGTCTCTTATTAGTCACCTCACTAACCAAACTGTCAAGAAGTGATTGGGGGTACCCTCTATGTAGGAACATATTGACTAATAGCTTACACTCATTGTAAAAATCTACTTCAGTGCTAACCATGCGAGCTGCTCTAACCAGCTGCCCCTTAACTACTGACTTTTTCTGAAAGTTCGGATGGCAGCTGCTAAAATGTAGAAAAGTGTTAGAGTGAGTAGGCTTTCTATAAATACTAGCTACATATTTGTTCAGCTCTGCATTTTTAACTAACCATATATCCAGATATGCAATGGCGTTCTCACTGAAGTTAGAAGTAAAAGACAAAAAGTCTGTGGAGGAGTTGAAAAAGTCCAAAATTAATTTACTGTCTAATTCCCCTCCCTCTAACAAAATAAAAATATCATCAAGGTACCTAGTATAGTACCTAATTTTCTGCTTAAGTGCATGATTGTTCAACACATTTTCCTTTTCCCAATATGACATAACCATATTGGCTAAGCTAGCCCCACAGGGTGAACCCATGGCGACCCCTATTTTTTGTAAATAGAAATTCTCACCTAGCATGAAATAGTTATTAAATAAAATCAGGTCCAATAGTTCAATAACTAGTGAGATTTCAGCTGCAGGGGCACCTTTGCTCTTAAGGGTAAACCCCACCCAGTCTATAGCTAAATCTAGGGGGATACAGGTGTATAGGTCTTTGACATCTATTGTCAAAAAGTTGTATTTATTGTCAAATGTCAATTCACCTATTTTTCCCAGGAACGACCATGAATCTTTACAGATTTGTTCTTCCTGTTCCAGGTATTTCTGTAAAATAGAATCCACTAGTTTGGCACAGGAGTAAGTAGGGGATCCCCGTCCGTCCACCAATGGACGCATAGTGGGGTTAAAAAAGTCCTTATTAATTTTTGGAATCCCAAAAAGACAAGGAAACCTAGGAAATAATGTGGTAAGATACTTATACTGGTCTTGGTCTAATCGGCCTTCAAAAAACATCTCATCTAAACTGTTTTTAATGTTATGGTAGGCTTTATTTATTTCAGATCTAGAACTTAAAGTATAAGCATCGTTGTTAAGTAAGGCCAACATTCGGTCAAAATAGTCAACCTTATCAAACACCACTACTCCTCCTCCTTTGTCCGGTTTACAAATACGTAAACTATGCGCTTTAACAAAATCTAGTAGTTCCAATTCTTCTCTACATTTAGCAGTGTTACTGTTAGACAAATGCATGTTCTTTTGCCTTAGATCTAGTTCACACATGTTTTCAAACAACTGGATGGTGGGGTGCAATGGAGGGTTGAAGGTACTAGGTACCCTAACTGGGTTGTCATTAGTGATGTTAATGTTAGAGCTATCACCAAACAGTAAGTTAAAGTTAAGCTTACGTGTATACATTTTAATGTCAATAATAGTTCCTACTAAATCGAAATTATGTTGGGGTACATAAGTGTGCCCTTTAGAAAGAAAATCTGCCAAATCACTTGGAATCGGAACAGAGGAGAAATTATAAATATTAAAATCTCCTATTTGGTTAGTAGTAATAACTGGTTTCATAATTTCACTAGCCAAGTCAGTATTGGGGGTATCAGTCTCAGGAACATCAAGATTCCAAAGACATAAGTGATCAATAGATTGAAAATTATTGTCAGCATTAGCAACAATATTCCCATCATAAAGTTCTTCTAGGGGAAAGCTAAAATTGCTGACAGAAGTATGTGTTACAGTCTCTGTTGGATCAGTCTCTGAAAATTCCCTTTGTTCAACTGCTGGAAATTGTTGCGTTTTTTTGGAATCGCCCCCAACTGGTTGGCATTGTGAAAAACCTGCTGTTGGCCCATGTGCACAGATGGAGTTACTTTGTTGGCCTGTTGCCTCCGGTTTTGTAACCTCTCACTTCTCCTTACCACATGTTCTGCTTGAGGATCTACAACAAAGGAGTCCAAACCTCTCATGCTAGTGGTAGGAATATCACTAACATGGTTCTGGTTTCCATCATCGGTAACAATATGATCGTTAATGTTACCATGAAAATGTTGCCAAGTTTGTGATGGTGCAGGGGAAGGGTAGGCTACTCCTTGCTCATAGGCTCTACAGTCCTGGTCCAGTTTTTTAACCTTATTCTGTTTGAGTTTATTCAGATATTGGTCAATGCTACTAAAGCATCGACTATAGTCGTATTTATACCTATTGAATTCTTCATGCGCTTTAATAGTGGTATCAAGTTCAGTTATTTCGGTGGTTAACTGACCCACCCAGATAGAATAATGTTTGATCATCAAAGATAGCAAGTCAAAGCCTTGCTGGTCAAATAACTTTAGTAAATCATTATGAAATTCAGAGTTCGGAACCAGACCTGTTGGGTACTGGTAATGCCTTAAGCCTTTAGGTATAACTTTGCACTCAAGGCAATCTTTAAAATAAGAAATTTCAAGCTGTAATTTTTTAAGTTTTACAAGCAGCTTGTCAAATAATTTCAACTTAACAGCAATATCAATAGAATTGTTTACCTCCTGGCCTCCTGTTTGATTAGGCTTCCCTCTACTAGTAACAGCATCTCCGTTTCTAATGAGCGCAAAGCCTTCTGATAACCAGTTCCCAAGTACAGGTAGTCAGTTTGTGTAGTTAGTCTCAAAATTCTCGTTAAAACATCCTCTTTGTTGAAAAACATCTAGGTTACGCTGAGTGTCACCGCTTGATGCTGTCGCTGGTTGAATAACAGCAGTTTCAACTCGGACATTAGAGTTAGAAATGCTGTTTGTTACAGGTTCTAAATGTAAGTTGACATTACTGCCCAAGGGAGGCAGAACGCTCCCTTCCTTACGCATATTCTGTTGAGACGATGATGGATTAACGTCACACAATAGTGAGTCATCACCTGGCGATAAGTTAGTTAGAGTGGTTTTTAAATTACCAGACAAAGGCAGGAACAGGTTTCTCATATCCTGTTGCTGGCTGTCCAATTTGTCCAACCTCGCACACAACGAGTCCATTCTTTTGAACAACGAATCAACTAGCTAGGCATGGCAAACTCTGTTCTTATAATTCTAATACTAATGCAAGGTTAATTTTAACCTACTGCCATCATACTTTGGATATTATCACTAAGAACTGGAATGTTTTTCGTAGTAATCATGTTGTGTTTGGGAAAGTGGGCAATAAACCAGAACTCACTTTTAGGAGGGGCAAAAACTTGAAAACCCTGCTAGAACAACCTGACAGTACCCCCACACGGACACCTGGAATGTATAAATACCAAAATTGCAACCAGTGTAAATACATCTGTGAATCTAACCGATTCACTGCCAACAACCAAAGGTTTGACATGCGTTGTAGATGTACTTGCAATTCTAGAATGGGTGTATATTTGGCTCAATGCCAAAAATGTGCAGGATTCTATGTGGGAAAGTCTGAGCATAGATTACATGAGCGAATCTACGAACATCAATACGCTATCAGCAGAGAAAAGCAAGACAATGCCCTAGCCAAGCACATCACCATGTATAATGACCATTTCTTTACATTTTTAGTGATTGACCAGATCCATGAAAATAAGAGAGGAGCTCCTCTACATTTACTTTTGGAGGGGTCAGAATTAAGATGGCAGATTAGGCTTAATGCTTATGTACTACCCGGACTTAATGATGGCTGCTCCATTAGCAGCTTATTAAAACTGAGAAACCTGTCAAGATAAGTTTTTAGTCCTGACAGGCTAGTGCTGTTTGTTAACACTTAATCCTTACACTATCTACATATATATATATATATATATATATATATATATATATATATATATATATATATATATATATATAATTTCATTATTTATTATTATTCATTACTATATATATTTTTTACACCTACATTTCTTATTTATATATTTACAACTCTTTAATATAATCCCTAGCTTAGACAGTTTAAAATGTATTTTTTGTTTTTTTTTCCTTTTCTGCAAATATTGTAGAGATACAATCAGCTCTTCTATTAAATGTTTATTATTCAATATAAATCTTAACTGATACTATAGCCCTACTTAAGCACAACAATAGATGTGCTAGATGTTGTCCCATTAATGCCATGTTTCTGAATTCAGATATTCTGCTATCAATATTCTATCTTAAATAACAGCTATTTTTCATTTACATCATAAAATGATAGCTTCCTGTTTGTCAAATTATTTGTTAGCCTCTTTTCTCAACTATTTTCAGTACTTGTACCAATATAAAGTATGTTTTTTTTTGTTTCATTTTGAATGGTAGCATTAATTTTATTGTTGAAAAATGAAAGAATTCAAGAACAAACAAAAAATAATGTACAAGTGACTGATGTTTTGTCTTCATCTTGATCTCATGCTTAACCACATAGGCTCAGGCTGTTCTCCCTTTCTTTTGTGTTCACCCTTCCTGAACCCCCCCAGTTACTCCTTTCTGAATACCATGGACAGAACACTTCACCAGGTGGGCCCAAAAACACCTCAGAAACGTCAGCCTCAGTAGTAATTATTGTTAGTAATTATTGTTAGTTCAAGGAAAAAGGGATTCAGTGGAGAGTGGTGAGCATGAAACCTGGAAGCTATCATCCTATGATAGAAGATAAGTATCCCTAGATATTGAAGCAGCTAGTATAATGACATCAGGATATCTTTGCTCCTCCCTAGTATTAATCTGATACGATCTGGGATGCTTCTGGTCTCAAAAATTGGGTCACACAGCTATCATAGGATAGCTGGACATTGGCTGCTTCATCCTGTCATCCCAGTTATCTATACTAATGACTATAATCCATTTCAGAGTTCAGGTCAGTAGCAGCACAAATGGAAGAACTGCCACAGTGTCATCTGGATGACTATGATTAAGGTGTTTTTGGCCTGCCTATTTATTATGTAGATCTGGTATACACTGTATGTATCAGTTGTGAGATCAGATATGGAAGATATTGACAAGGGAAGGCATACTATAATGCTAAGCGATTTACACTCATAAAATTGTCTCAGGACACAGAACATATGCTGAAATGGAAGGACATGACAGGAATATTGCCCAGTGAGACAACAAGATCACATAAGTGTATCTGCACAGATCTAGAAAAGGAATATAAACAGCATTATACACAATGTTATGTATATAACATTTTTAAGCATGTTTTTAAGTTAAAGGAAGCTAGAGCTTGGGAAAAGAAAATAACACCAATTGAGCATTTGGAAAAAAAAGCAAATAATAATAGAAGAGGAAGTAATAAAGCGGTATGAACTTATTGAACTCAGACTAACTTGATATGTAGGTCTAGCATTCAAATTCAAGGGAGATACATAATTGTTTGACAATAAATCTGATAAAACATAAGTAGTAGATTTTACAGCAGAGAAGAGAACAGAACTGGCAGACTGGAAGAAGAGTAATAAGGTCAGCATATAAGGCAAGATTATATCTGAAAAGCCAATAGAGTAAGTAATGTCTTTTGGCTTTTCCCGGTTAGGGGTCGCCACAGCAGAACTCTGGTCCACTAATGATTGGCAGTGGATTTTTACAGTGCCGAGTTGCCAGCCCAACGCCCAACCTTCAAAGAAGGCACACCCATTCACGCACGCACCTACCTGCATGTCTTTGTACATCACTTGACCATGGGGAGGACATGCAGACTCCACACAGAAGGTGCTCCAGCCAAGAATCAAATGGGAGAACCTCTTGCTGTGAGGCGACAATGCTAACCACTGCACCACCGCGGCCATATACAGTGCAAAGACAAAAACAGCAAGGAGTGAACATTTAAATTAAGATATAACAGATGAGCAGTCGAGGGAAATATGGCTTAATCCTAGTTAGTTGTCTAAATTGAGACAATGTAAAATTGTTGTATGGAAATATTTGTACAACTATTTCTACCCCCTTTGAAACTTAAAAAAAAAATGTTTCCAAAGACAAAAGGAATATGTCGGAGATGTGATGGTTCATAAAGATGTTCATGGGAGAATATATTTTGGGAATGTATGCAACTGCTTGAGTATAAAAATAAATGAAATAATATGCTACATCTTATACTTGACAGACAATTTAAATAGAGCTTAGAGATGTATTTACTGAGCTGTTATAAAATACCATGCTGTATTTAATGTTGATAATGTCTAAAAAGTTACAGATAGAAAAGGGAAAATCAGTGACAAACCATCCAGAAGAGATGATTTCACAGATTTAAAATATGGACCAGACACCTACTAGAGATCAGAAACAGAGCTCCACAGTAAAGAAAGAAAGTGCACTGCATGGAATTCTGTAATGGAAAATGAGCTTGAAAAGGCGACTGGCACAGATCAAAGGACCTAAGATGAGTATCTACATATTAAAGTAGACTGAGATACCAGATGTAATGACACAGGTCCAATTGTTAACATTTTTAATACAATGAAAATAAAACAATATCGTCAGTAGTTAAATTCCTGATCTGAAATTATACTGTAAACAGCTAATTTGTGTGTTGCACGATTATTTTTATAAAGGCATGTTTATATCAAATTTAAGATTAAGACTATATAGAATTGCTATTTGTAATATATTGATTTGCATGTTTAAAATGTAAAGTTATTGATAGTTATATGTAATCACTTATCTGACATGAGGATAGTTTATTAACATTGTTTAGAGATATTACTAGTATCAAAATAGCAAATACACCATGCATGGAGTAAAGATTTGATAAAAAAAACAGTGGCACTCAGAATACTGATATGTTCCTATCATAGTTAGAATAAATCAGGCCAGGAAAGCAAAAATAAGCATAAGCCAACTGTCATCTGGCGGGATCAAATGATGCTGGCTGAAAGAAAAAAAATGAAAATATAATCGCTATTCATTTACAATCACAACAATGTACTAGTGTTCAGTGCAGCAGCAATATAAATAGCAGAAAGAACAAAATAAAAAGGAACAAAACAACAACCAGACAAAAAAATAAAAACATTAGGAAAGCAGTGGTGTGCAGACACTGTGAAAAGGGCAGTAATTTACTTTATCTGAGAAGAATAACTACTACAGCTGCCAAGGTGGCTTCCAGTATAGGATCATAGGATCATAACATCATAGGAGGTTACTAGGCTATTGGCCCTGAGGCGCTTATAAGGCTAGCCAAGAGTTTAGCCCATGTTTAGATAAGTCAGCACCCAAAGGCCCTGTCCAGCAGGGACACAGGTGGAATCCTAGGGGTGTATTTTCTGTTTCCCATCCAGTTATCCAGGTTGCGCTTAAAAAGGGATAATGAGGTACTCTGCTTGATGTGGAGAGGAAGTCTATTCCACAGATGGTGAAGTCTCTGGGACAATAATCTGTCCCACCAACAAGTCCTATTGATATCACAGACTAGGTTGAGGTTGCGCATAGGGGTTGCTCAAGTGAAGACTTATGGATATGCAGCAGTCCCATCAAGATGGGATCTGAGATTGCTTTGTATGCCAGACAGAGGTCACATCTGAGGAGTCTGTATGAAACTGAGTAGAAGGGCAGGGCATTTAGCCGATCTGTGTATGGTAGATGTTTGAGGCCCTGGATTCTCCTGGTGAGGAACTTCTGTGGTCTCTCTAGCTGTTGCATGTGCTTTGCGAGGTACATGCTGAAGGGGGCATTGTACTGAATAACTGGCCTTATACAGGAAGAATACAGGGATGTTATGACCTCTTTTTCCCTGAATGAGATACTCTTACTTATGAGGTTGGCCATATAGAAAGCTTTCTGTACAATGGAAGGAACATGGTGGTCCAAAGTCAGGTTGCTATCAACATGGGTGTCCAAATCCCTCACTACTGAGTCTGTAGTTATGACACTGTTATTAATGTGATAATATGTGGGGATGTCTCTCTCCCCAAAGGGGGTGATGATGCATTTTTTGGCATTCAGCTTGAGGCCATGTTTCTGGCACCATTCATTTGTTTGAGTGAGACCCTCTCGGAGGAGATTAGAGGATGTCCACATCACTTGGGGAATTGATGACTGTGCCCAGCTTGCAGTCATCTGCAAACTTCATCATAGTCCACTAGTTTTGGCCTGCACCTCAGAGAAGTATATCCCGAATAACAGAGTCCCCAAGACTGATCCCTGGGGTACACCACTCTTTACGGGTCTACTGTTTAAGGTGGCTTCCCCTATTTTGATTAGGTGGGTTCTATCAGTGAGCCAGTTTGCTACCCATATTATAACATATGGATCAATGCCTAGTTGAGAGAGTTTATCTGCTATGCCCGAGTGAGGAATAGTGTCGAAAGCTTTGGCCAGGTCAAAGTAGGTGGTGTACACTGTCTTCCCCTCGTCCATGGCTTTGGTGACTGTCTCAAAGACGTTGACCAGATTTAACAGACATGACTTATCCTTGACAAAGCCAAACTGTTGCCAAATGTCCTTTGTTAGTGAGTTTCATGATAATCCATTTCATGGCCTTGCAGATCAGGCTAGTTAGGCTGATGGGTCTGTAATTTCTTGGATCAGTGGACGCTCCACCTTTGTGTAAAGAGATGACAGTGGCTGTCTTCAACTTGGCTGGGACAAAGCCAGTACTCAGGCTTTGGTTGAATGGGTTGGCTAATGTTGCTGCAAGTTCATGCCTGAGTTCATGTAAGATGTAGCCTGGGATGTTATCGGGTCCATGAAGGCTGTATTTTATGCCTTTGAGAGGGCAGTGATGACCTGTTCCCTAGAGATAAGGGGTAGTGGTCAGGTACTGGGGATGTCCTGATTTACTGATGGGGGGACTAAGGGGAGAAGTTTTCACTGAATCTGTCAGCCACTAGATTGGCTATATCTACAGCATTTGTGTGGTATGCACGCATTTGTTTGGCTGGTAGATGGCCGATCGGAAAATGTTCGAATGCATGTCTACGAGTTTGAATAAACTAACACAAAGTAAGCGAAATGCAAAATCCCCCCCCCCCCTTGTGACCCATGGTAGTGCTTGTTTACGTGGTAGAGCAGTCAGAATTGTCGAATTTGGTGTTTTGTTTGACATTCCAACCGTTCGCCACAGGGAGATTCGACGTTGCAGGTCGGTGTTGTACTGGATCGACGGAAGGTTGCTTGATGAAATGCATGGATTCCCATTTGTGTATGTGATGTCCTTGACCACTAGTTCTGAACAGATCTGGGTGCTTCCTTTGAGATTGCGGACACATGTGGAGAAGGCCTTATAATTTTCTCTAGTAGATGTGGCCAATTTGGACTCAAAGTTGGCTTTAGAGGATTTCACTAGTGCTCTTATTTGCTTGTTCAGGCTAAGGAGAGATTGCTTCCAATTGGGGACCTGCTCCTTCTTCGTCCTGGAGAGCAATTTTTTTCCTTTTCTTATATAGTTATTTATTGCAGATGTCCACCAGACAGGTTTCCTTTTCCTTGTGGAGGATGATTTTATCCTGTCAGGTATTCCTGATTCCATGCATCTATATTAATGCTTGAATAGTACTTTGGTGTATATTGGGACATTGGTGCCATTTTCTACAGTGCGGTAGGGGGCTGTGAAGCTGTTTATACCATCTGTCAGGAGGTTGTAATCAGCTTTGGACAAGTTTTTTTGTTTGACCCTAGCTAGAGGGGGGGGGGGTCAGGGGAGATGGTGACTTTGAAAGTGACCGCTTTATGGTCGGATATTACCAGGGAGAATAATACTCTAGGGGTGCTGCAATGGTTACTCATGTTGATAAATACCAAGTCCAGGATATTATCACCTCTTCTGGGGGTATCTACAAGCATTTGCATTGATAAAATCGAGGAATCTCTGGGTATTTTAGTTCTGGCATAACTAGTTTTTCCAATCTATGGTTGGGTAATTAAAGTCACCCAGGATCAGGGTAAATGGTTGACTCTTGATTGATTTGAAGAAGTCCAGATAGGTGGAGGGGGCATCTTGAGTCAAATTTGGAGGCCTGTAGATAGCTATAATTTGAATAGGGGTCTTATCAATGGTTAACTGCACCTGGAATGTCTCCTGTGCGTCATAATATTTGAACAGCCTGGAGGTGTGTGTCTTTAATATGTATTGAAACTCCACCTCCTTTGGCTTTGCTGACCACAGTTTGGGGTATGACTGTATGATATGATGAGTAACCAGGTAAGGCACAGGTGCTCTCCACAACTTTGAACCAGGTTTCTGTGACTGCACAAATGTCAGCATCTTCCAGGGTTAAGAATGCTTGCAATGAGTGCAATTTCATGTTTAGACTCCTAGCGTTTAGCAGCATGACCTTTAATTTGCTGGCTAAAGATGTATTCTTAGCTTTAAGAAAAAAATATATAGTTTACATTTAAATATTCCAAAACACAGTTTCAGTAATTAGAGTTGCTAATTGATATGAAGCCAAGTAAAGGTTTTACTTCCCTGGTGCAGAGAGACTTAAAAAAAAAAAAATTGTGGGCTGGCCATTTGGAACACTTTTTTTCATAAAATAAGAAGATAAAATTGCAATTTGCATTTCAATTAGATTTGTGGGCTATTTTGTAGCTATTAGGACACTTCTTGCAAGTGTAGAAAAAGGGCTCTAGATTAGTTATTTGTAAGCTGGAATGGTAGAAAACTGGGCTGCTTTTTGAATGTAAAACATATTATAGGTTATTATTTATATTGTAATATAAAAATAAACTAACTGTAGAGTATTAAGGGCATTTGTCCTTTGACATAGCATCAAGAAAGCTGTATTATGATTCTGTAATGGCAGGTAGAGTAGCACCCAATTTAAAATAACAAGTAAGTGTTATGATACTGATTTTTGTTCTTTCTTTTTTAACATGGAGTATAATTAAAGAACCAAAATGAGGAGAAAATGGACTCAGTTGCACATACAGTGGTATGTTCTTTTGTAAACACTAGAAATTCCTATACCCTTAGCTATGTATTTTTGCAACAGTGAAACTAAACATAAAGGGTCAGACATTATATATACAAATTCCTGAGAATACCATGTTTTGGCATATTTCACTTAGTGAGGTACTGCATCTCTAATTTATTCCATATAAGTAACAAGGTTGAGGAGGTAAAAGTGCATCACCCTGAAAAAATACAATTTAAAAGGAGAGCAGTAAGTTTCAACATTTGCTGCTTTCCTTTATGTTCTCCATTTATTTTCTTAATTTTGAGACTTGCAATTACATGTCAACAAATTTAAAAAAAAAAGGAATATCATGCTGCTAGTCCACCAGGCTGGGATGGGGGACTCACGGGGGTTACACAACTAAAAATTAGGGTCTATATCATATATTAAAAATTCCAAAATGTCGAACACCATATGTTCGAACTTGGAATTTCAAATATTGAAAACATCAAACGCTCAGAATAGCAAATTTTTTTCCCAGGGAAAAAATTTGCTGTTCCGAGAAACATACACACAAAACAAGCACACCAAAATAAATAAACCACACAAATATAGTTAATAAAACCCAACCCCACACTAAACCACACATACATTACTAACTATCCACTTACCTTAACCTGCACCCTAACCCTAAGGTCCGTAACTATTGCACACACACCCTACAAAACTACACACAAACAAAGCAATAAATACACACACATACAGTTAACAAAACCCAACCCTACACTGCACCATACATACATTATGAACTATCCACTTACCTTAACCCGCACTCTAACCCTAAGGTCTTTAACTCTTGCACCACAGTGGAGGAAATAGCAAACTCCGATGACGGCCCACCAATTTCTTTCCCTGGGAAAGAAATCAATGTTCCATCAGTTTGCTCTTCTGAGATTTTGAACATTTCAGTTCTATTAAATTAAATTTGGCATTTTCAACATTAGAAATGCTGATAGGAACCCAAAAATGATTGCTCTTTTACTTCTTGCAAGCTTTGAATACATATGCATAATTATGTCTTTTTGAATTGGTTGGCAAGGGATATTTTTCAGATAAAGTCAATTATTAACATCCTCTAAACTGCTGTGTGAATTTGCACTAAGGCATCGACGAGTCATCCCTCCCCTGGCAATCTATGCACAGCTATACAAATTATCTATGAATTCCATCGCAGGCTGTTGTTTTGCTGCCTAATAGACATTATTGTATAGCTTTTATGCATCACCTGGATAAGTGAGGTTCAGAACTGTAGAAGACACGTTTATGTCTGTTACACATTAATGGATGGATGCCTTGGGGGGGGTTACTTCATAGGTTCATAGGTAGGTACTAGGCTATTAGCCCTAGGGCCTATATAAGCCTAGCCAGAAAGGTACCCTGACTTTCACCACCCAAGAAAATTATTTTCCTGTGCCCCTGTCTAGCAGAGCCACAGAAGTGATCTCTGGGATGAATTTCCTATTTCCCATCCAATCATCAAGATTTTTCTTGAAGAGTGCTAATGAGGAGCTCTGTTTGACATAGATAGGTAGTCTGTTCAAGAGTATGGGAAGTCTCTGGGACAGGAATCTATCCCTCCAGCATGTTCCGTTTATTGTGGTGACAAGGTTTAGGTCCCTAGAGCATGTAGCTCGGAGGGATTGGGATTTCTTTATGTGGAGCATGTCTAACAGCTCTGGGTTTGACATAGCTTTGTATGTTAGGCAGAGATCACCACTGAGTAGGCAATATGCAACGGAGTAAAGCTGGAGTTTTTTGAGATGGTCTGCGTAGGGCATCTGTTTGAGGCCAGTAATTCTCTTTGTGAGGTATTTATGTGGCCTTTTCAGTTGTTGTAGATGTCTTGTACATACCAAAAGGGGCATTGTACTCTATAATGGATCTAATGAGTGATGAGTAGAGGGGAACAATGACCTCTTTTTTTATGGATGAGAAACCTTTGTAATGAAATGAGCCACGTAGAAGGATTTCCTGACCACTGTGGGCATGTGATTATCAAAGGAGAGACTACTGTTCACCTGTGTCCCAAGGTCTCTTATCACACTTTCGGCATTAAGTAGACTACCACTTATGTGGTAGTTCATGGGTACAGAGTTTTTATCAAAGGGGATGACAAAACACTTTTTTGCATTGAGCTTCAGGCCATGGCTTTGACACCAGGCATCTGTCTCAGTGAGGCCCTTTTGTAGCATGTCCACATCGTTAGGAGTTTTGATTATGGCTCCTAGTTTGCAGTCATCTGCAAACTTTGTTAGCCAAAGACCTTCTGTGTTAGCCTGTATTTCAGAGAAGTAGATACCAAACAGGAGAGGACACAGGACTGAACCCTGTGGTACTCCACTTGTCACTGGTCTGAAGTTGGATTTTGAGTCTGCTACTTTCACAGTGTGGGTGCTGTCCATGAGCCAGTTGGCAACCCATCTTGTGGCATAGGGATTTATACCTAGTTTAATGAGCTTAACTATAATTCCAGAGGGGAGGATGGTGTCAAAAGCCTTGGCAAGATCTAGATAAGCTGTGTGAACTACCTTACCCTCATCTATGGCTTTGGTTACTGCTTCAAAGAAGTCAATCAGGTTTAGGAGACATGATCTGCCTTTTACAAACCCGAACTGGGTAGGGTCCAGAGTTTGGAGATTATCAATGTCTTTGTTTATGAGTTCCATGATGATACATTCCATGGCATTGCAGACCAGGCTCATCAGGCTAATTGGGTGGTAGTTCCTGTGGTCCGTCATGGCTCCCACTTTGTGGAGTGGGATATCCTTTGCAGTGCACCATTCAGTGGGCACAAAGCCTGAGGTGAGGCTATGATTGAACATGGTACTTAGGTAGGGTGTCAGTTCATTCTGTAGTTCATGTAAAACGCAGCCAGGGATATTGTCAGTTCCCCTGGATGCTGTGTTCTTGGCTTTGGAGAGTGTGTTTTTTATCTGTGCAGTCGTGATTACAGGAACTTTGCATTCTTCCAGTATAGAGATGGGCCCTCTAGGGGGTGAGAGTGGGGTAAAGTTAGCACTGAACCTATCTGCCAGGATGCTGGAAATATCAGTTGGTTCTGTATATTTAGTGCCATTGTGCTGTAACTCAGAGCAGATCTGAGTGTTGCCATTGAGATTCTTGACATAGCTATAGAATGCTTTGTGGTTGTCTTTAGAGTCAGTGGCAATTTTGTTTTCATAACTAGCTTTGGAGGATTTTATGAGGGATCTCAGCTTCTTACTGAGGTTGACCAGGGAGTTCCTCCAGTCATGGGATTTTACTATTTTTTGCAACAGTTTCTTTCTTCTGTTGTAGAGTTTGTTTATGGCAGAGCACCACCAGATTGGCTTCCTTTTTTTGGAGGATAGCATCTTGGTTCTATTAGGGATAGCATGATCCATGCACTTGTGTAAGTGCTTATAAAGTGCATTTGTGTAGGATTCAGCAGTTGTACCTCTATTGTCCATCTGCGTAGGTGTCATGAAGTTTTCCACTTCTGTCTTAAGAAGTGTGAAGTTGGCATTGGAGAAGTTATTTATGGTGGTTTCCCTAATTCAGGGTGGGGGCGGGATGTGGATGTCTAGGGTAATTAGCTTGTGGTCAGATCTGACCAACAAGAAATTGACCTCTGGTGTGGAACACCAGTTGCCCATGTTGGTAATGACCAGGTCTCGGATATTGCTGTCCTTCGTGGGGGTGTGAATAAGTTGATCCTAGGCGTTGGAATTTATGAATTCCAGAAAACATTGAGCAAAAGAGTTGGCACATGAGTAGTTTTCTCAGTTAATGGTGAGGTAGTTGAAATCACCCATTATTAGGGTGTTGGGTTGTACCCTGATAATTTCCAGTGTATCAACAAATGAGGAGTGGGAATCCTGGGGCATAGTTGGAGGTCTATAGCAAGCTACAATTTGGATTGTGGTCTTGCCCAGAGTTAGTTGCACTTGGATAATCTCGGATGCATTATGCTGTGCAACTAGCCTGGAGGTGTGGATATCCTTAATGAATATGGACACGCCTCCATCTTTAGTGCTTCGTTCTGGGTTAGGTGGCCGAAAGGTGTGGTATGAATTATAGCCTGGTAACACAGGGGTGCTCTCTGGAGCTTTGAACCAAGTCTCTGTCACTGCACAGATGTCGATGTTCTCCATTTTAAGGAGTGCCTCGAGTGAGTGCATTTTGAGGTTTGGACTTCTAGAATTGAGTAGCATTACCCTCAGATTTTGCTTGCTTTTACCTGTTATGGTGGTGAATTTGTCATTTGAACCTTGCCCAAAAAATGGCACTACAGGGGTGGCAAGAGCCTTAGCCAGTATCCAGAATCTCAAGGGTGACAGGTGCAGGCCATCTCTGGCAAAGCATCATGGTCTGTCGATCATGTCGTCCCAGGCAGACAAATACTGGATCCCCTTAGAATGACACCAGACACTTAGCCAATTGTTGAAGTCAATCATTTTGTCCTTGTACTGTGGTATCATTCTGGGTGATGGCAGGATGCTACTCAGGGCTAGGGTCATACCTGCCTGGGCTACAAAATCGGCGAGCTCCTCCATGTCTCTTTTGATGTAGTCCAAGGAGGTATGTCTCAGGTCATTCACACCAACATGGACAATGACAGTGTTATATTGTACTTGTTGTGGAGTGACCAGAGTGTGTGTATTATGTGGCAGATCCTGGCACCTGACAGGGAGCTGACAGTAACTTTCTCCTTGTTTAGCCTGGTGAGTGGAACATCAGTGTGCCTGACTATAGAGTCACCTATGACTAGAGTGTTGGGTACGTTGTTATGCCTTATGGGCTGTGGTTGAGTGGCACACTGATTTTGTGGGCTATGTGTCATTTGTGTTGTGTTGGGAGGTGGAGTTTGCTTGCGTTTCTGCTTTGGAGGTCTCTGATGCTTGGGCAGGTTTTTATTGAGAGCCTCCGCAAATGTAGGTGTGTGTTTTGTGTTTCTATGTGTGTTTTTTAGTGGTGTAGGTTTTGAAGGACTATGTGATGAGTGTGGTGTGATGCAAGTGTTTACCTTCTCCTCTTAACAGTCTAGTCCAGTCTTGGGTGAAGAGAGCTTTGCTTCCAGTTTGGCTATATAAGTGCATCTCTCACAGGTTATAGTGTTGGGTGGTAGGAGGAGAGGGTTTTCTGTGTACATGAGGCAATTGCTGCATTGCCTCAAGATGCCCAGATTCATCAGGTAGACAGGAGAAATCACCGGGAGCTGACCCTTGGACATGCCTGGACAGCTGCTCATTTATTAAGTACTAAAAACTGCTTTCCTCTAGACAAGTGAGGAAAGTTGAGTGCTGTAGTAATTTGCAGCTTATTTAGTGCTTACAGTGAGGTCTGAACAAGTGCTGAGTTCAAAGAAACAGATTTGAGTGCTGAAACTAGAAAATTGGCTAGTTCTAAGAAACAAAATTAAGCTAGAAGGCTTCCCTCCAACACAGAAAGGTTTGGGGATCAGAAGCCTACAAACAGTACAGACCTCTTACAGGAAAGGTAGGAAACAAGCTTAATTTTTTTTCTTTCCCAGACCCTTTGTACACAGCAGGAGTGCCTGAAATCAGAATATGATCTCACTGCACTCAGTTGAGTGAAAGTGTTTCATGTATTTTGTTGTGACAATGTTTCTTTTTTTGGTGCAGTGTGTCAAGCTGATTACAGTTAGTACAGTAAAACTAGCTTACATTACTTATGTATTATTATTAATATTATTATTATTATTATTATTTCTTGGGTATTTTGAACCTATTGCAGCCCTCATGCTGTTTGAGACTGATTTAAATAGTAATAAGAAAATGCTAAGTGAAATTTTTGATATCCTAATTCATAGCATTATTTTCTCCCACAAACCTACATAAAAGTTTACAATGGATGAGGTTTTGCTCATCAATTTCAACCAGCATATATTTGGATTAGTGATTATTTTAACAATAATAATCACTGCTGGTGCAGTTTCTATTTACACACCAGCAGTGGTTCACTGTGTGGACTTTCCACTTGTCTCATCCATTGCATGACCATGGAGTTGGTATATTTAAGTAAAGGGGGCAAAGTCTGCCACGTGGGGGGGGGGGGGGTCACAGGTGAATGTTTTTATAAACTTCATCAGACTGAACTTCAATTATTTTTTTCACCAGGATGAAACTTGAACAAATTACAAATTTAAGGAAATGCAGATCTGTTTTCTCTGATTTGAAGATAACATGGTTTATTGCAAAATATAATGTTGTCCAAAGGGACCTGTAGGAATTCTTAAGCAATACATGCTGAACTGTTTCAATTAAATCTTTAAACATAATTATAGGTGAAGCATGTTAAAAAAAAAAACTGAATGCTGGAATCCCAGTAAATCAAAAAACAGGATTCTCAAACTAGTATTTGAATGTTAACTTAAAGACAACTTTTTTGTTATTGCAGTGGTTTCCTTAATATTTAAATCCCAGATTTATTGAATGTTTAACAGGATACCCTCAGATAATGACCATAGTTGGTGAGGTAGCATTTCATTGAAAAAAGATGTTATTTCAGAGATGATCATCAGACAAAACAATGCCTCTCATCAAAAGTAAGTATTTAAATGCAGAGATAGAAGAGCCCAATCACCACAAACACAATGCAAATGTGTGTGTGTGTGTGTGTGTGTGTGTGTGTGTGTGTGTGTGTGTGTGTGTGTGTGTGTGTGTGTGTGTGTGTCTTTGTGTGTGTGTGTGTGTGTGTGTGTGTGTGTGTGTGTGTGTGTGTGTGCGCGCGCGCATGTGTATGTATATTAGATATATATATTTTTTTCTTTTTGGTTTTCATAAAGAAGTGTTTGTTTCAAAGATGCTATTACCTGGTGTGACATTGTGACATATAACTAGCAGCTGAGCTTGACCATGCTATTCCTTTAACTATAAGCTAGGCAGACAAGTAGGAGTTAGGCAGGAAGTTAATAGAAATCAGCTGCAGGTGAAGATATTCCATGATTACTATGCTAGGAAGAGTCACATTCCTGTTTTCCTGAGTCGAGAGAGGAAGATATCAGGGATCTGCAAGGCTAGTTTAAATGTGTTCCTGAAAACAGAAGTGTGTATGATACCACTGAAGCAAAGGAGGGATAAGAGCTTCTGCCCTGTATTCTGTATTTTGAAGAAAGTCTTGTTTAATTACTTGGTCTCCTTTTGTTTGGATAAAGAAAATGTAAGTATTGATGTCCTTACATTCACTTCTGCAGTATTCCTTACAAATGGGATTCCCTGCCATGAAGCCCACTGTCCGGCCAGTTTACCAATGTCTACCATTGCTTTAAGGTACAGTGAACGTCATCTGCATTCTCCTAGCATGGGGTAGGACTGCAGATGGAATCTCCTAAACCTGCAGCCATTCCTCCTGTCTTGCCTGCTTTATTGGATGATTTTTCCACTGCCTCTAAAGCTCCGGATTCTCAGCCCCCTGCTCCCAGGAAGTCTGATAGGTTTTATAGGGTGATTGAGGATTGTTCCTTTTTGTTTAAATGTCCTGCTGCTGACCCCTCTGTGGTGTCTGTAGCCTCTGATAAGCCATCTCAATTGTTTCCTTCATCCAAGTTCTGACAAGGACAGTAAAACCATTGATAGACTGGTTAAGAAGGTTTATACTTTGGTCATCCTAGCTTTTAGGGCTATTAATTATCAAACCCATATCTCTAGGTATGTCTTGGCTCTTCTTTCTCAGGCTTGTCAGATTCTTTCTGATCTTCCAGACTCTGAGAGTAAATCTTCTGCTCTTTTGTTGCTTGAGACTTCCTCTCAGGTAGTTCATCATTCTATCAAATGTAGTTATGATGCAGCAGATGCTTCTTCTAGGGCTGCTGCTTCTGGTTCAGCTCTGAGGAGATGTTCATGGCTTTAGCTTCAGCCTTTGCCTGGTGATATTAAGGCAAAGTTGATGGATGCTCCTCTGGATAATTATTTTTTGCTTGGTGAAGCAGCTGCTGGTTTATTTAAGTTTCTTCAGGACAAAGTGAAGGCTTTACAGGAGTTTAAGCATGTCTTTGTTTCTCCGGTGCCTAAATTTCAGTTAAACTACCTTACTAAGGCAGCCTTTGTTTGTAGGCAGTCTCTCCCTCCTTCTAAAGGTAAAAAGGGTAGTAAACAGACTCCATCTGCTAAGGCTATTCAGAATGCAGGGATTCTTAAGCCTTCCTTTCCTGACAAACCAGCTTCTGTCTGACTATCCACCCATTCCCAGCCATATTCCTCTTCCTCTTCAGCTTTCTGTTTCTCTTCCTATTTGGCTCCAAATCACCCAGGATATTTGGGTTCTGTCAATCATTCGCAAGGGTACTTCATGGTCTGGATTTCCCACCCTCCTTTTATGGGCATTCCTCAGCCTCCTTGGGAGCAACTTCCTTTTTTTCCCAGAGGTTCTTTAAGATCTCTTGTCTCAGGGTACCATTCAAGAGGTGCCTGTGTCCCAAAGGGGGAAAGGGCTTTATTCAAGAATATTTCTAGTGCCCAGGAAAGAAGGTACTTGGAGCATATTCTAGGCCTCTCCCATCTGAACACCTTTCTGAAGGTACCTTCCTTTCAGATGTTGTCCCTTCAGTCCCTTTTTCCTCTCTTGCCCCCTCAGGCCTTTCTGGTGTCTGTGGACCTCAAGAATCCTTATCTCCATATTCCGATCCATCCTCTTTTCAGAAGATTTTTGCATTTCTCTGTTGCTTCCTGGCATTTTCAGTTCTGTGCTTTTGCCCTTTGGCCTTTCTACTGCCCCAAAAGTATTCACCAAATGCCTTGCTCCTGTGATTGCCTTTTGCAGGCTTCAAGGTATCCATATCTTTCCTTATTTGGATGACCTGCTGATTCAGGCATCTTCTCCAGAGGTCCTTTTGGAAAATCTTCATTTTACCATTTCTCTTCTTCAGAGCCTGGGATTTACAATAAACTTCAAAAAGTCTTCCCTGACTCTTTTTCAGGATCATGCCTTTCTGGGCTGCAGGTTTCAAATGGTGCCAATGCTGGCATTCCTGCCTCCTCCAAAGGCATTAACTCTCATTTCTTTCTTTCAAACTCTTCTTCCCCTGGCCCCCATTACAGCCAGGGAGTTTCTGAGAGCTCTGGGGTTCATGGCTTCCCCCATTCCAATGCTCCCTATGGCCAAGCTCCACATGAGGAAGTTCCAGTGGTTTCTGAAGTCGGTGTGGCTTTAGCATGCACATCCTCTAGGCTTTCCTGTTCCTTTTCTCCCATGTCTCAAGAAATAACTTCTGTGGTGAATTCAGCAGTTGTGTCTGAATCCAGGGCTCCCTTTTCAGCCCGCTCTTCCCTCTCAGGATCTGTTCACAGATGCTTCAGATGTGGGATGGGGAACAACGTTTGGCTCCCAGTGGGTTCAGGGGGTGTGGTCACCTCATCAGCAGAAGGAGCACATCAACGTCAAAGAGATGATGGCTCTTATGCTGGCTCATTTGGCCTTTCATTCTCTCTTCTCTCCAGGACCTCTCAAGGTATTCACAGACAATGCCACAGTCATGTAGTATATCAACAAACGGGGGGGTACTAGATCTTACCATCTTTGCCGGCTGGCACTTCTGGCATGGGATCTGGCTGTCCAATATCAGATGACTTTTCAGGCAGTTTACATTCCTTTAGACCAGAACATTGTGGCAGATAATCTGAGCAGGTCCTTCACTCAATCCCATGAATGGATGCTTCACAGGGATGTGTTTCTGGACATTGTTCATCAGTGGGATACTCTTCAAGTAGCTCTTTTTCCTCCCCTCTGAACAGACAACTTCCTCGGTTTTGTGCCAGAGTCCCAGGTCCTCTGGTATGGAAGGTGGATACCTTCTCCTTTTCTTGGAAGGAGATGTTTATTTATGCAATCCCTCCCCTTAATCTCCTTCCGAGAGTCCTGTTCAAGATTCAACATGATGCTCCCAAAATCTTGTTCCTGATTCCCTTTTGGCCATGACAGCACTGGTTCCCACTACTTCTGCATCTAGGCAGTCATCACAAGTTACCCCACAGGGTGGATCTCCTCACACAAGACAAGGGGTCTCATCCATGCCCATCTGTCCATGCTTCAACTGACACTATGGGTGATAGGGTTTTGATTCCTCATAGACACCTTTTTTCTGAGGACAAGCTGCACGTCCTGCAGGAGGCCAGGAAACCTACTACTATGAAATCCTACTTATCTAAATGGAAGAGGTTTTCTATTTGTTGTCTTTCTCGTCACCTGGGCCCACTTTCTGTGGATGTTCCTTTGGTTCTCTCTTATTTGTGTGAGTTGCTCAATGCTGGTTTGGCCTACTTATCAGCTCTTTCTGCTTGTCTGCCTTTAACTCCCCCATTAGCTTCTAGATTTTAGGCTAAGCAATTTCTTAAAGGCATACTTAATGTTAGACCTCCCAGGAAGCCGGTTCTTCCACCCTGGGATCTTAATTTTGTTCTGAAAAAAATTGACTCAGGCTCCTTTTGATCCTGCTGTTTCAGCTTCCTTGCAACATTTTTCTTGGAAGACAGTTCTTTTTTTAGCTATTACTTCTGCCAGACGGATGACTGGGTTGCAAGCCCTTATGGCTTGTCCACCTTTTTTTGATATTTCATGAGGACAGGGTGTCCTTGTGTACTAATCATTCATGCCCAAGATGGTTAGTGAGTTGTCACCTAATCAGACTATTAATTTGCAATCAGTTCTGAGGATGGTATGCCTGAATATCACCTGTATGGCCTACCCCATGCGAGGACAGTGCAGGGGACATTCAGTGTACCTTAAAGCAATGGTAGACTTTGCTAAACTGGTCGGACGGTGGGCTTGATGGCCAGGAATCCAATTTATAAGGAATACTGCAGCATTGAAGGCAGATTTTACGCAACTGTACTTTTTATTTTGAGGGTGGAGCACCATATCCTGCTTGGAAATGTGAAAATACTTATTTGACATGTTGATTTTTCTTAATACCTCACATTTCAGCAAAAAGCTAATCTTTTTCCTTTTCCTTTTAAATGAATTTGTTTATACTTGATGAATGGTTGAAAGCTATACTCTGTTATACTGTAGAGTACTATTTTTAACAACATGGGGAGTATAGAAAGACATTGCTTGCATTGTCAGTAGTATATGTTTAAATGCCATTTCTTTTATTTTATTAAATTCTTAGTAGTGACATTTTGTTTAATGGTTGCAAGATGGCATCTGTATTGAGTCTGTGATATTAATGTAATTTTTGCAGCAGTGCTTAAAAGGGATTAATACCTTGTTTTTGCACTGGACTCAAAAAGAAGCTAATATGTTGTATTGGAAATGGAGGCACTAAGGAAATTGTGATACCAGTTTACCTAATTGCTTCACCAACTGGTGTTTCAGAAATATGTGACTAGGTGGAAATTACACTATTCCTAAGCAGATGGTGGAATCAGGATGAAAGAAAGGCAAGCAATATATTTGTACATTTCATAACTGTTTTATATGGGAGACCTGCAAGGTCTGTCATGGCTAGAAATACAAATTTTGTTTTGTATATAAAATGTGTGTGTGTGTGTGTGTATACATATATATATATATATATATATATATATATATATATATATATATATACATATATATATATATATATATATATATATATATATATATATATAAATATATATATATATATATATATATATATGTGTGTGTGTGTGTGTGTGTGTGTATAGAAACAGGCCTACTTCAAATAAACGAAAGCTGAAAATGCCAAAGACCACATGGATGAGGCAAGAATAATGAAATTTAAATTGCCAAACCGCTAAGTATTCCCAAGCAAGTAAACACTTGCTCAACGTGGAGAATTATGCCCACTTACCACTTTAGTTGGTCTATATATGTAGGGTGGTGTGTGGTGTAGAGTCTCCCACATTGGGGGTGTGGGGCATAGCCCCCCACCTAGGTGGGTTTCAGCTAGTGCAGTATGTAGTACTGTAGTTTTGGGCAAGTGTTTACTTACCCTGGGAATACTGACATGATTCAGCATTTTAACTTTTGTTACTCTCGTCTCGTCCATGTTGTCTTTTGCATTTTCTGCTTTCAGTTATTTGAAGTAGACCCATAGAAACATATGCGGCTACTAGAAATGTCTGTGCACTAGTAGTTCATAACACGTTTGCTTGCTACCACTTGCTCAAAACAGTAAGTGCTCAAACTTCCACTCACCTTATCACCTCATTATCACACTCAATAGAACATGCTGGAGGGACAGGTTCATGACCCAGAGACTGCCCATGCTGTGGAATAGACTTCCCATACATGTCAAGCAGAGCCCCTACCTCACTGGCCCTCTTCAAGAGAAATCTTGATGAGTGGATGGGAAATAAAATTCACCCCAGGGATCACTCCAGTGGCTTTACTTGACAGCGGCACTGGGAACTAAGGTCGGGTAGCACAATGCCAGAGTAATCCTATGGGCTAGGCTTGTAAAGGCTCCAGGGTCATCAGCTTAGTACACACCTATGAACCTGTTTCTATGTAGCCCTATTATAACCCTTACTCTAACTTTAAGACCCCCACTCAGTTCTTGGTTTGAGTCCTCACTCTCTTGTAGTAGAATGAAAAATATAAACACACACACACACACACACACACATATATATATATATATATATATATATATATATATATATATATATATAGATTAATGGCTTACTAAAAGTATACTGTGACAGAAGATGACACACAGGCAAATTAAGAAATATTTATCTTACTCTCTCTTGTATAATTTCTCTTCTACAGTACATGCAGAAGACACATTGCTGATTCAGTTTGAAAAGAGTTCATTAATTCCATAATCCAGAAACAAGAAGAAAACAAGGGAGTCTTGATTAAGCTTTTCTCTGTAAATTAGAGGTTTTAGGTTTCCTAGATCCAAACAAATATCCTAAACAGAAAAAGAGGAGCAGACTCTGCCCATGTTCAGTCTGTCTCAGTTCTTAGTACCGTTTCAAAACCAAGCAGGATTTTTTTATAACACACAGAAAGTTCCAGCTTTGGTAGAAGCAGTGTTGGAACAATCAACAGTTCAGTTATGCTGAAGTACAAATATAAATACCACAAATATAGTGACATGTTCAGTTACAGACAGTTTTGTAGTGAAGACCTGAGATAACTCAACTTATATCACATGAAAGGAAAATAAATTACTATACAGTTTAAGGAAGGAATACTTGACAATTATTCAGGTAGGCCATATCCTCTCATTCTCCATTAACACACTGTCTTGCAATACATAGAACATTACTGTGTTTCTGGGCAATGCTACTTCTTTGAATCACAACCCTCTTGTGTATTATGCACAGCTGTTTGGATAGTGCGCAGTTGTTTGTATAATACATAGGGTATCTGTGAAGTACACAACAAGAAGGAATCTTGCATCCAGTGCACCTACTTGTTCCACAATGCTGTTTTGCTGCTGTATGAACAGTTATGAATAGCTTTTATGCATCACCTGGATTGGTTAAATGTTGCACATGATGGTGGGAGTGTTACTTCATGGTGTTGTACTGTTTTATGTGTTTAGTGTTCTGTGATACTACAACAAATTGCTGATATTTTTTGTCATGGAGTCTCAGCTTACTGCAGCCAAGCTCTTGCAGATCTCAAGTCATTTGAGTATGAAACTTTAAATGGTAATCTGGAAATGGGACTGCAGCTTTGATAGATCTGGTTTCTTGCATTATTTTCTCTTGTAACCCTATAAGACTTCAGTTGACAATATTCTAAGTTTTTTGCAAGTAGAATTTCCAAAGATGGCAGTGCTCTTTGGGATTCCATAAGTGCAGAAGGATTGTTATAATCCTCCATTTAGACCAGTTATTTTGGCACCTAAATCTGTCTATTTGGCTAGATTATATTTTGAATCCTGTCACACAAAATTCAAGTTATTATTTAAAGGATTCATGGCACTTGCTTGAAATAGTAAAAGATTTGCGGTTTGATAATTGTAGGTTTCGTTTTGCTTCTTTGGATGTTGTTTCGCTTTATACAAGCATTGACCAGAAAGTAGGACTTGAGTATTTGCAAGAATATTTAAGTAGTTGTACTGATTTTTCTGGTACAAAAATTAATACTGTCTGTACACTTATGAATATAGTCTTAGACAATAACTTTTTCTTTTTAATGGCAATTTCTGTAAGCAATCTTTGGGAGTAGCAATGGGACCAAGGGGAGCTCCTGCATTTGCTAATTTAGTAATGGCCAATTAGGAGAAGAACATTTTTAGTAACAAACAGTTTGGCAGATAAAATTCTGTTATATCATCATTATATTGACGATTCGTTTTTCTTATGGAAGGGTGACTATGATGATTTTGTCAGTTTTGTTTCAGATTTAAATAGTTCTACCAGTTTTTTTAAATTTGTTATTAGTGGAGTTGGCAAAAGTATAGATTTTTTGGATTTGCATTTAACTTATGACTTTCACAATATGACCTTCACCAGTAGCATTTACAGGAAGTCTGTATTTGCAAATCAGTACTTACATATGGATAGTCTTCATCCACCTCATATGAAGAAGGGGGTGGTTAAAGGCCAATTGATTAGGTTAAGTAGATTAACCTCTAGTGATGATTTGTTATCTTGGACATACTAAGAGGCTTTTTTGAAGCTAGAGGTTATGAAACAGTATGGTTAAAAAGGATAGAAAAGGAAGTCTTATTTTTAAGAAGTGGAAAGGCTGCTCCTATTTTGTAAAGTACTAGTGGTCAGTTGTTAAACAATAATGGTCTCAATAATAGTAGAGTTGTAGGTTCCATTCAAGGATTCAGTTGTTCCTTTCCATTACCCATTACTAATGAGATGGAGTTTATTAGGAGCATAATAACATACAACTGGAAAACTCGTTTAGGAAATTCTGATTTGATTAAGGTCATTGGTTCTCGTCCATCTTTTACTTACAAGAAAGTTATTAATATGAAAAGCTTGTTGGAACAAGGATCAAGTGTCAATAATAACATCACTATGAATCTGATACAGAAGAAGGGTAGCTATGCATGTAATAATTGTAGACAGTTTAGATACATGAGTAACACATCTTCGTTTTTTTTTTCAAACATAATAAAAAAACATTTGGACTAGTGGTTTTTTCAATTGTAATAGTGACATGATAGTCTATGTGGCACAGTGTCTTTCCTGTCCATGTTATTATATCAGAAAAACTATTAGATGCTTGAAAAGACACATATATGAACATCAGCTAGCTATAAGGAAGTGAGATGATAAAATTTTTTTTCAGTATTGGACAGTGTGAGCTCTGAAATGTTTTCATGTGATTACAAAACTAGGCTAGAATGCAAAGAAAGTTTATGATAGATACATTTGGGCGCTGATAGTGCACCAGGTCTTAACAATGTTATTGATTTAAAATGTTTTTTACAATATATGTAAAGTAATTATTATTACATTTATACATATACACTGGTATGTGTTTTTGGTATGTAAACGTGTTTTATATGTTTTGTATTGCATTCTTAAAAATTGTGTCTTTAATTTAAATGTTGAACAGTTAATTAGTCATGTGATTTTTTGGATTGAGTATTTTAAGTGTGATGAAAGGGTAGATGGATGTTTTCTGAAGAAGTTCACAATCATTAAATGTGAATGAAAACTAAGTACAGTGTCCGTGCTTTCCTGAGGCGTGGTGTTGGTTTCAACTTTTGTTTTTTGGTTTACATTTTTTGCATTGAGTTTAAGGCCATGACTTTGGCATCAATCATTTGTTTGTGTAAGACCCTCTTGTAGGATGTTGACATCACTTGGAGATTCTATGACTTCAGCAAACCTTGTCAGCCACAGACCTTTACTTTTTGCTTGTACTTCGGAGAAATAGATTCCAAACAGTAGAGGTCCCAGGACTGATTCCTGTGGAACACCACTGGTTACAGGTCTGTTGTTGGAGGTGGATTCCCCTAGTATGACTGTGAGTTCTATCTGTGAGCCAATTAGCGACCCATCTAGTGATATAAGAGTTGATGCCTAATTGGGTGAGTTTGTCAATGATGCCTAAGTGAGGGATAGTGTCATACATCTTGGCTCAGTCCAGGCAGGCTATATGCACAGATTTCGCCTCATCCTGGGCCTTGGTGACTGTCTCAAAGATGTCCACCAGGTTTAACAGGCATGATCTCCCTTTGACAAATCCAAACTGAGTAGGGTCAAGTGTTTGGAGATTATCTATATATTCGTGATAAGGTCCATGATGATTCGCTCCATGGCCTTGCAGATAAGGCTAGTCAGGCTAATAGATCTATAGTTCCCAGGGTCAGTGGAAGCACCACCTTTGTTGAAGGGAATAACTGTGGCTGTTTTCCATTCAGCCAGTACAAAGCCAGTATTTAGACTATGATTGAAATGACTACCCAATAGTGTTGATAATTCATGTGGGAGCCTATGTAGACTGCCACCTGTGATGTTATTAGGTCCCATTGATGCTGTCTTTTTGGCCTTAGGGAGGGCATTTATTACCTGCTGTTTAGAGATACAAGGTAGAGGACAGGTGGTAGGGATGTCATGGGGTACGTGTAGCAGGGAAAGGGCAGTGAAGTTTTCACAGAACCTGTCAGCCAACAGGTCAGTTATGTCCATAGGCTCAGTATATGTGGTATCAACTACCATTTTGGTACAAATCTGGGTCTTTCCTTTTAGATTATGGATGTAACTATAGAATGCATTGTGGTTGTCCTCTGTTGAGGAAGCTAATTTGGACTCATAGTTTGCTTTGGAGGACTTCACAAGAAGTCTTATTTGCTTGTTTAAGCTGAGGACTGAGTGTTTCCAGTTTAGGAGGGCTCACTTCTTCTTACTTTTAGACAATAAGTTCTTCTTATTATTGTAAAGCCTGTTAATGGCAATTGTCCACCAGGCAGGTTTGCTCTTCCTTGATGACCATGTTTTGGTCCTATCAGCTATGGCCGAGTCAATGCACTTGTGCAAGTGTTTCTATAAAGTGTTGGTGTAGAGCTCAGCATAGCTGCCAGTTCCATCTGAGGGAGGAGGTACAGTGAAGCTATTTATACCATCCCATAAGAGGCTATAATCCACTCTGGAGAAGATTTTTAGTTTAGTTGCTGCTATGTGTAGGGGGCAGATGTGATAGTTACTTCGAATGAGACTGATTTGTGGTCAGATGTCACCAGGGAGGACCTCACAGTGTGGGTGCTACAGTGGTTCCCCCATAATGGAAAGCACCAGATCCGGGATGTTGACACCCATTGTGGGGGTATTAACCAGCTGGTCCAGGGCACTGGAGTTAAAGAAGTTGAGGAACCTTTGAGCAAGTGAGTTTGAGCATGAATAATTTACCCATTCAATGGATGGGTTGTTAAAGTCACCCAAAACCACGGGGTTAGGATATATCTTGCTAGACTAAAGTAGATCCAAATAGATCGAGTGGGTGTCCTAATTCATGGAGGGGGTCCTGTAGCTGGCATTGACTTGAATACGTGCCCTAACAACTGTTAATTGCACCTGAAGCGTCTCCAGGGAATTGTACTGTTTAACCAATCTGGATGTGTATTTATCTTTAGTGAATATTGATATACCACCTCCTTTAGTGTTCATGCCTTCAATTAGAGGTCTGACTGTGTGGAAGGAGGTCTAACCAGTATGGCTAGGATGCTCTCCACAGCCTTGAGCCAGCTCTCAGTGAGTGCACAAATAACTGCATCTCCCAAGGTGAGGATAGTTTCCAGTGAGAGTAATTTTGTGTTGAGACCCCTAGTGTTTAGCAGCATAACCTTGAGGTTGTTTTTAGATGGAGTTTTTACATTAGCAATTTTGTCCTTGAGAGACTGCCTAAAAAGGCATATCGGGGGTGGCAAGAGCTTTAGCCAGTAGGCATAATTCCAGGGGTGACAAATAAAGACCATCTCTGGCAAAGCATCGAGGTTTGTTGATCATGTCATCCCAGGCTGACAGATAGTGGATCCCCTTTGGATGACACCAGAAGCTAAGACAATTATTAAAGTAAATCATTTTCTGTTTGTATTGAGTCATCATCCTAGGGGAAGGTAAAATGAAACTTAAGGCTAGAGACATACCTGCCTGAGATACACAGTCTGAGAGCTCAGTCATATCTCCCTTCATATAGTCCAGAGAGGTACATCTCAAGTTGTTCACACCAACATGGACTATGACAGAGTCATATCAGTACCTGTTGTTGAGAGACTTGAGTGCATGTGTGAGATGGCATATCCTGGCACCTGACAGACAGCTGACTGTGACCTTTTCCTTATCCAGCCTGGTGAGAGGGACATCAGTGTGTCTCATGATGGAATCACCTATGACTAATATGTTTGATTTTTGTGTTTTGACTTAAGGGTTTAACCAGTGAGACATTGATATGTGAGCTATTATGTGCATTGTGTTCTGCAGGGGAAGTAATACGTGCAGCGTGCTTGTGTTTTTGTTTAGGAGGTCTCTGGTGTTCAAGTATGTTCCTGGAGAGGTCCTTCACATATGTAAGTATGTGTGATGTAGGTTTGGATGAAGTAGGAAGTCAGACATTCATGCTGGCAACCCACTCGTCATATGTACTGACTGGTGTGTGAGACAGCATGGATTCAAGGTTCCTAATATAGTTGCATCTCTCACACGTTGGGTTTGTGTGGACTAGGAGTAGAGGGTTGTCAGTGAACACAAGGCAGTTGCTACACTGCCTCAGGATGCCCATGTGGACCAAGCTGGCTGGAGAAACTGTGGGACATTGTCCATCCATAGTAATAGGTAAATTTATATGATCAGGAAAAGAGGTCACACTAGTGGCTAGGGGGTGGGAGGTGTGTTGCTACCTCTGAGGCTAGGATTACTGTTCCACCTAACAGGAGAGTGGGCCACGAGAAACCTCTGAATGACCACAAGAAAAGTGCTAATGGAAAATTTAACAAACAAAATGTTTGCATCTATAACCACCAATGGTAACCACTGCTGCACTGCATTGCACAATGCAGTGCTACATGCAAACATGCTCTCTCTGAGCTCTAGTCCAATCACCCTGAATCAGATAGGACCCAGACAACACTCTCCTCACACAAGGGTACAGAAGGCCCTTCACCAACAAAGGTGGCTTGAAGTTGATGCTCAGAAGTAACAAAACAGACCCAGAAATAGAAAACTTGGAACTGGGCTGTGCTACAGCTGAACTAGTACAGTGTACAGTAAAATGTGACAAAAAATAGTTCAGACAATTCAGACAGTGGAATGCAAATACAAATTAAAAGTGCTATAGTAGAGCAAAAACAGGCACTTATAGTTAGGTGGAAACAACAGATGGCTCAGATATTTCAGTATCTCAGTGAAGAGCTGGTTTTAGTGATTGATGTTCAGGAAATATTTTTCTAAGCATAAGTATGGATATTCCTTAACAGATGTTAACAGTCTGAAAGAAAGCCATGCAAAAAAAATGCAAAATATCTGTTCATGTCCTGCTTAATTTGTGTTCTAGCTTTGAAAACACTTGCTCTTTACCATTTCCTCAAAAAGATAAGTGCTCTAATTACAGTTGGCTCAATCTTAACCACTTAAGTTTCCTAACCCTCAACCCTATTAAACTGTATAGCATTACCAGAGCTTTAATTCTAACCCTTAAACTACCACCCAGTTCCTAACCTAAGTCCTCAATCTCTAAACCTAAAATTCCACCATCCCATTCCTAAACCTAAACACCATTCCTGTTCCATAAACCTAGCATCCCCTGTCCCACTCTGGAAACCTAAATTTGCTGCCTTAATCTACAATCCTACTCCCTCCTGAAAGCTACCACACTTACATCACTCAGACATGAAGAATATGTTCGGTTAAGGTGTGGCAGATGTTTACGCAAACTTGTTTTCAGGTTTGACTATGAGCATTGGCCTGTATGAGCTACAAGGCAATCAAGTCCCTGGCTTCAAGACAGTGGTCTTTATGCACTTGAGACTTGAGTAATTTAATCGATGCTTCTCAGTAGTAGGTTGATGGCTAATTTGTATGGCAAAGAAACAGGGTTTGTCACTTTTAGTAAGAATGATGTCATGTATGTGTGAGCATCTATAGCTATTCTCATAGTGTGGGGTGTGTGTGTGTGTGTGTGTGTGTGTGTGTGTGTGTGTGTGTGTGTGTGTGTGTGTGTGTATGTGTCTAAACATATTGTTTCTAAGACTGGTCTAACTAAAATTATGTGAATACAAAGATCCAGTGAATGCAGTTGATATATAGTTTATATAGTATTTAGTATACAGTTTCTTGGAAAGTGACTATTCATTTCTTCTACAGCACTTGTAGGAAATGCTTTGTTGATTCAAGTTTGAAAAAAGTTCATTAACTCTACAATCATGAGGAAGAAGAAAAAAGCAGCACAAGACTGTTAAGGCTTTTCTATAAATTAGAGGTTTCATAGATCCAAACACAGTCTCCAACCAAACAATGATAACAGCAGCCCTTATTCAGCACTAAATATGATTTCAAAACACAGTAGACCATCCCATTATGCTGAAAGAATGGTTCTGATTTATACAAATATGACAAAACATACAATACCTATAACAAACAGTAAATCAGGTCCTGACATATAATGAAATATACCCATGAATTTTCTGCATGTAATAAATTATTCACTTCCTGCTAGTGCACATACATTGCAAACAATATAAAACCTAACTGAAAATGTGCTTTGTTTATCCTTGTATGAGTTTATTTCTTTCTACTTCTAGTTCTCCTGAGCCCACGGAGACTGCAGAATATTTTACAATAAAGCCTGGGATAAATCGCCACCTATTTAGTTATTTATGTTTATTTTTCTGCAGTGGTACACTGATGAGAAAAGTCCAATGCTTAGGTGCACCTCAGATGGATATAATCACAGAAATACAGATAATTAATATCCTAATTACATATCAGAGGTACAAGTAGTTTAAGTTTATAAAAGAAAATGAGTGAAGAATCCAGCATATGGAAGCAATCCCTCACAGTAAAACAAGCTACTATTCAGCAGGAGAAAATAGTCAACAACTATTCAAGAAGACCCCACTGACACTGCTTTGCACAACTAGATATCATAACAGGAACTTGCTGGGTTACTGCACAATGATACATTTTTGAATTAAAGCCCCTATTGTATACTAGGTACAGCTACTAGCATTGCATGCTGGGAATCTATGAATTCCTCTTCATGAGGGAATGTATTTTGTATCCAGAATAACCCCTTAGCTGAGCAGTGTTTTCTGTTACATACACAGTTTGTGTAGCTTTCATGCATCACATAGATGATGGCTTGGAATCAAAAAGAAGTTACTGCTATACCTGTTGCACATTATTGGGGTTGGGGTTGCTTGAGGGAGGTACTTAAAATTGTTGAATGAATTTTGACTTTCGTGGTACATCAGCTGTTTGGTGGAATGTGGCAGCAGCAGCAACAGTAAAACTAGCTTACACTATTTTTTTGTGGTCAATTATATTCTTATAATCTTCAAACTATTGTAGTCCTGAAGTCATTTGAGTTTTAGACTCTTAGTCATTTAAATATAGTAAATGTCTCTCTTGATATATTTAAATGATAGCATTATTTATTTTCATAACCCTACTATTTCACAAATCCTTTAACTCGGTTTTAATTGGTGTATCCTCAGCACTATGATTATGTTAAAAACAAAATCATCAGCGTGGTCTTTTTTCTTTTCTTCTCAGTTATAACCATGGTGAAGCCCAGTGTACAGGAAATGCTCTTTGATAATCATTCATCAGGTTAAAGCTTCATCCTCAGTGTTAACAATTTGTAATATAAGGAAATGTAATAGATCAATTGTGTCTTCTTTAAAAATAAGATCAGAGAAACTTGCAAGCATTTTTCATCAAAAAATGATGAACTACAGTTTTTTTTTGAAAATGTGAATATAAATCAATAATGTAAAAATTAACACTGGAATCTGTTTATATTAAAAAAATCAAACTGAGTTCTAATATAAATTTTAAAAATTTTGTCAAGGATAAAAATCCCTTACTAAACATAAATTTGTACTTGTATTTTTTTGTTAATATTTTGATTCCAAGTTAATCTGCATATTTGGGTAATGGGAATACTCACCACCCCAAACAGTGACCACAGCTGCTGAGTTATCATTTCACGGAAGAACGTGCTATAACAAAGCTAACTCGCAACTAAAGCAATTCTTCTTATCATACTCCATTATCTTTGTAATAAATTATGTATTTTACTAAAGTTATTTCTGATGCCACTTGTAATTTCCACTGCATTTTTATTTCACTGTTTTATAAAGCCATTTAAAATACTTTGCATGGCCTTTATTTAATTGCAGTGATATCTTAGATGTACACACACAACAAAATGACTATAGCTACTGGGTCTCTGCTGTCTGTAAATGAAAATGAATGATGCTGTTTGGTTATTATTCTGGCTTTGCAAGACTAATGTGTTTTGTGTAAAGTATGCTGAGACTACTGTTTGTGTGAAATGATGCTAAACACAGTTATCACATGTCTATTTTTATTGCAGTCACTCATCTAAGGTATATGCAATCAATACAGTGGCTATAACTATAAAATGGGTGGTTGTCTCTTTGCGAATGACAGCATCTTGCTGTCTTGTCATGTGTTCATTTCAAGTAATTAATCCAGGTTTGTAGAACTAGTGTATTTTGTTTTTAATATGTAATACTTTATTGTGGCTACTGTGGTTACTGTGTGATTCTGTGAAACAGACTTGTGGTCATTATTTTTATTACAATTAAATTTCTGAGGTATACCCTGTTAGCAAAGTGGTTATTACTGCTGGGTGGATGTCTGCAGATGAAATTAAGTTACCTTCTTTTCATATTTTCTGTGTAAATAGTTTTAGTCTGACTTTACATGATTAGGCTGCATTTGTAGGTAGTAAATTGTTTTGTCTGAATTAATCCTGAAATACATGACTATGGGCCATTATTTTTATCACAACCAGATGTGATTAGTTAACAAAATGGCTATGTCTCACTTCTTCT
This sequence comes from Protopterus annectens, assembly GCF_019279795.1. Classification (NCBI taxonomy): domain Eukaryota; kingdom Metazoa; phylum Chordata; order Ceratodontiformes; family Protopteridae; genus Protopterus; species Protopterus annectens. The sequence continues at coordinate 559,839,878 of NC_056737.1, read as the reverse complement.
GCTGTCATGTGCTCATTTTTGTACCATTAATCTGGAGCTGCAAATCTAGTGTGAATTTGTATATGGTAGATTGGTATTACTTTGGTTACTACACATTTGTGTGAAACTTAAAATACATTACTGAGTGTGAGCATGGTGGTGAGTGGTTTGAAATATACCTGGGACCAAAGGCACACTTAATCCACCACTCGCAAGCAGTTTTTTGATACCTTATCAGAGTAGACTTTTTAATTTATCCTTTTTCAATGTAATCACAATTTTAAACTGCTAATCTGACAACCTAATGGTGACAGCAAAATACATGAATTTCAGTTCTGTTTCTATGACTTTAGGATGTATTAGGTCCATGCATATAAGAATACAACATTTTGCAGCACTTTTCTTAAAGGACCTGTGAAAAATTAAAAGTAAGGAAAAAGGATTCAAGGATGATGCTTTTGTGTGTTACTCAAGCAAAATATAGACATTCTTCATGTGCATCAAGTTCATTATGGCAGTGACAATTCTGTTGACTATAAGCATTAGAGAAATGAAGCTGGTACTGGCTTGAAATGTACATCTGTCTTGTGGGTACTTCTGTATAGAAATTAATAACTTCCTGCAAGATGTTTTCCCCAACAGATTTATATAACAGTTTAGTCTTGCTAGGAGAGGTAGCAAGGCTCAAACAATAGAATGTGTATGATATAGTCGATTTTGAAATTATAATTTTTATTCAAAGATTTCAAGAAATCTGCTTTCTTCATGCATGTGTGTTTCCATGCTTTTACATGAGGAACCATTTATACTGTGTATTCTTTCTCAGCCTTGGCTGCATTCATTTGAAATATTAGAATTTTAAGAATATTTATTAATGTAAATCTTAGTTGTGTTGAAGCTCTTTTTGACTTTGGATTCCCTAAAGAAATAATAATATTTAAAGATAATTTTTAATGTCATGCTGGAAAAACGAATGCTTTGAATTCCAATATATTCCACTCTTGTATATGTTGCCCTATAGAATTAATTTTCCTCCAGAAACCCCTTTGACAAGGAAAGTTTCACTTTTATCAGCACTGTAAAATAAGTGCTTTGTTGAGTAAGTAGCATCCTTGAAATATTGCTTAAGGTACCCATATTTTTTCTGTAATAGTTTATGTCGCTTGTCTTGTCTTGGTATAATAGATGAGTCTTTGTGAATTCTGTTCAGGCAGCTTTATTATGTACAGACACATTACGGTTATATCTATTAACTTCAACTTAGGTAACTTATATAAAGTAACTACAGTCATTCTCACATGCTTACGCTCTGGCTGCTCTTTCAAAATGTCACTAGGTACAACATGTGCTTGTTATTTAGATGTGTACGTTCATCACTTGCTATGCTTCTTAAAGACACATATACACTGTGCTCCAAATTCTCCCTCTTTTTAAAAAATGTGATATAGAGGATATCGATTAACATGTAAGTGGTACAAATAGCTTTTTTTTTGTCATGCATTATACAACGCTATGTATGTATATACAGTTATGTCCAAGTTTCCATGTATCTCACACCCGGTCTGGATGTGCAAACAAATCATGTGATGTAAAATTGGGAGTCAGGCTTATAACTGGACCTATTTCTTTTGAGTGTTCCACCTTCAGAGTGTCAGAAGCATTAGTAGGACTGGAATCAGATGGTATGGCATGTTCTGGAACGGGAACAATGTCTGAGTCAATTTGAGACCCTGCAATAACAATTTTGGTACAGGAAGGAGATGCCTGAGATTCCTCCTGTACTCCACCTTTGGATTCTACATGGTAGGATCTCAGCTTGGTACCCACATCTGTTAGCTGAACAATCTGACTGAAACCTTTCACCATTTGTATCCTCACTGTCTCTCCTTCTTTCAATGGATGAAGAAATCTGCTCAATTTGTCATAACTGGACTTCTGGATAGAACACTTCTTGAATAACTGGCTCTGATAGTTCTGTTGTTTTTAGCTGTAAGCCTCAATAAATTTGAACTAATAGGCAATATTGTTCTGGTTTGCCTGGATAGACGTGTCTGAGCAAGTGATCCAAGTATATCATCATAGGGTATGTTTCTGAGATTAACTAGATTCAAAATTATATCAGTATCACCACACTTTGACCTTTTAAGTAATTGTTTTGCACTCTGCATTGCATGTTCAGATAGTCTGTTCGACTGTGGATTTTCTGGACTACTAGTAACATGTACAAATTTTCATTCTCTTGCAAATTTCTGAAATGACTGACTAGTAAATTGAGTACCATTGTCAGAAATAACTATCTGTGGATTACCATGGACTGAGAAATGATGTTTCAACTTGGTAATAACAGTAGTAGATGTTAAATTAGATAGTAAGTCAATCTCAAACCAGTTTGAATAAGAGTCTACCAATACTAAGTAATGCTGATTGTTCCACTCGAATATGTCAGTGGCAACTGTTGACCAAGGTAGTTCAGGAACCTTACGTAGCTGAAGTGGTTCCTTTTGCAAATCCGGTTTAGTACTATTGTATACTGAACAAGAAGAAAGGACTTTATCAATGTCTTTCACTAGTGAAGGCCAAAATACTAGTTCTCTTGGCCTTCTTTTAGTAGAGTTGGAACCTGGGCGACCACAATGCAAAATCTGGATATATTCATGTTACAAAGAAGGAGGAACAAAAACTTTAGGATCTTTGAAAATAATGCCATCTTCCATCAACATCTCATCTCTGTAAAGAAAATAGGTTTGCACTTCAAGTGGTACACTAGATTGCTTTGAGGGCCATCCAACATTAATGTAGTCGTTTAGCTTTTGCAAAATTGGATCAGTCTTTGTATGATCTCTCAGCTCATCAAGTCTTGTGGTAGAGAAATTATGCACTGCCATTATGTCAAAGTCAAAATTCTCTCTGTCAAGCTGTTCCATTGTATTTCTGGGCAATCTGGATAAGGTACTAGCCAGATAAAGAAGTTTGCCTTTTGCATAGACCACTTTGAAGTTGTACTTTTGCAATTTGAGCATCATTCTCTGTAATCTTGCTGGAGCTGAATGCATAGGCTTCTTTAAAATAATAACTAGAGGTTGGTGATCAGTTTCAATCTGAATAGCTCGACCATAGATATAATCATAAAACTTGGAACATACAAATACTATTGCCAAAAGTTCTTTCTCAATTTAAACATACTGCATTTCAGTTTGTAAGGGTTCCTGATGCATAGGCTGCTGGTCTGCCTTCCTGAAGAATACCTGTGCCAAGACCAAATTTTGAAGCATCACAGATAAGAGTAACTGGTTTATTGACATCATAATTTCTTAATGTAGGTGGGGTGGCAGTTTTCTACTTAAGGTCTTCAAATGTCTTCTGGTGCTGTTCCAACCAAGACCATGTAATATTTTTGCACATAAGCTCTTTTAAAAGTGCTGTCAACTCACTGAAGTCTGGTATAAACTTACCTAGATAGTTGAGCATGCCAAAAAAATGTTGTAGAGCTTGAATTTATCTGGTGCTAACATCTCAAGAACAGCTGCTTGCTTAGATGGGTCTGGTCTTAAGCCAGTGCTGGTAAATAAATGACCTATATACATAACTTCTGGTAGTCTGAATTTGCACTTTAGAGGATTGAGCTTTAAGTTCACTTCACATGCTCTGACTAGAACTCTTTTAAGGTTTCTGTTATGCTCTGTTTCACTATTGCCTCCAACCAATAAATCATCTACTATTATGGCACAAGGATAATTTTAAAGAAATTGCTCCATTACATGCTGGAAGACTTCACTTGCACAATTTATTCCAAATGGCATTCTCAGGAATCTATATCTGCCAAACAGGATACCAAAAGTAGACAGTAATAAGGATTTGCAATCAAGCATCACTTGCCAAAATGAACTTTTTGCATTCAAGACAGAAAAAAACAGTATTAAGGCTGCAACCTCTTTGACTGTATGTATTGGATGATGCAGCCTCTTTAATGCTTTGTTCAAGTCTCTTGGGTCAATACATATTCTGATTTCATCTCAGCCTTTCTTGTGGGCTGCTACCATGGACAACACCTATTCAGTTGGTTCTGTAACTGGACAAATTACACCTTGTTGCACCATTTTATCCAACTGAGCTTTGACTTTATCTTGCATAGTTATTGGTACTTTTCTCACTGGTCTGACTACTGGACTGCCCTCTGGGTCTAACATCATAGACTACACAAATGGAAGTTTGCCCAACGTGTCATTGAAAACATTGGCATACTCTGAGAAAATGGCTTCAGAAAAATTGGAACTAGGATATGTGCTTATATGATGAACATCTTTGATAAAAGAAAGCAGATTAATTCTCAAACTGTCTCTGAGACCAAATAATGACTGCACAGGTTTTCGAACTACATAGAACAACAAGCTGTAACAGTTCCTAGCCAAATAACATGAAACAACTACTGAGCCTTCAGTCTGAATTTCTTCACCTCCATAAGCAACAAGTTTTGCACTACTAGCCACATTGAGATGCTTGTTAGTTTTCACCTTAGCAAAATGTGTCTGCTGATATAATATTACACTTTGAACCAGTGTACTCTTTGAGCTTGGTCCATTTACCATTGATCTTGACTGTAGAAAGCACTTTGTTCTTTGCCAATAAATTCATTGCATCGACCTTTTTACCAATTACTGATCCACCATCTACATAGAAAGTCGACTGCTGCAACTCACTTGATCAGTTTGTTTTTTTTGGGTGACCTCTCTTTGTAACTGTCTGAGGTTTACTTGATTTTCAAAACTTTTGAAAATGGTTCCATTTTTTACACTTGTGGCATTGCTGACAAATGCTAAGCATTTTTCTCTTCTAGACTCATGATTTGCACCACAATTGCATCAGTTTACAATAAAGTTAGATTTGTGTTTTGCTGATTCATGCTTGTACTGCACTGAGCATGTTCCTTTCTTAGAACTTGCTGGAAAACTACGTGGTTTCCCTGGTGAACTGGCAGGGGCTGTGGCTGCCATGTGCTTAGGCCTGCTTCTGTTTGCCACATGTTGCATACTATCTACATTTGCTCTGGAACCTTCTGAAATCATGCTCTTGTCACTTGCAACCATACCTGTGTGTTTTTCTGTAACTTCATGGATTTGCCAAATCTCAATGGCTTTACTCAATGTTAAATCACTGTCATGAAGAAAAATCTTTCTCACAGCAGCACTATTAATACCATTATTAATATACTAGACAAGTCTTCGTGGGTTCTGTTCAAGCAGCTTTATTATGTACAAACACATCATGGTTATAGCTATTAACTTTAACTTGGCAACATATACAAACTGACTATAGTCATTCTCATATACTTACTGCTGCACTTTCAAAATGGCACTAGGTACAACACATGCCCGTTATTTATATGTGTAGGATCATTACTTGCTATGCTTCTTAAAGACACATACACACTGTGCTCAACAGTTTAAATGTGTGTATGCATTATTTTTGTTTTCAGGTGATAGATTTGTATTATGTGCCATAGTGCCATACTCAAAACGTATCAGAGTAATCAAATCTGTATTGCACAGAACCCTAGATTTGAGCTTTCACCCATCAAGGCATTTCTTTTATACCTGCAACAATGAATTAGGTTTTTATTATGGCACTAGCACTGTACTTGTGGATTCCTAGGTCCTTAATAAAACATTGTATATGTAAAATATTTGATGGATTTTCCCTGTGACTTCCCATTGTGGTATGTGATTTTAAAAGTCATTTTAGGTATTGTCTGGAATGTGGTAAAATTGTAAATGCAATACTGCCATCTCTAAAATTAGTTATCAACTGGAACTGAATCAAGATGATTATTCTCACATGCAGATTTGTTTTAAATTTTGTCTGAGGTTGTGGCATGCATTTTAGCAGTAAGCACTTGGCAGCTTCCATAACCATCATGTAATGAGGATAAAATGGAGGTTCTGTAATTGCCTTTATTCCAGAAGAGGACAAATAAGTAAATGATTCCCTTCTGCATTCAAGCACTAAACACTGAGGTATATTAAATGTGTCTTCAATTAGCATAATGTAATATGGATGAAATGCAAGTTCTGTGTATTCAGGTGGGGGTGGCAAATAAGATTCCCACTGCATTCAAGTACTAAATACTGAGGCAAATTAGCTGTGCCTAACATTTATCATCTTATACTAAGAACAGAATCGAAGGTCTATACTACCATTTATTCTGGAAAGGAGAGAAAATCATTCTCACTGCAATTCAAGCACCAGACACTGTGGTACATTAACATGTATTAAATTAGCTTTCTCTTCTCCAGTTATGATATTGACTTACTTTTAGTGCTAAGGAACACAACATACCTTTTAATGTTGCATATTGTTTGCACTTAAGTACAATAAACAGCTGTATTTATTTATTTTTGTTTCTATAATGAAGAATGATCAAATGGATTTTTTTAAATAAATGATTGTGTAAGTTTTTTTTTTTTTCCCAGAGGCATTTTCTCTCCACGGCATCATCCTATCATCTTTGGCTCCATACCTAGTGATCCATGTGCTCCGTCAGGTCTGTAAGAAACCTCCTAACCCCACTGAACTTCCTTCAATAAGTCTGGGGCTTCTTTGGATGCTATCAGCATCCCTTGGGTCTGGCCAACAACATCCACTGGGAGGCTTCTATTTAACCTACACCCCTTACACCCCTTTCCCTCGTGGTTCACATGGTAACATCTGAGTGTCGGATGTACAGTGGGGACTTGGAGCATTTTATGGATGGAGTTCTCATTGTAACTATTTAGATATAAGTAGAAACTGGAGGTGAAGGTAATAGCTATGGCAATGGGGTCACTAGAGTTAGCTGAACTTTATTTAGGTAACTTATGAGTTATAACAGTTTTTCCCCATTAGACCTCCATCGAATTCTAAAAGTATTTGCAAGCTACCTTGAATTTAACATATTTCATATGCAAATGTTACACACCTGTTATTCTAAAAAAATGTTAATTCTATAAAAGAATATTCACCTAACACGCTACGTAGCTGTAATTAGCAGTATATACCTAGGAGCTTTAACCTTCCTACAAATCATCAGCTCATGTTTCCTTTGTATGTTAATTTTTCAGTGGGGCATTCTTCAACTCATTCTTACATTTTGATTATACACTTAATTCAGTTCACTGTAATTGGGTAGCCAGAGCCTATTCCATCATTCCATATGAGTAAGGCTTAGAAATATTTGGAATGGGTGGATATTCATTGCAGGATGCACACAGACATATGCTTGCTCATGTATAATTTCACAGTCATATGGCAAGCACAACTGTTGACAGTTTAGAGGATCAATGATTCACATGTCTGGAATTTGGAAGGAAACCAGAGCAGAATCCACAAAAGTACGACAGCCAAGAGCCAAACTGGAAAGACAAGAGCTTTGAGGCAGTAACTGTAACAACTTTGCCATTATGCTGCACTCTTTAACTAATACTTCTAGAATATTCTGTATAATACTGTACACCAAACCATCTCCCTACATCATGGAATACATAATGTATAAATAATGAGGTATGCACTGCAACATCAAACTTTTGGTAGCTTCTACAATGTAGCATGCAAATTGGCATTTGGATAATTTTCTTCCATTTTTCTCTAACTTCCAAGAGTTTACATGTACTGAACTCTTGCAAAACCAAAAACTTGAACAAAACAGATACACTTATTTTAACTCTTCTGTTCCATTTAGCTTTTATACATGTCTTTTTCTCTAACAACTGTTGGCTAGTTTACTTGCTCCTCCTGACAATTATCATACAGCTGATGGGCCCAATTCATTTCCCCATAATCCTGCATCCACTCTACTCTTCATGTAAAAGTAGCAATATGATTGCATATGCAGTCTTTATCTTACTGCTTACTCCTTGAGACCCACTACATCAGTTTTATCTCTGATTTGTATCATTTCCCCTCTTTTCTAATAAGTTTATCCCCTCATTACAGTTGAAAGAACTGTCCTATGTTCATGTACTTCTATTTATACCTTCCCGATAATTTTAGAGTCGCTCCCTTTAAGGTGCTTTCACTTTCTGCTTCTGACTAGCCCTCGCATTTAGCACTTTCTCAGTTTTTGCAGTTCACCTTTGACATACTTCCATTTCATACCTGTAAGCACTAACCACCAGAAAGAAAATCTAAATATTGACTATACGTAACATACTGATTTATTTACATAAAGAAGAACTTCACTGTGCCACTCCAAACTCTTCCCTAATATATGGATCCATCATTCTGTTTAACCTTCATATAAATACTCTGATTACCCATCATATGCAAATCTGCAAACATTATCATTTAATATTTTCAGTCTGTCTTTAGGCTCATCTTTTTTTCATTCTTACTCAGCGAGTCTCTCACCTTAGATTCTTCCCTCATTTAACCAGATGGTTTTGTGATACTTAACTTCTATAAAAGGTTTTTCATCAGGCCAAACATTTAACCAGATGGTTTAGTAATATTTATCTTCTATAAAAAGTTTTTCATCAGGCCAAACCTTCTCATTTCAGTTATTATATATCTTATATTTTGTTTTAGCTATCTTAGTTCTACTGGACATTGCCTGTCACTATTCTGGGTGGTCCTGCTACACAAAACACATTCTCTGGTAGTTTTCTCTTCTTTCCATATAATATTTGTTGGAACTAATCTTAGGAAAAGAGGTAGATAGAGAAATAACAAAAAAGTCAGCTTCTCAGCCTCATATAGTATCCATTCCCACCAATCCATTCTTTCTTGTCTGTAAAGTAACATCTTCTCAGATGGATGTTAGTTTCCAACAGCAGGCCTCTTCTGAGTTTGTAATTCTTCCTTCAATCATTAGAGATATACTTTCTCATCTCATTTTGCTGTACTAATCCTGTTTTTAAGGGTACTCTTTCTTTCCATCATAGTACAACTGTATGCATCTCCAGAAACTATAAATCAACTGAGGAACTCTGGGTACACATGCTCCTTGCTCATTCAGGGATATAACACTGAAGTTGTCCCTTCTGTGCCCTGCTACTTTCCTTTATAGCTACTTTCTGCCATGTTCTGTTGGAAGGCTCTTGCATTATCAGAAAGTGTATAATCACTTGTCAACCTACTTAATCTTCAATTTTCCAGTCTTCATATCCCATCATATGTTGTACTCCTGCCATCCTTCACTTTCTGGCATCTTTCATCATACTTTGGTTTACATGTACTACAAATTCTTACCTTTCCATGGTACTCTTAGCATACCACTTTTGTGAACACTCCTCTTTTAATATTCTACATTGCCAGGAATTATATCTGATACTTGTGCTCCTGGACTGAAAAGTCCTCTATCAAAACTCTTTAAAGAGACAGCTAGTCACCTGCTTACGCTGGTTTAGTTTGTTTTCTTATCCACTGCCAATCACACAAGCTATAACATTTCAGGATCGTGTTGCACATTTTTGTGGATCAATGGATGGCCTGTCAGCTTTATGGGCACTCTATACCTGGGTATCGGTCCCACTGTCTTTCCTCACTGTGGTCCTCCTTCAGCTATACTAGCAATACTCTATCACTGCCTTCATTTTCTTCCCTTCAGTCTTAAAAGGTTTCTCAGCTGCAACAATTTTCCAGATTTTACAAGTTTTATTTTTGAACTTACAGTTTTTTCTAGACTTTGCCAATCTTTGTGTTTTCCTACTTTGTTTTAACTTTCAAATTGGCAGTTTTTTTATTCGATCTCTGAGGCTCCTACTTTTATTTTCTAATTTTCCCAAATTCTGGTGCAATGTTTTCCAGTTCTCTGATTTTACAGACAAGCCCTCCAGCTAAGAAGAACTGGATTTAGCTTTCTGCACATCCTTTTTTGTAATTTATTTGAAACACATGTCCAAAACTGAACTTCTTCTCCAGGCTAAGGGAATGTATATTTAACAAAAGGACATATTTTACTGTTTTCTTCAGGATTTTTAATTTGAAATGTCCTTATCATACTCTATGTCCTATAATACATTGCTTAACCAAAATATTTATCTGCATTTGCTACCTTACTTTTATATTCATAGGTTCATAGGTTCATACTAGGCTATCTGCCCTTGGGCATTTATAAGCCTAGCCAGAGTGTGTTTGGCTTTTGCCACCCATTTTAAATTAATTTTGCTATGCCCTTTTTTGAGGTTAATATAGGTTCATAGGTTCATACTAGACACCTTGACATTATTGCCTATTCTGAATGAAGTAGTACTACAAAATATAATATTGGAACTTCACTCTTTATTTTAAAAGTTACCATGACATCAGGAAATTTATTAAATGAACCAAGCTTTTTGTGACCCGAATCATAACTACTTTGTAACCTTTTGATAACCATGTTTATGCAAAATCACTTTTTATCTTTCTTTGCATATTTACAAATTATTACAATGTGTTAGCAGGCTATGAAACCTATTCAGTTTTGGTGTCTTTAAATCTGAGTTCGGTCACTTAAAACAATCACAGCTGCTACTGTAATTAGTACAAATCCCATTAGCACACATTCACTGTCTGCTAGTATCATGATTTCCCCAGTCATTTTTCTTGCTCTGAAAGGTGACCTACATGCACTTTTGTGTTTTTTAATTGATGAGCTCACAAGCATCTTGTATAAAGCTGCTTCATGAATCTGCTGAATATAGCTTGCCTGCAAACTTCATTAATATGTTTTTTCAAAATCCTTTAATTGGTTACATTATCAGTGTAACATCTGGGTTTCCTCACATGTGTCAGGTTACTTTCTTGTAAAACTATTATGTAGTTGAAAAAACTGTACCAGGTCAGAAAGTACAGATTATTAATTTTGTTTAAAGAATTATACAGATATAGTAAGTCTTATCTAAAAGGGCAGTCCTTGCATAGATGTCCAAATATAGCACGTCATTTGGACATATGGGCATAGCTGTGCTACTAAGTCAGAGCTTTACTGTGCAAAAGAATTAAAAAAAAAAAAGAACTCTCCACCCTTCCCCCATATCAAGTATATGATAGCAATCGCTATTATATGATTTTACTATATAATCTACAGTTATAGATAGCAGTACAGCTCATACTTCCTATAGAAGTGAAGGAGCAGACCTATAAATTAGAAGAAGGTGTAATCATATAGTCCTTATACATCCTTGGGCTGTGCAGACAACTGCCATAATGGTTGTTGGGGTGCTACCTGGTAAAAGTAGAGATCTATAATGCACTGCTTCATGAAATAGATATTATATGATTATAAAGCAGGTCTGAATCATTCCATATTTCCTAGAGTGCTGTATTTGGCCATACCTTACTTGGGCAAAAAGGAAGTTTCTTTGTTCACCAGTGAGAGCGGGGAGCTCTGAACAGCCTACCTGCCCTTGGAGGTGTGGTTTCTGCCCAGAAACTGTACTTTTATTGGCCATTTTGGGCTAGTTTCTATCTCTTTAATCCTTCTGATATAAAAAACGCATTTGCGGGGTTTTGTGCGCTGGGCAGCGCCGGTTACCTAGGGTTAAACTATTCCCGACTCCACAAAGTCTACTCTTCAGTTTTTTCCCTTGGAACTATTCAGACCTTCAACTTTAGCACTCAAACCATTCATTTTACAGCCCAGCACTTGCTTAAAACTCATAACAAGCAATAAATACCTTTAGCACTAGCCCCCCTTATACTGTCCAGAAAGGCAAGGCTCTCTATTCGTCCACACCAGTCAGTCAGAAAAACAGTTCACTCTACCTATTCAGACATGTCCAAAGGGCAGTTTTCGGTGTACTCTCCAGTCCAACTGGTGAATCTGGGCATTTTGAGGCAATGTTACAACTGCCTCATGTACTCAGACAACCCTCTCCTCCTACCACCAAACAATATTTTTATTTTATTTTATTTATTTTACATTTGTTGACCGGGATAGTCTGACTGGATGCATGTCCATTTTCAGCAGAGGCCCGGGGAGAAATGCTCCAAGGGTAAGCAGATACAGCATTACATAATACCAGCATTACATATTACAGATTATTTACAGAGATTACATAAGTAAGCAAGTTAAACAATATATGCGAGAGATGCAATTATACAGCCAGACTGAAGGCAAAGCTCACTCAACCCAGACTGTAACTGACTATCAAGAAGAGAAGGGTAATACTTGCAACACACCACCAGTCTCACATAGACCTAACAAACCAGCACAGGCAAATAACACACATAAATACACGAAAACATACTCGGAGGCGCTAAATAAAAATCTGCAAAAGCAACAGAGACCTCCAAAGCAGACATCCAAGCAACCTCCACAACCCATCATCAACCATGAAACACATACTTCACATAATCAGTGTGCCATGCAATCACAGCCTTTAAGGCAAAATAACATACCCAACACACTAGTGATAGGCGAATCTATAATCAGGCACACTGATGTCCCACTAACTAGGCTGGACAAGGAGGAGGTTACTGTTAGCTGCCTGCCTGGTGCCAAGATCTGCCACATAACACAAGCACCCTTGCAGGTCCAGCGCCTTTATGTTAACATGTGCAGGTACTGCAGATACATTAAAGCAAGTTCAGCTTTTTCCATCAGGCACAAGAAGTATCTCATACAAGGAAGATTCAATTGAGCCAATAATTTGGTGGTATATTTAGCCCAGTGTTCAGTCTGCCCAGGTTTCTACATCAGCAAGACTGATAGGAAACTACAGGAATGAGTATACGAGCACTTATATGCCATCAGGAAGGGGAATGTCGACAATGCTCTGGCCAAACATATATTACATAATCCAGGTCACAAATTTTTGTTTACAGTCATCGATCAGCTAAACCAAGAGTTTATGGGGGGACCCGATTCTTTAAGACTTGAACGCAAGGAGTTGATGTGGCAACTTAAGTTGGAAGCTTACCATTTACCTGGACTTAACAGTATGCTTTCCATCAGTTACTTCCTCAAATTGAGAAGCCTAGTGAGGTGAAGCCCCATGGAGTGACTTAATGCCATCTGGGAACATATTTCTGGGTTTTACCATTTTTTTATTTAATTTCTGTGTTGACTATTTATTGTTTATATTAATGTTTAAATTAACACTTGTGGGAATTTTTTTCCACTTTTATACTTATTTTTTAAAATACATCATAACTTTTCTTGTGGCTATTGACACATTTGATCATTTGTATTTATATGTAATTATGGTGACTTTAAAATTCAATATTTGGAGCATCAGATGTTTGCCAGCATTGATGGCAGGTATGAGTAGTAGATACCAAATTGTTGAACATTTTGGCCGCTTCTTAGTTAAAAATTTCAAAGTGTAATTATGTGCTTTTAAAGGGGAGCCACTAGGGGGCGCATTTGAGTGGAGTAGTGATGTATTTATAGTGAGACAAATGTGGGCAGTTTGTTTTTCTGAGGAAGTTGGTGCAGAGCGCCGATGAAAAGCTTGTTTTTAAGCTTAATACAATTTCAATTTGTTTTTTTCATTTTTTGGTGTTCTTGTTTACAACATAACCTGTGGATTATAAAGAACTTTGCACACATCTATCTGAATCCAAGAGTTTAAAGGCACTCGACCTGCAAGGGTGGTTTTTTCACCAGTTTGTTTTTTGTTTTTAGAATTTTTAGAACATAACACAAGCACTCAGGTCACTCCAGAACAAGTACAAATACAACTTTGTCATTGTACATGTTGGTGTGAATGACCTGAGACGTCCCTCCCTGGACTACATGAAAAGAGACATGGACGAGCTCTCTGATCATGTAGCCCAGGCAGGTATGACCCTGACCCTGAGTAGCATCCTACCCTCACCAAGAATGATGCCACAGTATAAAAAAAAAAGATCAACTTCAACAATTGGCTAAGTTTCTGGTGTCATTCAAAGGGGATCCAGTATCTGTCTGCCTGGGATGACATGCTCGACAAGCCATGTTGCTTCGCAGGAGATGGCTTGCACCTGTCACTCTTAGGCTTTCAAATACTGAAAAAGGCACTTGCCGACCCCATAGTGCCTTTTTTAGGCAAGGCTCAAAAGACAAACCCACCACCGTAAATAGCACAAGTAACTAAAAACTGAGAGTAATGCTACTCAACACCAGAAGTCTAAACCTCAAAATGCATGCACTCGAGGCACTCCTCAGTATGGAGGACATCAGTATCTGTGCAGTAACAAAAACCTGGTTTAGGGCTCCAGAGAGCACCCCGGCACTACCAGGCTATAACTCATGCCATACCTTTCAGCCACAGAACCCTGACCAAAACACAAATGGTGGGGGTGTAGCCATATTCATCAAGGATACTCACACCTCCAGGTTAGTGGCACAGCACGAGGCATCAGAGATCATCCAAGTGCAACTAACAATGGGCAAAACTGCAATCCAAATTGTAGCTAGCTACAGATCACCCACCATGACCCAGGACCCCCATTCTGCATTTCTGGAGACACTGGGAAATATGAAGGTCCTACCAAACACTCTAATACTGGGTGATTTCAATTACCCAAACATTAACTGGGAGAACTACTCAAGTACTAACTCCCTTGCCCAGTGCTTCCTAGAAGTTATAAACTCGAATGCCCTGGATCAACTGGTGAACACCCCCACCAGAAGGAACAACATATTGGTCCTGGTCATCACCAACATGAGCGACTGATATTCCACACCTGACGTCAACCCCTTACTTGTTAGATCAGACCATAGACTAATCACTCTGGATATTCACATTCTGCCCCCACCCCCAATCAAGGAAACCACTGTGAAAAACTTTTCAAAATCAAACTTCATGTTGCTTAAGACCGAAGTGGAAAAGTTCACAGCCCCCACGCCAATAGACAATGCTGTCCAAGCTGCTGAAACCTATACAAAGACACTATTTGATTATAGAGCAAAATCCCTAAAAGTTAAGACATCCCTGATCAGTATCAGCAAGAAACTATGATCCCTCATTAAATCATCCAAGGCTAGCTTCGAAAGAAAAATTACCAAGGACTCCAAAGATAACCACAAAGCGTTCTTTAGCTATGTCAAGAACCTAAGTGGAAACTCTCAGATCTGCTCTGAGTTGGTGCAGAATGGCACAAAATACACTGAACTGACTGATATTGCCAACATTTTGGCAGACAGGTTCAGTGCAAACTTCACACCCCTCTCACCCCCTAAAAAGCCCATAACCATGCCAAAAGAATGTAAGGCCCCAGCAATCACAGACACACAGGTTAAAACAGCCCTATCCAAAGCCAAAAACACAGCCTCAATGGGAACGGACGGTGTCCCAGGTTGTGTCTTACAAGTGCTCCAAACTTAACTAACCCCTCACCTAAACACACTGTTCAAACCCAGCCTCTCAACATGCTACGTACCCACAGAGTGGTGCACAGCAACAGTTATCTCACTCCACAAAGGTGGCGCCACAACGGACCCTGGGAACTATCGCCCTATAAGGTTGACTAGCCTGGTCTGCAAGGCTATGGAGCGCATCATCATGGGACTCATTAACAGAGATATTGGGAACCTCCAAACTTTGGACCCTACCCAGTTTGGATTTGTTAAGGGCAGATCATGCCTCCTAAACCTGGTGGAATTCTTTGAGACAGTTTCCAAGGCATTAGATGAGGGTAAGGAGGTCCACACAGCCTACCTAGACCTTGCAAAGGCTTTCAACACCATTCCCCATTCTGGTATTATAGACAAACTCACCAACCTAAACATTAACCCCTACATCATGAGATGGGTTGCAAATTGGCTCACGGACAGAACCCACACAGTGAGAGTTGCAGACTTTAGGTCCGACTCTAAACCAGTGACAAGTGGCGTTCCCCAGGGCTCAGTTCTAGGACCTCTCCTGTTCAGTATATACTTCTCAGAGGTACAGGCAAGCACAGGAGGACTTTGGCTGACCAAGTTCACAAATGACTGCAAACTAGGGGCCATAATTTATTCTCCAGCTGATACAGACACCCTCCAGAAGGGTCTCACTGAGACGGATACCTGGTGTCAAAATCATGGCCTCAAGCTGAATGCCAAAAAGTGCATAGTCACCCCCTTTGGAAAAAACAAAGTACCCACGAACTACCACATAGGTGGTAGTCCCCTAAATACAAAAAAAGTCATACAGGATCTAGGGATCCAAGTAGATAGCAATCTCTCCTTTGATAATCATATTGCCAAGGGGGTTAGAAAATCCTTCTACGTGGCCCACCTAATCTCAAAAGGGTTCTCATCCAGAACAAAGGAGGTTATTGTGCCTCTCTATTCATCTCTTATTAGACCCATTATAGAATACAATGCCCCATTTGGGATGTACCTTACAAGACACCTGCAACAACTGGAAAGACCACAAAAGTACCTCACCAAGAGGATTACTGGCCTCAAACAAATGACCTATGCAGCCCAACTAAGGAAACTCCAACTGTACTCGGTTGCATACCACTTACTCAGAGGTGATTTCTGCTTGACATACAAGGCCATGCCCAACCCAGAATTGATGGATATGCTCCACCTAAAAAAAAACAAATCCCTGAGAGCCACACGCTCTAGGGATATAAACCTTACCACAACGATAAATAGGACATGCTGGAGGGATAGATTCCTGACCTAGAGACTCCCCATTGGAACAAGATTCCAATATACATCAGGCAATGCCCCTCACTAGCACTCTTTAAGAGAAACTTTGACGGATGGATGGGAAACAGAAAATGTACCCCAGGGATCACTGCAGTGGCTCTGCTGGACAGAGGTGCAGAGAACTAATGGCACTGCTGGTCAGAGGCACAGGGAACTAATCTTAGGGGGTGGCGAAAGCCAACACACACTCTGGCTAGGCTTATAAATGCCCTTGAGCAGATAGCCATGTACTTACCTATGAACCTATGAGAGGGTGTTATCATCATTACTGTAGTACTGAGTAGCCATTCTTTGGGCATTATATCCTAAAAACACCTTCATGTTTCATCTGGTATTATAGAAGGAGAGCAGGAACAGGCAGTAACATATCCTACAATGTTAGAGGAAAGCAGACCACCTTATCCTTTGACATGAGTGAAAAGATGTACTTTCTAAATTACTGCAATATTGGAACTCCAGTATTTTCTACATTATCACTGACACTCTTCCAGTACTGTTCCATAAAAATGGACTGCCATGTTTCATGTAGCAGTACAGGGAAGGCCAATAAAAGATAATATCATATTTCCTAGAATGCTGGAGAAAAGGAGAATACTATAGCAATAACCCACTTCTGGGTGTGGGTAATGCGGGATTTAACCATGGTTGCCGTGGTTCGCCCTCGGGACCAAACAAAGACAACCATGGTTAAATCCCGCATTACCCACACCCAGAAGTGGGTTATTGCTTTTATACAATGACATTATTTAAGAAAAGAAATAATTACTTTTTTTAAATAATGGCATTGTATAATGCCTCTTTGCTGCCCTTCTGCAGCTGTCTGGTATTCCGCGGCAGTTCTGATGTACTGCGCATGCCTACGCAGTACATCAGAACTGTGGGCAAAAGCAACGGAGAACGCAAGATCTCCATTGCATTTTACTGTTTCACTATGTTAAATGGGTTTAACATAGTGAGACAGCTTTAAAATAAGCATCGGAGATTTCCGTTACTTATTTTAAAGCTGTCTCGCTATGTTAAACCCATTTAATATAGCGAGACAGGTTTAAAAAAAAAAGCAACGGAGATGCAAGATCTCCATTGCTTTTTACACACTGTGTCGCTATGTTAAAGGAGTTTAACATAGCGAGACAGCTTTAAAAAAAGCAACGGAGATCTGCGTTGCTTTTTTTAAACCTGTATCGCTATGTTA
This sequence comes from Protopterus annectens, assembly GCF_019279795.1. Classification (NCBI taxonomy): domain Eukaryota; kingdom Metazoa; phylum Chordata; order Ceratodontiformes; family Protopteridae; genus Protopterus; species Protopterus annectens. The sequence continues at coordinate 559,822,125 of NC_056737.1, read as the reverse complement.
AACTCTTTTAACATAGCGAGACAGTGTTTTATACTAACAGAAAAAGTCCGGGCGACCGGACCTTTTCCCGTTAGTATATTGAGGGATTTACAATGGGCACGCTGGTTGGGCTGGCCAATCAGCATGCATGTTTTAGAGGAAGAATTGTATAATGTAACTTACCCTAAGTAGAGATATGTACTTTAAGGGCTGCAGGTAAATGTCATACTATAATTTTTTTTTTGTGACATAGGTGAAAGCATGGATTATTGTTAACTTCAGGGTAATTTAAGTGGATGTTAAAATAAAAAAAAATGATCACTGAGTCTACCTTCAGTGATCATCTGAAGAAACCTTTTTTTCAGGGGTGCAAGCACCCCCCGCCCCCCAACATGAGCACCAATTCAGGGTTGTGCAACACTAGAAAGACAGCCAAACTCCACTATCAATGAAAGTAGTTTCAGCAAACGCACTTCAATCCTTTCACATTTGCCAAAACTTCCACTGGTGATTTGATGAAGACATCTTGCATTTATCATGCTTTCTGATAAAGAAAAAGGGATAATTGCACAAACTTCAGAAGTTCAGCTGTCTCTGGCTAGAATGGATAGAACAACCTGCAAGTTATTGGAAGCCATTTATTGTTTCTAGAAACTCCTAGTTGCTAAGCTACCAAAAGAAGTCACTACAGGAAATGAAAAAATAGGTCTAATAGAGCACAGTATGGAGCCTTGTAAGAACGCTCTAGAAATTAAAGTAACTAAGGATGTCTGTGTAGAGACAGACAAGGTGAGAGACACTTTGTGATAAACTCTGTTAGAGAAGAAAAAGAGTCTGAACATAATAAGGTCAGAAGGCTAGTCAAAAACAGCAGCAGGTATGTAGAGAAGCAGAAGTCACTGATAAAATTTAAGAAATTGTCAAAACCAAAAGTAGAATGCCAGTGGCATGAGTTGCCTACAGTATAGGAAGAAAGCAAAGGATTTACCTGTACTGGCATTTGTAAATAAAGAGGCTCTAACTTCCACCTCACATCAGTGGATTGCTTAAAGTGTTCCTGACTTAGCAAATTTGCATCTAAGAAAATACATTTCATAAAAGTCCGATGGGAGGATGCATTAAGCATAGCCAGAGTAGGAGAGACAGATGAGAGTTACCATATCCATATTTTAAATTAAAGAATGACTTGTGGTATTGGATAAGGAAGAAATATTATGCTGTATGTTAGTACTAACACCCTTAAGACCATTTGTGAATAAACCTGTGCACGGCCATATTTTGGGAGGGCACTAAGTGATCGAGAAATGTAGTTTGGGCACAGACTTATTTGTCCAGATTTCCCACGGCAGGGTGGAGGGGTGAGGTTTGAATGGCTGGAATAAGGGAAATCAGGAAAGCTTAAGGAGTTTAGATATGGCCAAGGGGACTTTAAGGGTTAACTGTTAAAGACGAATGTTATGTTAGGGAGGAAGTGAGGTAATGGGTATGGAAGACTATTTGTATTTTAGGCAGTGATTGGCAGTAAGAAGATTCAGATTTTGGTGTGGGTTTGTGTTAAATAAAAACAATGATAACAACACAGGAGGCTCAGATGCAAAAGTTTACTAGTGTACACCAGGACGCAAAAAACCATACAAGTACAGAGTTTTGTCTGACATGATGCAGGAAATACACAATTTTATATAGTCTTACATTCAAGCTGTGCCCACCTTACTGATGTGGTTAGTCACAGGGCACCTACATCACTATGGTCTACAATATTCTATTCATAAGAAAAAGCTGACGTTATACATTTTAAAAGTTTTCCCATGGGAATAATACAGCCTTACAAAGCACCTGGTTAGTTATAATGTCTTTCTGTAAATGTTACTCCTTCAAGGTTTCAGGCCTGTTCAAATACAATAGTTGGTTCAGTCTTGTAATATACTTCTTTGTTCTTCTTGCAACTTTACTTTAGCAGCTGTGTCTTATCTTTGATAACATTCACAAGGCCAATTATCTCAGAGGAAGGAAGAAGATTTTCAATGCTTTATACATTTAATTTCCTGACCCAGCAGATAATCATTAGTGAAAAACATAAGCTTGCTGAGGTGGCTACTGCCAGGGTCAGAGTTCAAATACACTGCAGCTCCAAAGCTTCAAGCAATTACATGTAAAATCATTCTTATTGCCATATTGTAAATAGAATAAAATGCATTATATACTATTTGCTTTTAAACTAGCACTTTATACATGTTCAAATACATATTTTTCTAACATTTTCCTCCCTTTTAATACTTTTTATTCTATTCAGAAACATAAACAATGTTATATCATCCCCTAGCCTTCTTCTTTAAGGACTTTCAACTAGGCAAGTCATTTTGTTTATATTTCGGAAAATGTTTTGTCTGGAATCAATAGTTCCAATTCAATGTCTTGGTACAAAGTTTCAGTTACAGATATATCAACAAAATCTTTGACTAATCTTTTCATACAGGGGATCCCACAACAGACACATGCTCCTAATAGGAGTAGACCAACACAAATAGCAATCAAAATATTCATTAGGATAGAACCCCACCCACCAAACAGACTCTGGAAAAAGTTCGTCAGTGGGTTTGGGCCTGGTTCAGTCATGGCTGATACCTGCTGTATTACCTCTAGGTGGTCATTAATCTCGTGTCGATTGTCTGGTATGAACGCACAGCATTCTTCTTTGATAAGCGCGCACGTACCACCTCTCGCCGCTAGGGTGAAGTCAAGAGCCATTCGATTTTGTAGCACAACAGTTCTCATTGCATTCAGTTCATCAGTCACTAGTTCGAGAGCAGAAAAAGTTGTGTTACTCATTACTTCAAGAAGCTTCAACAGCTTTCTCAACTCCCAGATCGATTTGACTGCTCCATATGCTGGAAATATTCCAGCCCAGGATATAACACTGTCACTCAAGTCCATATGAGTCAATTTTTCTTTATCTTTCATGGAATGATGGTTCTTCCAACCAGCTTCGATTTTTCCCATTGGATTTACAGGTTTTCCGATTGGATCTTCAGGTTTTCGGGCTACATCTCTTACATTTCGTATCTTACCTAGAGGTAATTCTGCAGTATGCCTTATAGCCGGAACCAGATAACCCAAAAAACAACTGCCGGACCAATTCTCAGGTAGCCATTTGTATGCCTTTTTCCCACAAACAAAATAACAGTTTTCTACTTTAGTACTGATGCGGGTTAATTCTGAATGAAACATTTTCTTGTCTATAACAGACAATTGTTTATGCAAGACAGGATTTCTCTGCACATCACTTAATGTTGTTTTCATTAAGCTCAAATATGAATCATAATTTGTGTTACAAACAGTGCCTTTATCTTTAGCTTTAATATAGCATTTATAAGATATAGTTATGTTACAGTTACTCCAACCCACTTGGAGTGTATCATTCTTATAGAAACATACAATTCCCCTCTGTATAATAGGCAAATACAATGCAATTTTGTCCTGTGATCTTACAGAACCTGTATCAAAAAGTAAATTCTCCCAAGCCTCATTTATCCCCAAGGGGACAGTGAACATCAACAGTCCTCCATATGCTGTTGGTATGGCAGTACAAACCCAGCAATTTGAAATGTTCATAGTCTCTACATATACACGCTTCATAGCTAGGTATGTGTTAAAGTTTTGATGCCAGTCTATAGACAGTTCATCACGTTTTTCCACTTTCACCTGTGTGGTTATATGTAGGAAAAACCACAACAAAAAGAAAGTCATCACAATCATAGTCAATAAATGCATAGTTAGCAAGATGATTAAACAATATTTTCGGGATTGATCTGCATTATTACTCATTTCGCTGTTGGCCATCCTGCCTTTGTTGTGTATCAGTCACAAAATGTTTATCAAGTTGAAAATTCTTTACCGGTTTACAGTGCATCAGGTGGACCCAGGACGACCTCTCAGCAACTTTGACTGCAGTAGGTGTCGCCAACAGTACCTGGTACGGTCCTTCCCACTTTGGACTCGCCCAATTCTTCCTCTTCGTGACCTTTAACCACACCCAGAAACCTGGGGTCAGCACTGCTTCCAACAGTCTGGTCTGTCTTTTATCTGAAAAAGAGTTCAACTGCAAAACAGTTTTATTTGTTAACAGTTTCTTCATATAGCTAGCTAATGAGCTGTCAGCCTCTAGTTCTGCAGGCATGAGAGCTTTCCACTGTGGCACATAATATGCCCTTCCAAATATCACTTCAAAGGGGGTCAAACCCTTTACATTTGGAACTGTTCTCATGCTCAGCAGTGCCAAAGGCAAACAGCAAATCCAATTCTTCTGTGTTTCATTTATTAACTTCCTCAACTTGCTTTTTATAATTCCATTGTACCTTTCCACCAGTCCTGCAGACTGTGGGTGGTAAGCACAATGATTCTTCAAGGAGATCGTAAAGAATCTCCCAAGTTGGTGAATCGTTTGATTAACAAAATGTGTCCCATTGTCACTATAGATTCTTTCCGGTATGCCAAATCTAGGAATTATTTCTTTTATTAGGGCCTTTGCCACTGTTGCTGCATCCGGATTTTTAGTTGGAAAAGCTTCTACCCATTTGGAAAACATGTCTATAATTACTAAACAGTATTTTTTCCCTTCACATTTGTTTAGTTCTATGAAATCCATACAGATAGTATGGAACGGATATGGTGGTATAGGAAAACTCCCTTGCTTGGGTTTGAATGCTCCTTGTGCATGATGTTTGTTACAGATATGACATGCTGCACAAAATTTTTGTGTAAAGTTTGTGAATCCATATGTTTGGAATATTCGATTTACTAACTGTACCATCCCCCCTGTTGAGACATGGCACTGCCCATGGCTCAACAAAGCTGCATATCTAAATAAATTAGACGGCAATATTGTTTTTTTCTCTTTGGAGATATACAGTCCATCTTCGAGGATTGCACGTCGTTTCTCCCATTTCTGTTTCTCAGCTTTTGTAGTTAATGTCTGCATCGTTTTTAACATTTCTAAATCTAAAATCTCAGAGGGTTGTAATTCCTCGGTTAAAAGTAAAGTTTCTGAGTTTGAGGCTGCTTGCTTTGCAGCTGCATCAGCTTTTGCATTTCCTTTTGAAATTGCATCCTGTTGTTTTGTATGAGCTAAACATTTACAAATAGCTACTTTAGTAGGTAACTGAATGGAATCTAACAAGTTCAAAATAAGCTGCGCATGATTAATCGGTTTACCATTAGATGTTATCATTCCCCTATTTTTCCATTGTTGTGCAAAAACATGCACTGTAGAGAAAGCATACTGACTGTCAGTATATATGTTCACACATTTATCTTTCGCTAGAGTACAAGCTCGTGTTGAGGCTATCAGTTCTGCTGCCTGAGCAGACAGGTTATGCTGTAAAGGTTGGGCTTCTAAAATCTCTGTATCTGTGACTACTGCATATCCTACTAGGTTTTTCCCTGTAGGACCCTTTCTGCATGAACTGTCCACATAAAATGTCACCTCGGCATCATCCAAGGGCATATCAGTGAGGTCTTGTCTGGGCAAAGTTATTTGCTCAATTTCCTGCAGGCAACTGTGCGGTGTGCCATCCACAGGAGTTGGAAGTAACGTTGATGGATTTAATGTTGTACAACGTTCAATTACCATATGAGGTTGGCTCAGCAGTATGATCATACATGAAAGATGTCTAGCAGGAGATAGATATGCTATTTTTTCTTGCAGTAAAATTATCGCGACTGCATGAGGCACTCTCAATGTGAGAGGGTGGAACAACACCACTGAGGCCGAAGCCTGTACTGCCATTGCAGCTGCGACTACTGCTTGTACACAGTGAGGCAATGATCGTGCCACTGGGTCTAACTGTGACGAATATTAAGCTAAGGGGCGTTGCTTATCTCCATGCTGTTGCATCAAAACTGACGTCATGTATCCCTGTTTACAATCTTCGGTCTGAAAAAATCTTTTGTGGTAATTTGGAAGTCCTAAAACTAATGATGAAGCTATCAATTGTTTTATCTGCAGAAAGCTGTTTCTGCTTCAGGTGTCCATTGTAATACATCTTGTGCTGCCATTGGTGTTTTATATATTAAATCAGCCAGTGGAGCAGATTCTAAAGCATAGTTTGATATCCAGCTTCGACAAAAATTAGTCGTTTCCAAGAAGGACATCATTTCCTTCTTGGTTGCTGGTTTGGGTGCCTGTAAAATCGCTGTTTTTCTGTCTTCGTCTAATATTCTACCTTCATTGGATATTACATATCCTAGGTATCTAACTTGTTTTCTCCAAAGTTGTAATTTACTTTTGTTTACTTTGTGTCCTTGTGCTGCTAAAAATTTCAATAATGCTATCATATCCTCCCTGCATTGATGCTGGGTAGGGGCTGCTAGCAAGAGGTCATCTACATAAAGTAGAATCTGACTACCTCCTGGTGGAGTAAACCCTGCCAGGTTGCTTGCCATTTCTTGTGCAAATGTCGTTGGACTTTTACAATATCCCTGTGGTAGCTGAGTATAGGTATATCTTTTACCTTGAAATGTAAATGCAAACCAATACTGGCTATCAGGATGTATAGGTATTGAAAAGAAAGCATTGCTTATATCTACCACAGTAAAATATTTTTGTTGTGGTTTCAAATCATTCAACAAGGTGTGTGGGTCAGGCACCGTAGGTGCTCTAGGTATTATTGCATTGTTTACAGCTTGTGAATCCTGTACCATCCGCCATTCCCCATTTGCTTTTAAAACAGGAAATAGAGGGGTGTTACATGGTGAATCAAGAGATTCTACCAGTACTCCTTCCTTGAGTAATGCTGCTATTATAGGCTTAATTCCTTGCTCTGCATCTTTCCTCAAGGGGTATTGTCTTTTCTGTGGTCTAAATGCTGATTTTGGTGTAATAGTTACTGGTCCTGCTGTTTGAATAAGTCCTACATCTGATTTACCTGTTGACCAAAGAATGTCTGGTATGTCACACAAGGCTTTTTCTTCTTCTTCTAATAAGAATGCTAATCAGCTGTCTTCACTAGTTTGTAAGTGTACAGCTGGATGTGTCTGTGTTAGCCAATTCAATTTCTGTTTTTGTATTCCCTGTTCTGATAATTCTAAATCAGTTTGTTTTTCCTATCTTGTTACTTTTTCTCCTAAGTCTGCCCATCTCACATCCTTATTCTTTGTTAAGCTGACATGTGGTAGTCTATTAGATTTGTACAGTGTCATGAATTCCTGAGGTAATGAACAGTTTACCACACTGTTTCCCTCAGTATCCCAATACAAGGTTCGTAATACTAATCTGTTAACAGGATTTTTGAACAACTCTTGCTCATATTCTTTATCAGATCCTGGCATGCTACAGTAGTATAGAGTACAGTGTAACAAATGCTGTTGGTCAGTGTCAAGGGAGGGGGCCTTACTGATGGCTACATTCATCAGTTCTTCGGTTACTGCCCCTGGACCAGTCGTGACTAGGTCCTGGCTGTACCAGTAAAAAGTTTCACCCTCCGGTCGCACCACAAAAGTATCCATTTGTCTTTGTGCCTCCATACCCTGCATAGTGGGAACTACCGCTATGCCAAATATCTGCATAAGATCTCTTCCCAGTAAGTTTACTGGACATTTTGCAGAAACTACAATTTTACTTTTCCGAGTCATACCTGAAACAGGGTCAGTTATTGCTATATCATGGGAGAGTGGCTCCCTATATAGCTGTCCATTTGCTGCTTTCACTAATATATAGTCAGGTGATTCAGAATATTCTGGTAACTTTGAAGGGTGTATCAAAGTTTGTGACGCTCCTGAGTCACACAAGAATTTCACTTCCCTTCCTTCCACCAGAAGTGTAACTTCCGGTTTTGTGTCTGCCAAATAGAGCTCCAAGCTCAGTAATGCCAAATCTAAAATTTCACTTTCTTCATCCTCTACATCTGCTTGTACGTCCTCTGTTCCTTCCACTACATTTACATTTGCCCTTTGTTTGTTTTCCTTCCCTGATGATTTCTGATTTTCATCACTATCATATAGTCAGTCCTCATCACCTTTATTTTCTGTAGTCACCTTTTTATTTAGCCTGCAATCCCTTGCTAAATGTCCTTTCTTACCGCACTTACCTTTCTTTTTTCTTTCTTCAAAATCTTCTGACCTTTTGTCAGATTGTCTATTTCCCTGGGTATTTTTCTTACCCTTCTTACCTGACTGTACTACAAAGACTTCAGCTCCATCTTCAGCTGTGAAGACCTGTGTCTTCTTTTTCTTTTTACTATTAAAGTGTCTTTCAGCATGTCTAGCATATTCAAGTAAGGCTTGTAGCCTACTTGTTCGATGATCTATCATATGTTTTGTAATAAAGCTACTGATAGGTGCAATGCAACCTTTTAAAAATGCATTTTTCAGTTGCTGTTCATATGAGGTATCATGTGTCTGATTTTCAGGGATAGCCATACCACTATGGTTATTGAAACATTCCAATAATCTACCATAGTGCCCATCTACAGTTTCATTCTCTTGTTGTATGCATTGGTTAATGCAAGTCCAATCTGCTCTAGGTTTCCATTTTCAGAAATTCGGTCTGTAAGACCTTTCACTCTGTTGTCTAATTCTGTGTCACTATGTGGGAGTGGTTTAAGCTCTACATTACTAGGATTCCACGTGCCACAAATCATGTGCCAGTCTGGACCCACAATCTGTCTAACTACCCTTTCTACTTCTTCCCCATTCAAGTGGTAACTTAATCTCATACCTTGCAAATCTTGTAAAAACTTTGTGTAATTAACTTTTGGATGAGGGATTCCCTCTGTAGTTTTCCGAATATCTTCCGGTGTCCATGGTCTATACACTAGAAGAGTTGGGTCCTGCCCTTCCTGTCCTGCCTGAGGATTTGGTACCTCGATTAGTGGACAGATTTCTTCCTCACTCTCTTCTAGTGTGTTTCTCCCTATTTGATATAAGTCTGTGTCCCCAAGTGTTTTACGTGTCCGGGACCTAGTTTCAATAGGATCTCTAACAAATGGTTTTAGTGCTCTTGTAACTTCAGGATAACGTGGAGGTGGACCAGCTTGTCCTCCTGCTTCATATCCTGAAAAAGGCATTGGAGGGGGCGGAGGGGGAGGGGCCATCGCTATTACTGTATTATTATCCTCTTTATCTAAAAATAACATCTTAGCATTTTTAGTTTTTTGTTCCCTTCGGTTTACTTCCTCAATCCACCTGTGTGCCTGAGGAATGCCTAATCGCTGTTGTTTTTTTGCCTGACCTTCTGCGTCAGATTTAAGCTGTTTTAAAAGTTTAACTAATGAAATCTTGTTTAATTTTCCGTCAAATCCGTATTTATTAACCCATTTTGTATAATACCTTACATTATCAGCCCGTTGTAATTGCATATATTTTGCGTCATCAGTTAGGGGCGGATCTCGCGATTTTTTAGTGCACTGATTTCCCATTTTAAAAGAAAATGTTACGTAACCCTTTTCACCACATGGTATTTCAGTTCTTTACACAGTTTATCTAGAATAACTGCCTACCTTACTCTGTTTCCCTGATCCCTGACAAAATATACAGTAATTTCCTTTTGTCCCTGATCTGTATAACAAATCTCTGACAATGACATTTACTGTAACCTAGTCCCTGATCTAAAACAGAAAAAAGGCAAATGTCTTCCTACCTGAGCCTCCTGGGTCGACCAGTTCGAGACCGCTCTTCGGCCGCAGATCAGAAAGTGGCCAGCCTCTCAAAACGACAATTCAGTCGGAGGTCTTTGTGTTTCAAGAAGAACCGTTTAGGTAGCTTCTCCTGCGCAGTATTCGACCACCGGTACACTCTGATCTGTAGCTGTCTGAGGGCTTCCAGTTCAAGGAGGACCAAACTGTTAAATAAAAACAATGATAACAACACAGGAGGCTCAGATGCAAAAGTTTACTAGTGTACACCAGGAGGCAAAAAACCATACAAGTACAGAGTTTTGTCTGACATGATGCAGGAAATACACAATTTTATATAGTCTTACATTCAAGCTGTGCCCACCTTACTGACGTGATTAGTCACAGGGCACCTACATCACTATGGTCTACAATATTCTATTCATAAGAAAAAGCTGATGCTATACATTTTAAAAGTTTTCCCATGGGAATAATACAGCCTTGCAAAGCACCTGGTTAGTTATAATGTCTTTCTGTAAATGTTACTCCTTCAAGGTTTCAGGCCGGTTTGAATACAATAGTTGGTTCAGTCTTGTAATATACTTCTTTGCTCTTCTTGCAACTTTACTTTAGCAGCTGTGTCTTATCTTTGATAACATTCACAAGGCCAATTATCTCAGAGGAAGGAATAAGATTTTCAATGCTTTATACATTTAATTTCCTGACCCAGCAGATAATCATTAGTGAAAAAACATAAGCTTGCTGAGCTGGCTACTGCCAGGGTCAGAGTTCAAATACGCTGCAGCTCCAAAGCTTCAAGCAATTACATGTAAAATCATTCTTATTGTCATATTGTAAATAGAATAAAATGCATTATATACTATTTGCTTTTAAACTAGCACTTTATACATGTTCAAATACATATTTTTCTAACAGTTTGCTGCTGCAAGTTATGTCCAGGATGACTGCTAGTAGGCAGCTGAGTACATGTAGGGATAGTAATATTTGGTTGTGGATGTTGCAGGAATGTTGTGGAAGCATGGCAAAGGCATTTTTTTCTCTTCTTTCTTGGTCATTGGTGGTTTGGAAAGGGATTGTTTAAATGAGTGTGATAAGGGTGGCTGGCTCTCAGATGGTGGTAGATTGTTGTTTTGTAGTCAATATATGGTTAGGGTGTTGTTTTTTGTGCTAGCGCTTGCTGGCTTTTGTGCTATTGGGCGACTGTGGTAACTACCATTGTTGGAGTTGGTGGGTTTGCTCAGTTGTGGGAGTTTTGTTTTAGGTTCACTTGTGTTGGCACCAAGAATGTTGGTGGCTCTTGCATGGTTTGTGAAGGTGCCAGTGGGGGTGGGATGTGATGGCTTATCTCAGTGCTACCTTTTTTCTTGAAGTATGAGTACAAGGAAGTTGGCATGTGTGGGTTATTTTTTCTGCTGCGGTTAATGTAACATAGATAAAGCAGGAGCGCCTAAATTTTGCTGCAGTGCATTTTATCATCTAGCAGCTATGGATGAATGATATGCCATTTGTAGCACCTCTGCGGGTGTTTGGGCCTATTGCAAAATTGCTGGCTGGTTAAGGTATTTACCTCATGGTCAGAAAGTACAAGGTTTCATGCTCACCTAAAGAAAGGTAACTAAGCTTTAAATGGCCTGCAAAGGCAGCTAGCCTAAAACTTACTTATGAAACTATGATTCCAAACTGAATGTAATTTTTAAGGGATGGATGTGACTGTGCACCCATGCATTGTCAGCAGCGTAACTTTAGTGTTTGAATTCATTTTGGCAGTGAACACATGTTACACATGGTGACCTCAGTGCTGGTGTTCTTTTCAGTATATGTCTTCGTGGCTTGGACAGAAAGCTGATGGATGGTACTGGAAGTGGTTTAACTGGGGCTGTAGAGTGTCAGGTGCAGCATCACATCCCCAGCAGGGTGGTTCCAGAGTTACTGGTCATCGGTAGGTGTTAGGGCTTGGGGTGGCAGAATAATTAAGGCATTTACCTCACAAATGCTAAAACAGGGTTGATGTTTCAACTTTAACATAGATTTGGTTAGGTTTAAAATGGCTGGCTAGGACAGTTAGTCTTGCATTTGGCTGGCTTCTTTAAATTGCCGCATAGGTGTGTGGAAGGCAAATAGCGAACTGACTACTGTTGGGCCCACTTAAGTGTTTGTATTAATGGGTTGATGTTAGCATAAAGGTTAAGCTGAGTACCTTGCAGACAAATGGTACAGATTTTGATTTCAGGAATATGCATTAATGTTACCATCTATACTGGGAAGTTGTGGAAGGGCAGGTATTCGAGGTTGCATCATAGGTTCATAGGTTCATAGGTTCATACTAGGCTATCTGCCCGAGGGCATTTATAAGCCTAGCCCATAGTTTTGTGGCTTACGCCACCCCTTTAGTTTGGAGAAACTATGCCCATTATTTTGCTGTGCCTCTGTCGAGCAGTGGCACTGAGGTAACCCCTGGGGTGTATCTGCGATTCCCCATCCATTGGTCAAGATTCCTCTTGAACAAGGCCAGCGAGGTGCTCTGCCTCACATAGACTGGGATTTTGTTCCACAGCATAGGGAGTCTTTGGGTGATGAATCTATCCCTCCAGCATGTCCTATTAATAACCGTGTCGAGGTTTAAGTCACCCGCCCTTGTGGCTCTGAGGGATCTAGATTTTTTGAGATGAAGCATGTTCATCAAATCTGGGTTTGACATGGCCTTGTATGTCAGGCATAGGTCACCTCTGAGCAAGCGGTAAGCAACTGAATATAACTGGAGTTCTTTCAGTCGGGCAGCATAAGACAGATTTTTGAGACCCTTTATCCTTTTGGTGAGGAATTTTTGTGGCCTCTCCAGCTGCTGCAAGTGTCGGGTCATATACATTCCGAATGGGGCATTGTACTCGATCATTGGTCTGATGATTGATGAGTATAGGGAGACTATGACTTCCCTTGATCTAGATGTGAATCCCTTCATGATAAGGTGGGCAATGTAGAAGGTCTTCCTAACTACTTTAGCAATATGGGTGTCGAATGAAAGGCTAGTGTCCACCTGGGTTCCCAGGTCCCCGATAACTTCTTCTGTGATCAAGGGATTGCCTCCTATATGGTAGCTAGGGGTAAACTTATTTTTCCCAAAGGGTATGACTATGCATTTCTTTGCATTTAACTTTAGGCCATGGCTCTGGCACCAGTTTTCCGTTTCTGTGAGACCCTTCTGAAGGATATCTGTCGGATGTGTTTTCAACTACTGCGCCCAGTTTGCAGTCATCTGCAAACTTTGTCAGCCATAACCCTCTTATGTTTGCTTGTACTTCAGAAAAGTAGATGCCAAACAAGAGTGGGCCCAGGACTGAGCCCTGTGGGACACCACTTGTGACAGGCTTTGAGTCTGACATGGCGCCAGCAACTCTGACCCTGTGGGTTCTGTCACTCAGCCAGTTTGCAACCCATCTTGTAATGTATGGGTTTACATTTAACTTGATGAGTTTATCAATGATGCCCGAGTGGGGTATTGTATCGAAAGCCTTCACCAGGTCTAGGTAGGCTGTATGGACTGCCTTTCCTTCGTCAATGGCCTTGGTGACTGTTTCGAAAAAGTCAACCAAGTTTAAGAGGCATGATCTGCCTTTGACAAAGCCAAACTGGGTTGGATCCAAAGTCTGCAAATTACCTATGTCTTTATTTATGAGATCCATTATGATCCTCTCCATGGCTTTGCAGATAAGGCTTGTCAAGCTAATGGGACGGTAATTTCCAGGGTTGGTGGAGGCACCGCCTTTGTGGAGTGGGACCACAGTCGCTGTGCGCCACTCCCTGGGTACGTATCCGGAGGTGAGACTAAGATTAAACAGCTGTCCTAACTGTGGGACAGTTGTTTCATTACCCAGGCTAGGAAGGTTGGGTCAGGGGTATCAAAAGCATGTAAGGCATGGGGATTGGATTGGTATAGGAGTACAAGGGTCTGGTGTGTGGAATGTTATGTGTGCTTAAATGGTGGCTGTACTTACTTGGATGACCATTTGCATATTAAAAATAGGGTATTGTGGAGGGGATGGTTTTCTTTTCTCTCTTACCTGGCTCCTTAGTTTTTCTCTGTTACAGATGGCAAACATCTGCAGCTTGAAAGAGAGATGGGGAGCTACAGTGGCTCAGGCATTGTTCAAGGACCTGGCTGTAGAGGATACACCTGTGCCTGATGTTTCCAGTGGGGTCGTAGGCAGGAGACAAGCACAGCCAGTGAGGCATACATCTAGCCCCAGAGAAAAACATGCCAGGCCAGTGGTTGTCTCTGTCAAAGAAGGTGCTGCTGCTGAGGAAATGAATCGAGGTGCGGCTGCAGGTAAAGATATGGCAAAGATGTGTAGGGTTACTGTTGGGTCAGTTGCTTCTGGGTTTGAGGGTGCTATTTTGGGAGGTTTAGATGAGGTTCTGCAGGACTTAGTTAATGGTGATTGTGGAGGTGACAGGAATTTGTGCGAGTGGAGTGAGCAGACATATGGTAATATCTGTGGTTCATAGATGTCAGGTGATGGGAGGGGGGGGGGTCCTGTTGTCAGAAAGTTTAGGATCAGTGATGGAGTGAGGGGGTCCACTTCAGCATGAGGTGATTGCTGATTTCAGAATTCACATGGGGAATTGGTTGGCTACTCAAATGTTGTCAACAGGGGAAGGAGAGTTTTTCTTACCCCCCTGTATTGCTACTTCACTAAAGAAGATATGGAAACATGAGCAAGCTGACTTATTTGAGCTGATTAATGTGGGTACAGTGCCTTGTTGAAGCAGAGTCAGCAGGTAATAAGGATTTGTTGGCTGGAATAGCAGCTTTGGTACGAAAGAGGGATGTAAGGCTAAGAGCCAGGACTTGGGAGAATTGGGTTTTGGGTTTTGTTTAGTACATGTGGGTTTGTTTAGAGAAAGATAGTTCCCAGGCTCTACTGCTGTTGGCATATTTGACAATCTGGGAGGTGAAGAGACTGTGGACTGGAAATGTGTGGTTATTGTGCGATAACCATTTTCATAAAAGGAAGGTGGTGGATCGATTGTTGAAATGGGAAGTGCACCATCTGGATATTTTGCTGGCTACTATGTTTGATAGCATATGTGGCCTGCTGAGAAAGAATAAGGTGGGGGGGAGATGGGTGGTACATTTTAGGCATTTAAGTTAGGGAGGTGTGCTTGGCCAGCATGCAGATTTTTACATACTGTTTTGATTTGTTGGGGGGATTGCATTCAGCTTCACAGTGTTGGCATCGAGAAGGGGATTGTGGGCAGGCTGCTTCAGTCCAGAATGAGAGTGGGATCCTTTCATTACAAAGTCAACAAAGCATTAGAGGGTGGGGTGTTTTTCAGTGGCAGAGAGGCAGAATCTCCTTTCATGGGCAAGAGGCAAACCAAACCAGCTCTTCCATTTGCCCTTTAAGATACATGCATTGTGGCAGGTGTTGGAAAGCTTTCCAGGTTTGAAGGCTGCAGATGAGTTGAGTTGATTTTGGGGTTTTTAACAGGGTTTTTCATCAAATTAGGGATGCATGGAGATGGTGTGGTTTCTAAACAATTTGTATTCTGTTGGAGGAAAGGAAATGATTTTGCGTGGTCTTATTTGGAAAAATTTGCAGTCAGGTAGGTCATTGGGCCTTTTGCTTACCTTCCTTTTGTTAGTTTTAAGGTGTCCTCTTTGGGGTTGGTTCCTAAGAAGTCACAAAGGGGGAGCACAGAATGATTCATTTGTCCCTCTCACAAGGTGAGCCTGTCAATGATTGTATTTCAAAAGAGGTCAGGTATGCATCTTTGGATGAGGTGGTAGAAGTGATTAGTAAATCTGGGGCTCCTTGGCTTGTGAAAGTTGATACTGAGTTGGCATTTTGTTTGTTGCTGATGGGAGAGGATGAATGGACATTATTATGAATGGTGGTTGATAACTTTTATTTTGATAAGTCCATGCCCATGGGTTGTGTGGTGGCTTGTGCTAAGTTTGAGAGGTTTAGATTTACTCCTCACTGGATATGGCAACAGAGAGTGGGTAGTCAGAAAGCTATTCATTATTGGGATGAACTCCTGTTGGTAGGTTAAGGTTTTTAGGGAGCTACAGAAGGAATGCATGTTTTTCTGGACATGTGTCATAAGTTGTACATTCTGCATGCAAGAAAGAAGTTGGAGGGACCAGCCGAGGTTTTATGCTTTTGAGGACTATCAGTCAATGCAGGTTAAGGCCTTTTTGTCTTCTTGATGAAAAATAAAGTATTTGAAGGGTAAGATCAGTTGTTTTATGGCAAAAGAGAAGGTGCTGGCTCAGAATATCATGGAACAGTTGGTTCTTTTGAACTTTGCATGTTGGGGAATTAGCCCAGGCAGAACATTTTGCAGGTCAGTAGCATTTCTGATAAAGTATGGGAAAAGCAAACACCATTGGGTATAAGTTAATAAATTTGTGCAAGCAGATCTGAATCTGTGAGAGTCATTCCTTGACAGTTATAATGACATTTCCTTTTGTCAGAGGTATCGGGTTATGCAAGAGGATTTGCAGTTTTTTACAGACACTGCGGGAGGACAGGGAATGGGTGTATATTTCAATGGAGAATGGTTTGTTGTTATGTAGTATGAAGGATGACTGGAAGAAGGACGTGGCTTTTTGGAGGTTGATGCCAATTTTGACAGGCTAGGTGGTTTAGCAAGATCAGTTGTGAGACCGGAAGGTAGTTTTTAATTCAGACAATTGGGCAGTAGTATAAGTTTTAAGATCTAAAAATGCTAAATCTAATTTGCTGCTGTTAATTTTAAGTAAGACTGTTTTGCAATGTTTGCTGAGTAATTTCTCTCTTTCAGGTGTGTGTTTGCCAGGTACAAGGAATGTGCTTGCTGACATCCTTTCTGGTTTTCATTTTCACAGGTTTTAACAATTGGCTTCAGAGGTGAAAGTGGACAAGTGTTGCTTCTATAGGAGATATGTTATCTTGGGCAGACATAGCGGGATAGCCTATTCAGCAATCATGGGCAGAATAGATGCAGAAGGCTTATTATAGGACATGGGCTACATTTGGTGCATATCTGTCGAATGACACCAGAGGAAAAGAGATTATGGTTCTTGAAATTTTAGTTGTATTATTTGTCTAGAATGGTTGAGAGGACAGGCAGTTAAATCTGTTAGGGTGCAGTTAGTGGCTGTTAGCATATTTGCTAAGTTGGTGGTATTGGAGGACTTAACTAAGTCATGGGTAATAACTCAGATGCTAAAGGGTTGAGAGCAGGTGGGAGATAGAAGATTAACAAGCATTTGCCTATGAGAAAACAGACCATTAGGGTGGTGTTGTCATGGTTGCATTTGTTAATAGGGAATTCAGTGGATTACCCACTTTGGGCTACCTTGGTGTTATGGATGTACACAGAAGCATTTAGGGGGAATGAGCTGTTGGGCTCATTGCTGTAGAAGAACTTTTTAATTTTTTCTACCACAGTGTTGGTTTGGCTGCAGGATCAGAAAGGTAAGGGTACCCAGATTGTAATATGTGCAACTTTCACATGGAGGTATGCCTCCAGATTTGGTTTTTCATAC
This sequence comes from Protopterus annectens, assembly GCF_019279795.1. Taxonomy (NCBI): domain Eukaryota; kingdom Metazoa; phylum Chordata; order Ceratodontiformes; family Protopteridae; genus Protopterus; species Protopterus annectens. The sequence continues at coordinate 559,804,983 of NC_056737.1, read as the reverse complement.
TCAAAATGGCAGGGTTGTAGGATCCAATCAATTTCTGTACTTGATGTACAAGGCCTTTCATTATTTAAGTGTCCAAGGTGAAAGGTTTTCCATGCAGGGAAGGGAGGTCTGTGGAGGTTATAAAGGTTACCAGTGGTCATAGGGAGCATTTTTGTCTTATATTAGATAAGTCAGGGTGTATGTTTCATGACTATTATCAATTATGTTTTTTTTAGGTAGAGTTCTTATCATACTGTGCCATTCTTTTGTGTATTGGGTGGTGAAGGGATCCATAATTAGACTAGAAGGAGCTGCTTTGGGGTTGTATCCATACGGGTGGAAAGTGAGTTGGCAAGGTTTTAGAGGCCTAAGGTGGCATCAGCTCATGGACAACTTGGAGGAAGATATCCATTGTAGGACTAGGGTACCATGTATTTTGGTCCTACATCTGGCAGGTAATGACATGGGGAGAGTTCCAAAGTGGCATCTGCTATCTATGATGCTGGGGGATTTGTCACATTTGAGGTGAAGGTTTCCTTCTGTGATTATAGTTTGGTCATAGTGCCACAATTGGTTTGGAGGTATACAGACACATTTATGGCTGTTGAAAGGGCTTTCTGTTTTAAGCACTGACTTTCTAGAGTATTAGGCTGGTTGGATGTTTCTGACTGATCACACAGATTTTGGTGACAGACATTTGATTTGGTTTCAAGAGGATGGTGTGCATTTAAATGAATTGGGTTTGGCCAGATTTAATGAGCACCTTTCATTGTTCTTAAAGAAATTGGCTATGTCATTTTAGCTTTGAGGAAGGGGAACAGACTGCCTTCTGTCTGGTGGGCAGAGAGAGGGGCTGTGAGGAATCCCTCTTCTGTTCTACCTTCTAGTTTATTTCTTTGGGTTGGTATAATGTTTTGGTTAGTTATAGCAATGAGCGGGATCATGCTGCTTCTAATGGGAGGTTGGAGTTTAAGTCATGGAATTGATTTTATGCGGTTTTATGTGAATAATAAGATGTAGTTGAGCAGGTAATGTTGCCTATGGTAATTTGTTATGTTGGAATTTATGACATTGAGTGCATCAAATGAAACCAATGTTTTGTAGTTAATAACCAGCCAACTTAGCCTGCAAATTGTATGGTTTATTTTGTGCAAAGGGGGGTAGGACAAATTTAGTTTGAGAACAGAATAATTTGTCCAGTGGCTACATGGTAGGGTGCAGGGGATGTGGTTTGAATGCCTGGAATGAGAGAAATCAGGTAAGCAAAATGAGGGTATGTATGGGTAAGGGGAGTGTAAGGGTTAACTATTTGAGAGGAAGATTATACTAGGAGGAAGTGAGGTAATAGGTAGGAAGGGATATTTGTTTTTTTTAGGCAGTGACTGTCAGTTAGATTAAAATGCTGGTGTCGGCTTGATACCCCCCCCCCCAACCCTTACCTCAGATTAGGTGATTTGAGGTGGTTGGGCCTTGATATTTTCTGGGTGGAAGCAGAGAGAGAAGTGTTGTGAGGAAGCCCTCTTCTGTTCCCCCTGCTAGTTTATTTCTTTAGTTTGGCATAATGTTTTTTTGGTCACTGAAGTGAGAGGTTATCATGCTGGTTCTAACAGGAGGTTGGAGTTTAAGTGACCAGATTGATTTAACTCTGGATTGCATAGATAATAACATGGAGGTGAGTTGGTAACACTGCCTACTGTAATTTGTTATGTTGGGATTTATGACACTGTGTATTGAATTAAACTGATATTTTATAGTTAATAAATGGTCATCTTAGTCTAAAAATGGTATGGTTATTTTGTCCAAAGAGGCTCTGGACAAAATAATTTGTTACATTTTAGTTGCCTGATGTAATGAGTAACATTTAGATCTTGAGTGAAGCTAGTCCAGAATGTCAAAAGCCTGCACAACATCTGGGGTTCAGAAGTCTACTAATGCTTATGTCTATTACTGATGTCCCAGTTGAGTGGATTGCCATGGGTCTTGAAGGTCCATTGGTAAAACCTAATAACAGCTATGAATGCATGCAAGATATAATTGACTTTGCCATTAAGTTTTCTTAGGCAGAGTCCCTGCCAAAAGCCAATGCTAAGGCAATTTCCACAAAGCTAGTACAGGTTTTTCTCTAGGGCTGGATCCTGAAAGAAATACTCACAGACCAGGGAACCTTATTTTTCCATGAAAAATGACCCAGCTTTTCTGGTGTTTAAAATTTCAGTTTTACCACACCAAAACGTGAATATTACTGGGTCTCCTGGTCTCACTACAGAAGATTCAGCTTCCCTCCATGGCTTTAACATATTTATGTGACAAAAGATTTTCTTTTTGCAATTTGTATTGTACTAGAAATTTCTATCCCTGTTTTTCAAATAGATTAAAGTTTGCCTAAAGCCCAGAAACAAGAAGCAAGATAAGTTTTCATTGAGGAATAGATTTTTTTCTGAGCTAGCTTGTAAACAGATTCAATACAGCCATCATACTGACACTGCATAAGGGGAATAGAAAAACCTGAAACATTATATGGTACCAGATTCCTAAAGAAAAGAATACTTATTTAAAGGGTCATTAAGGAGCTCCATAGTGAATAGAACATTCTGTGATAGCCCCTAAGCTGGAGGTCTCCATATCTTTTAGCAATGATTTCTGGAAAAAAGGAATGACATCTAAACTCAGTACATACCTTTTTCCAGGAGTGAATGATCTCTGGAATTTTAGGCAAAACAAGTTTTTTTTACCTCAATATATTTGACCAAGAGGTAGTGGCAAATTTCTCTTTGGACATAACGGAGCTCTTGCCACTTTTCAAAGGCTTATGGATAAAGTTCTCAAACTTCATGATAGTTAATTGACTGTGTGCCTTGACAAAACATTAATTTAAAGTAAAAAAAGAGGCCAGCACGAAGAATGATGACTCAGTTTATTCTGAATGTAAAAAACCTGACCGGTTTCAGCACATTTGTCTTTATCAGTGATTACCATATAACTAGGTTAGTCATGCATTTATATATCCAGCATTAACTGTCAATCTATCAATAAAGCATTTAAAGGCACAGTAAAGAAATAATAAAATGCATCCGTATACATCATGAAAAAAATCATGAAATAATTTTTTGGGGAATGCATTTTGAAATGTTACAAATGGTCATTAAGACCCGGGGAAAATAGAGCCCCCAAATTAACTATCCAATTTTTTTCTTTTTCATTTAATAAACTGTGTCAACCCAATTTTAAAGATCTATCACCCATATTTTATCAATGATACAAAAGTGGAATACTGATGATTTGTGAGTGCATACATGTCTGTAAAGTGCATTGGTCATGCGTTTATTCCTGATGTCGCCTAAATGCTCCGACATCCTAATTCTAAATGGCCTGGAAGTCTGCCCAACATAAAATGAAGAGCAGGAACAGGTAGCTAAATAGACAACCCAAAAGAGTAATGCCCACAGGAGAATGATCCAATCAATTTCTCTCCTGTGATAGTGGATCAATGGAAAAACATCACCATCAGAAAATGTTCTTAGATTTACAACTACATATGGTAGGAACATTCACGCCAATAGAAATGCAATTAATAAAAATTGGAACATTCTCATGGCAAATGAGGAACTATCTAATCTCCTTCCAGATGAATGTAAGTTCTCATATCGTAGAGATAGAATGTTGGGATCTCACCTTAACCATTAAAAATCCAGGACAGAAAGGGACCCTAAGCAGGATCAACTAACTATCACAGGAGAGAAATTGAATGGATCATTCTCCTGCGGGCTTTGCTCTTTTTGTAAACACATGTTAAAATCTAAGGGAGAATATAAAGTAGGGGGTCACAGTCCCCCACAGGGGGGTGCAGGGGGGCTTGCCCCCCTGCATAAAAGAAGATTATTGTTTTTTGTTTTTTTTTCGAACGGACTTTAATGAAAGCGCTTTTTCAGTGAAAGCGCTTTTGTTAAAGTGCGTTCAGTTATTGTGGATTCAGAATATTGATCTTTTGTTATGTAGTCCTAGATCCATACATATATATATATGTGTGTGTGTGTGTGTGTGTGTGTGTGTGTGTGTGTGTGTGTGTGTGTGTGTGTGTGTGTGTGTGTGTGTGTGTGTGTGTGTGTGTATATATATATATATATATATATATATATATATATATATATATATATATATATATATATATATATATATATATATATATATATATATATATATCCACTTTAAAATGCTGAGACCAAAATCTCTAAAGCTCAAAATACTGAAAACTCAAAATACTGAAACTCAAAATGCTGAAAACACGCAGGATACCAACAGTTATTATATTCCAGCACAAGTACATACTGAAACAAATAAAACACAAACCATATTATTCTTTTCCAAGTATAAGCAGGGGCGCCCCTGTGGGGGGCTGTGCCCCCACACCCCCTGCTACTTAAATATATCAACTCCAAGATTGGAGAAGATTAATATGGTTTGTGTATATAGTTCTGCCACAATATAGTGCCTTCTCCTTTTCTTTTGTACCTACTTCCAACATAAAAAAAATTCTTAAATAAACTTAAGCCCATCAAATTAGCAGCAGACAACTTTCCAAGTGAATACCTACAAATCGCAGCTGATGCTCTGGCCTACCCAGGATCCATCTTGATTTACCGATCTCTGTTAGAAAGTTACATTCCCACACTGTGGAAAGTATCACATATAATTTCCCAACACAAAGGCGGACCCTCCACAGAACTAACCAATTACCACCCCATAGCTATACTCTCTCCACTCTCCAAAATACTAGAGAGATGCATACACTCTCAGGTCTCAGACTACCTCCTTACTAACAACCTCCTTTCCAATACTCAGCATGGTTTCCAACCAAACCATAGTACCACCACTGTCTTACTCTCCTTTACTAACACTATCCTTCAGCATAAAAACAATGGCTGTCTCTCCTCTGCTACTTTCCTAGACCTATCTAAAGCATTTGACATGGTCCCACATAAACAACTTATCTCAGTCCTCAATAACCTATCCTTCTCACAATCAGTCACCAACTGGTTTCAGAGTTACCTGACTGACCACCAACAATCCATTGTATGGCAGAATGACATATCTCCCCAACTACCTGTCTCCATAGGGGTTCCCCAAGGATCCATCCTTGGACCCCTACTCTTCTCTGTTTTCACCAATAATCTAGCCTCTGCCACCAAATATGGCACACTCATACAATACGCAGATGACTCAACCATCATCTGCTCAGCCCAGTCCCTACCCAAACTGCAAAAAGTCACACAGGAAGCCTTTTCCTCTGTTGAAACTTGGTTATCCGATGCCCAATTAATAGTCAACCCAAACAAAACTAAACTACTCATCTTCCAACCCAACAAACATGCTCAAAACAACTCTCACTTTAACATCACAGCAAAAGACAACACCACTATATACCCAACTGAACACACCAAATTGCTAGGAGTAGAAATAGACAATAAACTAAAATTTGACATTCACATATTCATGACCATAAAAAAAGTCCACAAAAAACTAGGTGTGTTATACAGAAATAAGCAACTTCTCACCAAAGCAGCAAAGATTTCAATAGCAAATTCCCACCTTATCTCCACCCTACTTTATGCCTCTCCAATATATACCAACCTAAGGCAATGTGATCTAAACAAGCTAGAGACCTGCTACAACAAAAATCACCAAATTTGCCACACGGGCATCCTACCGTAGTCACCACTGTCTCTCACTTGCTGAACTGGGCTGACTTGAACTCCCTCACCTCGTTCAATGGTATCAACTCTCACTCACCCACAAACTAGTAAACCATCCACTAAATGTCCCATCCCTCCAGAATCTACTCCAACCCTATTGTACCACCAGACCACTAAGATCCAGCAACAAAAATAACTTGCAGATCACTAAAGCCAATAACTCTGCTGCTGAAGCACTATTCTCTTGCGCCATAGCCAAATTATGGAACTCCCTCCCACCCACAATTACCTCCATACCATAATGCACCCACTTCAAAACTTTACTAAAAGCACATCTAAAAACATGCTGGCTATGCCCTTGCAACTCCCACTCTAATATTACCCATCCCATCCAACCACTACCTTTCTTTCCATTCCACTAACTACCTTGATTATAGCAAGCTCAGATGCTCGTAAGCCTAATACTTATTATATAGCAAGAATTTCTTATTGTAACATTTGTTAATGTCTGTTATATACTTCACAGATAGATTCTAGTTGTCTACTGATGTACTATTTTCTTCATCTGTAAATATGTTGTAAGTAATTGCTATGTAAATTGTTAATCGCTATGTAATCCAATGTAACTACTGTCTGTTTATTTTACTGTGGAGCTTTTCTCCCTGGGCCTCCGCTGAAAATGGACCCACGTCCAGTCGGACACTCCCGGTCAACAAATATAAATAAATAAATAAATAAATAAATATAGTTCTGTTGCTGTACTATGTTTTTTTCTTCGATATTTTGAGTTTCAGTATTTTGAGTTTTCAGTATTTTGTGCTTTAGAGATTTTTGTCTCAGTATTTTGAGTTTAGGGATTTTGAAAGTATTTTGATGTGGACCCATATATATATATATATATATATATATATATATATATATATATATATATATATATATATGTGTGTATATATATATATATATATATATATATGTGTGTTTATATATATATATATATATATATATATATAAATATATATACACACACACACACACACACACACACACAAGATATTTTCTAAAGTTATTGGTGTTGTGAAAGCATAGAAACAGCACAATTGTACAAAAATATATACTTTTGTGTTTTAATATCAAGTGCTCGTCTTGGGTGTTCATCATCTTATTATTCTAGGATCATATTAAGATATGTTGGAAAGGGTTTAGTTCAGATGGATTATCACAGGGTAACAACTTCAGAAAGTGATGTTGGAAATATGCAGGAAAGTAAATTCAGTTATTTACAGTATAATGTTACTTATCTGAAGCTTCATAGGAACGTAGGAGGTATAGTTTTAGAGTCCACTTAAGAGTTACAACTTTCATCAGCTCATGTGATCATTGGCTACATTCTTTTAGAAGCTGTGTACTGAAAGTTTTGTTGGTTTCTTGGTTTGTGTTTTTTTTTGTTTGTTTGTTTTTTTAGTTTATTAGCCAATGTACACTACAGCTTAATTCAGATGTTGGCGTGTTCAAAACTCCCTGCAACTTGTTTCATTTATTCTGAACATCATTGTTGGAGTCTATCATTCTGTAAGTGCTGAATTGATAAGCACCGTAGTACACTTGACTGTGAACAAAGAGAAGCTAGAGTTATAATTAAAAGAATAAAGAGAGAACAGCTGTGTTCTAATTCATCACAATCCTATTTAGCGAGAGCTGCAGTGTTTTATATTTACGTTTGTCAAGAACCTATAACAGATGCCTTTTTCTCTGAACGTCATGTTTCTGTCTAGCTATTTCCTAGCATAATCTTACCACTTGGATTTTGTTTGCTTATCTCTGCCGATTCTGTAAGAAACAATCCTGCCCTTAGGGAATGCTTTCATTGTAAGTTATTAGCAAAAACATTACTGAAATTCTCACTTTTTCCAGTGTTTAAATACAGCAGACATTGCATATATGTGTTTTATGTTAATATTGCTTGTTTTTTTACCACTTATCTTCAGTGTTGTTTGTTAATAAATTAAGTTATATCAGAGTATAGATATGCAGAAAACATTATGCTGATCTCTATTTTTAAGATAGTTTACATATATTGTGCAGAAAATGCTGACCCAGCAGCTGAAGCTAGATTTGTTGAGCTACATAAAGTGACGTTGAGCTAAAATCAAAGCACATTAAATGAACCCTGTATTGCATTTCTGAAGCCGAGATGTAATCCTATATTAAGAACTGTTACATTTTTCAAATAGCTATGCTGCAAGCTAATACCAAATGTCTGCATTCTATAACACTGAAAGCAGTTTTTGCCTTACATAACCTGTGCTCAAAATTCACTTTAAAAGTGGAGTAATTGTTACCTTTATTAGTATCATTATCTGTGAAATGTGTCACTTCTTATCCAAGTGAAAATCAAAGCAAGCCTGTAACATTTCATTTGGTCTGCAATGCTGACCTCAAGGCATTCATTCTCCTAAATGATGCAGTTCCCTTGGGTTTGCTGTAGAATTCTTACCAATGCAGCGAACAGGAAGTTATACATATAGTACTGCAGTTCATGCATTGATCGAAATTTAAGCTGCCTTGGAGGCAGCACAAAAGACCTTCAGGAAGCTAGGAAAATTGCCATCCTATACCATTTATCAATAGTGACATTTACAGTTTATTAATTAATTGTCTCTGACTCTAATTATGTTATCATAACTTTTTCAAATCTGGGTCCATCTATGTATATCAACTCACTTTCGCTTCCTATCTATTGCATAAATAATGTTTTCTGTGCAAAGCCTGGGGGATTCTTTACACAGACTGTATATCAGGGCATGTCTTCTAATTCCACATTTTTCTCTGTAACATTAATAATTAATGTATGCTGTGCTACATCTCCAAGTAAGATGGTTATCGGTCTCAGTTTTCACTCTCCAGTTGATCAGTGTCAACTGTACACTCTTTGTTAGGAAGACTAACATAAATCTAATGGTTTTAACAGCATAAGTAGTACTTAAGAGAAAACATTGTGCAACTGAAATATAACTGCAGCAACAAAGTGACTCTGAAATATTGAGAGCAGAAATGTAAAAGAGAAGTTAATTTTGCATCTGAATGAAAAGAAACCTTATTCAGTCAAGTCCTTCCATGTACTCATTCATTGGACAAAGCATCCAAAATTCAAATCTGCAAGAGCTATACTAAATAGGTTGTAGTCTTTTTTCAAAGTGACAGTACATGCAGTCACATCTTTACCAGCATTAATGAATCAAATTTATTTGAAGTACAGCTAAGGATTCAGCAAAATGTCAGAACAAGTCGTCTCTTACACTTGCAAGGGTCTTTTTCTGTTTATATGTAGAGTCAATGTCATGTTTTCAAGGCACATTTAAGAAACCATGCAGACTATTCATCATCACAGAAACCTTTGCAAAAAGCAAGTAGAAATATATTCTTGATGGTGCCTGTAGTATATGTGGACAGAACATTTTATTTTCTCTGTGATGAGTAATAAATAAGGCACCTAAGAGGAACAGCAAAACTCAGAAATTTCTGTCAGATAACTGAGGTCATGACATGGTGCAGTCTGTTACATTGTCAGATGCAACTTGTTTCAAGCTACCTGCAAGCCCAGATGTGTCTTATGACATTCTTTTTTGTTTATTTTGCTCACATCCCAGATTGTTCTGGATCTTTTGGTTTTATGTAGAATTGATATAGCAGACACAGGATAGTGCAGAAGTCTGATTTCATTTCAACTGCAGGTGCAGAATGAATGCCATCAGCAGGGATGAACAGCTGCTGATATAATGGGGGGACACTGGGGGGATACTCTTTTCCCCCTTTGTCACTTTTGTGCTTGTGTGGAACTAGTGTATTTTAATAAGAAGTATACGTGATGCAAGGGTGCCTGACCCCTGCAAAACACTTTTTCATTGTCTCAGATTCATGAGGATAGTGACAATTAACTGTTTCTAAATCAGTGTCAGTGGATGTGTTCATAGTGATCCCTTAATTTGCAGTTTTACCCTATTGTTTTTCAACAGTGGGGTTGGTATATATATATATATATATATATATATATATATATATATATATATATATATAGTTGTAAGGGTGGCATGTCTCCTCACACATTGGGGGGTGCAAGAAAAGCTTACTTTGGGTTCAAGCAGTGTGGACCCCAGAGATGTTTTTTTTTGTTTGTTTTTTTTTTTTTAGTATTGTCAGCTGAAAAAAAATTCATTTCATCTGTAGTCTTGGATTCATGACTGAGCTATTAGCATCATTTCAGATACTGAATATCCATGCAAATAGAGGAGGTTGCAAATACTTCTGGGTCTCAAGAAAGAAGATGATGGAGATCTAAGTATGGCTTATGATCATAACTACCACATTGAGGCCAGTAGCTTGTTTGAAGAAGTACATCATACGGAAGCCTGAATACAAGCACATCTTTGATAAACTGTGTACCTTGATACTGAAGACAGAAAATGCTAAGCTGATCTCGAAACATGAGAATGAGAATCAAAAATGAGAGAAAAGTCGAGCTAGACTTAAATTTAGCTTATTTGTTATTAATATTTGCCCTGCTGTAGTAGCCTGATATCAGACAGCACAAATCAACACTGAATTAGTAAAGAAGCAATAAGAAATATGGCGAGCAGCATAATGTTCAGTGACTGTAAACCACAACACGAGAAAGTAATTAAAAAAAAGTTGGATCTGCAAGTTGAAAATGATACACAGACTAAGGCACAGAGATGCGCTGTTTACTTCCCGAATTGAAGTCTGCAGGAAATGGAGAACAAAGTCAAAGACTATGAACAGATATAAAGCTTTGAAAGCTGGCCATCTTTTATATCCTTGGCAGGATATAACCCGTATAGCTGGACCAACTTTGGGTCCACTTTGTAATTTTGAAATTCCACAATCCCGATGTTCTAAATACCGATGCTCAGAACTTTGAGACTGTGGAATCTCGAAATAGAAAAAAATTAAATAAAACAAAAATACATGAAGAAACACATTTCTGATGGGGGCAAGCCCCCCTGCACCCCCAATAACCCTGAAACTTAAATATACCAACACGAAATTGCAGTACATTGAAGAGAATGGTAATGTTCCCGTTCCACACTGTACGGCGATCTCCATTGACAGGTTTTGAGATTCCACAATCTCAAAGTTCTGAGTGTCGATATTTAGAATGTTGGTATAATGGAATTTCAAAATTACAAAGTGAACCCGAAGATAACATATTGTTTTGCAAGGATACTCTAAACTCACCCACGGAATTCATTATAATCTGTAAGCTGCTTTCCTATTAAAATCTGGGACTATTACTAATGAGCTCAGTGATCACCTCATTACTTATATGGTAAAAAGCAAAAGTGGTAGCTGCCACCTCCCTGTACTCAGGACTGTTAGAAGCACCAAACATTTTGACATCACTAGATTCCGAAATGAGCTGCAGTCCTGTAACTGGTCAATCCTAAAACACCTCCCACTAGAAGAAGCTGTAATAAAATTTAACTCCACATTTCTAAACATACTTGACACACATGCCCCCAAACGGTTAATCAAAACAAAAGCTCTCATAGCACCATGGCTATCAAAAGACTCCACAGCCAAAATCAAAGCTAGAAACAAAGCATGGAATAAATGGCGTACTACCAAGACACCCCAGACCGTACCAACTTCCAAAACTAAGAAATGACACAAAAATCTATCTTAATGGACAAAAAGAACTACTATTTCCAACTACAACATAAACATCAAAACAACCCCAAAAGTTTTGGACAGGAATAAACAAACTTCTCCATCCAGGCAGGTCCTCCACCCCACACCAGCAAACCTAACTATGAAAAACCCAGATGAAGTGGCCACATCCTTTAATACCTTCTTCATCGATGTGATCAAATCCTTAGCCAACCAACAAGTAGCCCCTGCTCCTAACCACAAGTCCCACCCAGAAGACCACGCGTTATTCAACCTACAACCTGTCCCTACTGCATACATCCGATCCTTACTAAGGAAACTAAAGCCAACCACTCTCGCGGCAGACCTACTTCCAGCAGACTTTCTACAAAAGCTGCGGATGTTATAGCCTATCCCATCTCAATCTTAATTAATCGGACCATAACTGAATCCACAATCCCTCCATATGGAAAATCTCCCATGTCATCCCCTCCATAAAGGTGGCTCATCCACTGACCTCTCAAACTACAGACCAATAGCCATTTTGTCACCACTGGCAAAAATCATGGAAAAAGTATTCACAAACAACTCATCCACTACCTAACTCAGGAAAACCTGCTAACCAACTCCCAGCATGGCTTCAGGCCCAAACATAGCACTACTACGCTCTCCTCTCTTTCACAAACACTATCAATCTTAACCGGAATGACAAAAAATTTTCTTCAGCCCTCTTCTTGGACCTATCAAAAGCTTTTGATATGGTCAACCACAAACTCTTGCATGCAACCCTAAAAACTCTCTATCTAGATAACAAAACCCTAGACTGGTTTCATGCCTATCTTTCTGATAGGCAGCAAGCTGTGCTCTGGCAAAGCAAGCTCTCCGACCTCATACCCAACACCATAGGAGTCCCCCAAGGTTCCATACTTGGCCCTCTTCTATTTTCCATCTTTATTAATGATCTTAACAAAGTCATCCCAGAGTCTACATGTATTCAATATGCTGATGACTCGACTTTAATTTGCTCAGATAGATCCCCAACTATTCTATTATCCAAAACTCAAGACTGTTTCACTGCAGTTGAGAATTGGTTATCAGAACGCCAACTGATCCTTAATCCAAAAACGAAAATGCTACTCTTCCATCCTACCCATAAAACACCAACTTTTCCCTTTTGTGTACAATCCAACAATGGAACCACCATCACCCCGACCCTCATACCAAGCTATTAGGGGTTACCATTGACAACAAACTCAGATTTGATGTGCACATCAACCAAACTATCAAAACTGTTAATAAGAAACTGGGGTCCCTTTATAGAATAAAATCTTTTCTGACTCCCACGGCTAAAGTTGCCATTGCTCGCACCCATCTCCTTTCTACCCTCTTGTATGCCTCCCCATACTTACAAATCCCAACAAATCGGATCTATCTAAACTCTCTTGTTGTTATAATCATATTGCAAGATTTGCCACAGGCCTGCCCTACAAAACCCATCACTGTACTAATCTTCAGAACCTAGGTTGGATAGAACTACCAAATCTACTTCTACAGAAGCAACTTATTATTGCTTACAAAATACTCTCTCAACCTGAAAACACTCCCGGCCTGTCTGGAATAATTACCCCTTATACCAACCTAAATAGACTAAGATCATCTCACAGATTACTCGCACAGACAATCAAATCCTGTAACGCAGGAGGTGACTCTCTGTTTTCAAACACAGTGGGTAAAATATGGAACTCTCTTCCACCTAGTCTCACCGAATCAACCTCCCTAAATACTTTCAGAAATGGCCTCTCCCACCACTTCAAATCCCACTGGCTTTGCCAATGTTCTAATCCAGACTAACCCATAGCTCCCCCTCAACCTCCTCAGTGAAATTACTATCCTCCTAGGCCTCAAGCCATCTACTCTCCCCCTGAAACTAACTACTTGTAGGTTTGTTTCTTATAATAATAGTTCACTGTACATCCTAATGTAACTTTTTCTTACCTGTGTATACTAACTATATGATGCTTTGTTTTTCTCTTTATAATTGTTATTGTACATACTAATGTAACTTTTTTTTCTTCCCTGGGTATTTAGTGCATAACTACAATCGTATGTTAGCTGTCAAACATTGTTGTAACCTACTATGTACTATTGGAACTTTTTGTAACCTACTATGTACTATTGGAGCTTTTCTCCCTGGGCCTCCGCTGAAAATGGACATGTGTCTAGTCGGACTTTCCCGGTCAACAAATGTAAAATAAAATAAAAAATAAATAAATAAATAAATAAAAATCATTTAGGGTTGTTTTAGAAGTGGGCAGATCATGCGCTAGTTTTACTTGGCATCAGATATTTTCCTACTTATTTCTAACCTATAAATTAAGTGAGCATCAAGGATAGTATACTACTATGTTGTTTCTATGGACCATCATCATCTTTGCCACTTACACTGAAAGTTTAGCTAATTTTGTAATAAGCAATAATAGTTGCTTAGTTTTGAGCCAAGACAGATAATAAGTTATTTGCTGATTCTATGGATCTTAATGAACTCCAACATAAATATTTCTGAGTATGATTTGTGTTTCATGGTATTGATCTGCTGTCATAAAGTAACAAATAAGGGCTGGGTCACTGCCTGTTCATTTTATCAAGAGAAATACATTGCATATCATTTTTCAGAGTCAGTTAATGTTGATCTTAATATAGCCATTTAAAAATGAGATATTTGTTTCAAACTGCATTGTAAATTTGTTTGGTCAGTCAGGTTTGATGGGTTTTGCGTTTATATATTGAATTTTTTATACAATTCCTGCAAGCTCACTTCTTTTTTAATGTATTCTGTCTTTAACATGACTAACAAAATGCGTATTCCTGTCCTGCTGTGGGCATGTAATATATACAACTTGGCATCTGTAGAACCATGAGCATCTATTACTTCACTAAGATGGGGTTTATCACATCAGTCTAGAATGCATAAACGCATGCCCCAAAACTCCTTTATGATATTGTAGTGCAGTGACCAGCAACTAGAAGACCCTGGGCCAGATTCAGGAAGGCTTACACGGAGTTCAAGAGTAGTGTAAGCCTCCATGTAAGCCTCCCGATCCAGGTACAGCCCAAACCTCCGTGTAAGAGACAGCTAACACGTCTCTTACACGGACTGGGCGTGGAAATGCTCAATACCTCATTTGCAGCTCCAAGATATGCAAATGAGGTATTTGAGCGATCCACGAAGCAGAAACCAGTCCGTGTAACGGACGTGTTAGCTGCAGAAATGTACTCAGCTGACAACTGAGTACATTTCTGCAAAATCAAAAACGGAGCTATGTCAGCTCCAAATAAAGGGTGCATATGTGTCATTAAGCATGCCAATGGCCAAATATGTGGCCATTGGCATGAAAAAGTGTTGCAAAAATAAGTTATTTAACTTTTTTTTTTTCCACAGGATTATTGTGTTTAACTGTAGCGCACACCCGCGCAAACGGGGTGCGCTACCCAAAACTGAAAACCGAAACTTATAAGCCCACAATTGTGGGATTTATGTATTACATGGAATTTCAATGGAGGGACTTGCAGACTGAAAACAATATGGCCTCCGTTTAGTGGTTGTCAAGGGGGGGAAGCTCCGTGTAAGATATGTAACTAAGCATTACTAGGCAATCCTATGTAAATGAGGGTTACAATACTGAATCACACTGCCACATAGGTAATGAGCACTTTCTGAGTAGTGTAAGAGTTAGAGAAGGGGGAGGAACAGAGTAAGAGGTAGGTGACATCACGGAGGGGAAGGATAGAAAGAAATGTCCCAGATTGGAGGGCAATGTAAGGTAACAGATGACAGACAGACATCAGGGGGGGAGGTGTGTCCCAACAGAACACTAGGAAAGTCAAGAAATTGAGGGTATACGCTATCCCTACACTCCAAGTTTCTTGATATACGTGCATGTGCGCGCGTGTAAGGCAGGTTCAACATGTGGGAGCGTGTTGCAAACTGTTTACAACGGTTTGCGCGGGCGTGCACGTGTGTAAGGCAGTGTGCGCGCGTTTTAGCATGAATCAGCCTAGCTAACACCGTGTAAGGATGTGTGCGCGCGTGTAACACGGTGTAGGGATGTGTGCGCGCGTTTAAGTGACTGTGAGCGTGTTTAAGCTGGTGTGCACATTGCTCCCCCTCAGGAAACAGAGAGGAAACAGGAAACAACCAAAATACAGGGAAACTGCCAGGGAATACTGCTGGAGTTAATTGGTGGAAACAATTACAAGCAGGCAATTACACAGGCAGACTAGAAGCCCAGCCCAGCACTTAAAACACAACAAAGAGCAGTGAAGGCTGTTTCTCACAAGAGATACTGCCAGAAGCTAAGCTATCAGAATTGAAAACTGAAATAAAGCTGAACTCAGAGCAGAAATGCTAGGGGCTGCCATGGCTATTATAATCAGGCATAGGCGAATTGCTGAGGGTGGTGACAATGCAGATGCTGACAGACAACCCAGAGTGAGGAGAAGGAGAAGAGTATACAGGCCCAGGGTCACCTACCATGGGTTACATGAGCTGGAGATAGTAGAGCTATAGAGTGGACAGAGAGCTCCTGCAGCAGATTGTTGAGCTGTGCAGGCCACACCTCATACACAGAACCAACAGAGGGGAACCCATCCCAGTGGAAACCAAGGTATGTGTTGGCCTAAGAATACTAGCAACAGGTACCTTCCAGAGACCAACTGGTGATATGATGGGGATATCACAGGCATCAGCCTCCAGGGTACTGCACCAGTTCCTGGATGCCATGTCACCACATGTCAGTGATCATATATATGTCCCTAATGACCGTGAAGTTGTGGCCAGCAATATGCGTCTCTTCCAGCAAATAGCGGGATACCCTGAGGTGCTGGGTGCAATAGACTGCATGCACATACGCATCAAAGCACCAGCCGGTGAGCGGGGTAGAGTCTACATTAACCGCAAGGGATACCCCTCCATCAACTGCCAGGTCGTGTGTGATGCCCAGGGCATAATAATGAATGTGTGTGCTGGCTGCCCTGGGAGCTACCACGATTCCCACATCTGGCATCTGATGCAGCTGTACCAATCATTTGCCAATGGGGACTTCCCACACGGACACCTAGTGGGGGATGCAGGTTATGCACTTGAGCCATGGCTGATGACACCCATCAGAAATGCACACACACCTGAACAGGAACGCCATAATGAGGCACACGCACAAACACGTAATATCATAGAGTGTGTGTTTGGGCTGCTCAAGTCACGGTTCCGGTGTCTGGACACATCTGGTGGAGCTTTGCAGTACACACCAACTACATGTACCCAAATGATCATGATATGTGCTATGCTACATAATATGATCCTGCGGAAACAGCTGCAGCAGGACCAGCACAGGGCTGGGCCAAACATCCCCCCACCATTGCCAAGGCCACCACAGGCAGGGGGTGACTTGGAGGAGGAACAACCTAACCTTGTCCCAGTAGGCAGAAGGAGGCGTGCCCAGTATGCCCTGGCCTTGGCAAAGAGGCAACGCATAGCACATATGCTTGGTCAGTAGGAACACTGGGACTGATACCCGCTCTGACTCACTCATACAGTAACAGGGATGCCTAACATGACACAACCTGCTTCCAAATGTACAGGGAGTGTAGTATGTGTATCCGGCAGAGGTGGCCCTGCAGCACCACCTGAGGCATGAATGCCATGTGTTAAGTAATGTAATATCATGTACAATATGCACACCTGAGGACCCCAACTAACATCCATATCCACGCATATGACCCTGTGGAAACAGCTGCACGTCATACAGTGATGTACATGTGCAAAAACATGGAACAAGATACAAAATGAGGGTGTCTAGCAATAAATAGCATGGATAACCACACACCCATGTTTGTATCACAACAAGAAGCAACATGGAATAGCCATGGTCAAAAACCAATGGCTAAAACCGACTACTACTATATAGCCTGCTGCAGACCACTGTCCTAATAGCAGGAACTGCCCCAGGCCTATGTCCATAGGTTCATACTAGGCTATCTGCCCTAGGGCATTAATAAGCCTAGCCCAGAGTTTTGTGGCTTCTGCCACCCCTGCAAGTTGATGGATAATATGCCCATTATTTTGCTGTGCCTCTGTCAAGCAGTGATACTGAGGTTATCCCTGGGGTATACCTGCAATCTCCCATCCATTGGTCAAGATCTCACTTGAACAAAGCCAGTGAGGTGCTCAGCCCCACATGTACCAGGATGTTGTTCCACAGCATATGGACTCTCTGGGTGATGAATCTGTCCCTCCAGCACATCCTATTAATATCTGTGTTGAGGTTTAGGTCTCCTGCCCTTGTAGTTCTGATGGATGTAGAGGTCTTGAGGTGAAGCATGTTCATAAATTCTGGGTTGGACATAGCCTTGTATGTCAGGCACAGGTCACCTCTGAGCAGTCAGTAAGTGACTGAATACAGCTGGAATCCCTTCAGTCGGGCAGCATAAGAAATATGTTTGAGACCCTTTCACCTCCTGTCGAGGAATTTGTGGGCCCATCCAATCTGAATGGGGCAGTGTATGCAATCATTGGTGTGATGAGTACAGGGGAACGATGACCTCCCTTGATCTAGATGTGAATCACTGCATGATGAGGTGGCCAATGTAGAAGGCCTTCCAAACTACCCTGGCAATGTGAGTGTCAAGCAAAGGTCACTGTCAACCTGGGTGCCCAGGTCCCTGATAACCTACGTTGTGCTTAGAGGATTGCCACCTAGATGGGAAGTAGTGGTAACCTTGTTCTTCCTGAAGGGTATGGCTATGCATTGTTTAGTGTTTAATGTAAGGCCATGGCCGTGGCACCAGTTATCTGTGTCTATGAGACCCTTCTGAAGGATGTCTGTGTCAGATGGGTTTCCAGCTATGCTTCCCAGTTTGCAGTCATCTTCAAACTTTGTCAGCCATAATCCTCCTGTGTTTGCTCGTACTTCTGAAAAGTAGATACTGAACAAATGTGGGCCCAGGACTGAGCCCTGTGGGACACCACTTGTGACAGCTCTGGAGTGTGAACTGGCACCAGCAACTTTGACCCTGTGTGTTCCGTCACTTAGCCAGTTTGCAACCCATGCTGTGATGTATGGGTTCACAATTAAGCTGGTGATGTTTTCAATGATACCTGAGTGGGGTATTGTGTCGAAAGCCTTTGCCAGGTCAAGGTAGGCTGTGTGGACTGCCTTGCCCACGTCAATGGCCTGGGTGAGTGTTTTGAAAAAGTCAACCAAGTTTAAAAGGCATGATCTGCCCTTGACAAAGCCAAACTGGATTGGATCCAATGTCTGCAAGTCCCTATGTCTTCATTTAGAATTCCCATTATGATCCTCTCCATAGCTTAGCAGAACAGGCTTGTCAAGCTGATGGGATGGTAGTTTCTGGGGTTGGTGGAGGCACCTCCTTTGTGAAGTGGGTCCACCATTGCTGTATGCCACTCCTTGGGAACATATCCTGAGGTGAGGCTAAGATTAAACAGCTGCCCTAACTGCGGGTGTAATTACTCATTGAGTTCATGGAGCACACAACTGGGGACACCATCTGGTCCCATGGATAAAGTGTTTTCTGCCTTGGATTGAGCAGTTCCCACCCCAGCAGTGGAGATGTTTGGGGCTACAATCCTCTGGTGTACATACCCCCAGTTGGGGAGGGGAGAAATCTGCACTGAACCTGTCAGTCAGTATGTTGCCAATGTCTGTAGGTGCAGTGATATCAACATTATTCTGAACTAAGTCTGAGCATATCTGGGAGTTTCCTCCCAGGTTTCAAACATAGGTAAAAAGGCCTCATGATTGTCCCTGGAGTCCTGAGTGGGTTTACTCTCAAAACATGCCTCGGATGATTGTATGGGGGAACCCAGTGTTTTACTCACAACGAGCAGGGGTGCCTTCCCCACGGATTACGCTCTATCTTGTAGTAGCTCCTTCCTTGTGTTGTACAGCTTGTTTATGGCTAGGGTCCACCAGACTGGATGCTTGCCTGTGGTACAAAGAGTCATTATTATTTGGGATTGCCTGAACCATGCAGTCCTGGAGGTGCTGGTAGAAGGCATTTCTAAGTGATACAGTGGCTTGGGTAATGGTGTCTGCTGGCCTGGGGGCCTTGAAAGAGACCACACCAGTCCTCATAAATGTGAAGTCGGCATTTGAGAAGGTCTTCACCGTTTCATTTCCCATCTGGGGTGTGGGTGGGATGTGGACTCCCACTGAGAATAGTCCATGATCTGATCTCACCAATGATGGGTATATGTCTGGTGTTGAACAGTGTGACCCCATGTTCGTGAGGATGTGTTCTAGTATGTTGCCTCCACTTGAGGGGATTGGGACCAGTTGTTCCATGGCATTTCAGTGTATGAACTCTTGGAACCTTTGTGTTAGAGTGTTGTGGCATGATTAGTGATCCCAGTCTTTATGTGGATAGTTGGAATCACCCAGTAGGATGGTGTTTTGAGATACATTTATCCCCTTCAGTGTTTGCAGGATAGCTGTGTGAGGTACCTGAGTTTGAGCGGGTGGCATGTAACATGCTACAAACTACAGAGCAGTCTTGCCTACGGTCATTGGCACCTGGATGGTCTCTGATGCATCGTGTGTTGCCACCAACCATGAGGTGAGGGTGTCCTTGATGAATATGGACACCCACCATCCTTCTTGGTGTTGTCGGGATGCTGGTGCCGGAATGCATGATATGAGGTAACACCCGATAGTGCCGGGGTGCTGTCAGAAGCTGTGAACCAGGTTTCAGGCACAGCACAGACATCAATGTGCTACATACTGAGAAGGGCATAGAGTGTGTGCAGCTTGAGGTTGAGACCTTGGGCATTGAGCAGCATTACCCTTAGTGTCTTTCCTTTACTGTGTTCTAGGGTGGTAGGTGTAGAATCTGAGTCTTGCATAAAAAAGGCACAATGGGGGTGGCAAGAGCATCATCTGAAATCTGGAAGCCCGGGGTGACAGGTGCAAGCCGTCCCTTGCAAATCACCGTGGCCTGTCCAGCATGTCATCCCAGGCAGACAGACATTGGACCCCTTAGAATGACACCATAGTCTAAGCAAAATACTACAGCTGATCATCTTGTCTCTGTTTATGTGGCATCATACTTGGTGAAGGTAGGATACTGCTGAAGGTCAGGGTCATACCTGCCTGGCCTACATAATCAGAGGGATCCTCTATGTCTCTTTCCATGTAGTCCAGGGAGGTACATCTCAGGTCGTTCACACCAGCATGGATTATGACTGGGTCAGACCTGTACTTGCAGTTTAGTGACCTGAGTGCTTGCATTATGTGGTGGATTCCAGTGCCCGATAGGCAGCTTACTGTGACCTCCTCTGTACCTGATCTGGTGAGTGGGACATCAGTGTGTCTGACTATGGAGTCACCTATGACAAGTGTGTCCGGCATTGTGTTTGGCCTTAAGGGCTGTGACTGTTTGGCACACCAACTCTGTGGTCAATGTGTTGCATGTGCTGTGCCCTGTGGAGGCAGTTGTGTGAGTGTCTGCTGTGGTGGCCAGCGCCATTCTGGTAGACTTCTGATCAGAGCCTCCGAGAGTGTCTCTGTGTGTCTATGTGTATGATCTTAAGTTGTGACAGTGCCATGTGAGACTGGATTAAAGATGTGTGTGTGGTTACCTTCACCCTCTCTCTGGTCTTGCTAGTCCTATGTTGAGAGAGCTCAGCCTCCACTTTGGCTATATAGTTGCATCTCTCACATGTATGTGTGTTTTATGGCAGAAGGAGACGGTTGTCAGTGTACATGAGGCAACTGTAACAGTGCCTCAATATTCCCAGGTTCACCAGCTGAGCAGGAGAGGACACTAGCAACTGATCCCTAGACATGCTAGAAGGAATAGACAAAACAATGTTGGAATACAGGGAGATATCAAGCCCCCAAGCCACATCATACTGTTTGATTGACAATAGCTACACATACACGGTGTTTCATAGTGTCATAGTGTACTACTAGGCTATCTGCCCTAGTGCATGTATAAGCCTAGCCATAGTGATGTGGCTAATGCCACCCTTATAGTGGTAATAAGTGTACAGAATAGATTCTGAATATTGTGCCTCTGACTTAGTAGTGACACATTATGACCCCTTACGTAATTGAATAACATGACTGTGTCTCTGACTAGTCTGTGCCTCTGTCTCATATGCAGTTGTCCAGATGTCTCCTGAAGAAAGTCAGTGAGGGACTCTGTCAAACATGAACTGGGATACTCTGCTAGAGTGTGAGATGCCTCTGAGTTATGACTCTGTCCCTCCAGCATGTCCTATACATGTATGTGCTGAGGTTCAAATACTCAGCACTCATGGCTCTGGTGGATTTGGATTGCTTGCAGTGGAGTATGTCCACCAAATCCTGATTGGACATGGTCTTGTATGTCAGGCATAGGTCACCTGTAAGTATGCGGTATGACACTGAACAAAGCTGGACTTCCTCTATTCTGGAAGCATATAACATGTGTTGAAGAACCCTGATCTTCATGGTAGGTACTTTTCGGGTGCAAAGGTGCAAAAGGCAAGATCTGCCCTGTACAAAGCTGAACTAGGTGGGAACAAGGGTCCGTAGGTCAGTAATGTGTCTGTGTAAGAGCTCCATGACTCCTCCCATATCTTTGCAGACAAGGCTGGTTAAGCCTGTGTGGTGGTAGTTGCCATGGTCTGTGGAGGCATCCCCCTTGTGGAGTGGGACCACTGTTGCCGTATGCCAGTGTTCAGGTACATATCCTGTGCAAGACTAAGGTTAAATAGCAGTTGTATATATGGGTCCAGCCCCTTCTGGAGTTCACATAGCATGCAACTGGAGATACCAGCAGGTCCCATGGATGCTGTGTACTTGTCTTTGCTGAGTGTGGCTCTCACATGGACATCCAAGATGACAGTGAGGTTACATACAGCAGTGATAACTATCTTGTTTTGGGGGTGAGGGAGGGTAAATCGCACTGAAGCTGTCCGGAATGTTGCCAATATCTGTCAGGTCACTGGAATATATGTTGTTGTGTACCAACTCTGAGCATATCCGAGGGTTCACAACCAGGTGTCTGACATAACTGAAGAAAGCAGTGTGGTTACCTTCATTGTCTTTGGTGATTTATGTCCCCAAGTTGACCTTGCATGTCTTTATGAGATAATGTAGCTTTCTACTAGTGCTGATCACAGCTGTCTTCCCTTTTGGAGATGTAGCTCTGTCTTGCATTAGTAACCCTCATCTGTCATACAGTTTGTTTATGGCTGGGGTCCACCAGACAGGACACTTTCCCTGTGTGGAGAGGGTCCTGTTTTCAGTTGTGATTGTATGGTCCATGCTGTCTGACATCTAGCTAAGGGGAGGTCATTCTGGTTCTGCAGTTATCTTTCATCAGCATTAGAAATGACCACAACAGCCCCTGTAGGGTGTACCTCATGCACACACATCCAGCACCTGTAAAGTCCACAACAGTACCTCACCAGGAGTATGACAGAGCTGGAACACATGTAATGTGTAGTCTGATTAAACAGAGTGCAGCTCCACACACTGCCATGCTGTCCACCCAGATGCAAGCTGTGCCTGATGTAGAAAGCCATGTCCAAGCTGGAATCAATGCACATGCTGCACCTTGTACAATCTGAATGGCAGGGAGCTATGCACATGAGGGACCTGAACCCCAGCACTGACATATATAGGACAGGCTGTACTGCATTATCCAAAACACAGAAGCCACCCCCACACATGAGTAAACTATCAGTACAGGTTGTCCATAGAGACACTGGTTGAGTCCCCTCAACAGGAATCCTAATGAGTGGATGGAAGATGGGAGGTTTACCCTGGGTATCAATGTTATGTCACAGGTAGACAGAGGCACAGTATACTAAACAAGACATATGACATGTCGAACTACGCTTACAATGTGTTGATGGACAAACACATTCTCCGACTAGCATTAGGTCAAGATACCTCTTGAACACAGCCAGCAAGGTGCTCTGCCTCAAATGGACCAGGATTGTATTCCACAGCATAGGGAGTCTCCGAGTGATAACTCCATCCCTCCAACATGTCCAACATACATCCCTGCTAAGGTGTAAGTCACCTGCACTAGTGGTTCAGGTGGATCTTCTGAGTCTGAGGTGGAGCATGCCCATTAATCTCTGTTTGGACATGGCCTCGCATGTCAGGCACATGTCACCTCTAAGCAGACGGTATGTGAGTGAATAGAGTGTGAGTGTCATCAATCTGGTAGCATATGACAGCTGTTGGGGTTCCTTGATCCTTTAGGTGGGGGACAGTCAGGGTGTCTCCAATTGCTGCAGATGTTGTGTGAGATACAGCCAGAATAGGGCATTCGACTTGATCACCAGTCTGATAAGTGAAGAGTACAGGGGAACAATGACCCACTAGATCTGGATGTGAATCCCAGCCTGATCAGGTGGGCAATGTAGAAGGTCTTCCTAGCCACTTTAGCAATGTGAGTCTCAGAAGAATGGCGACTGTTAACCTGGGTGCCCAGGTCCATGATAACCTAATCTGTGCTTAGAGGATTGCCACCTATATGGTAGCTTGGGGTCACCTTGCTTTTCCTGAAGGGTATGTCTACACATGTTGTGCACTCTGACTTCAGGCCATGGCCCTGGCACCAGCTATCAGTTACTGTGAGTCCCTTCTGAAGGATATCTGTGTGTGATGCACTGTCCACTATGGTGCCCAGTGTGCAGTCATCTGCTAACATTGTCATCCAAAGTCCTCCCATGTTGGCCTGTACTTCTGGGAAGTACATGACAAACAATGGGGGCCAAGGACTGAGCCCTGTGTGACACCACCTGTGACCAGCCTGGAGTCTAACATAGTGCCAGCAACTCTAACCCTGTGGGTCCCGTCCTTAAGCCAGTTTGCAACCCATCTTGTGACATATGGGTTTACATTTCAGTTGTTAGGGTTTTCCACAATACCTGAGTGGGGTATTGTGTTGAAAGTGTTTGCAAGGCCAAGGTAGGCTGTATGGACTGCCTTTCCCCAACAATGGCCTAAGTGACCAATTTAAAGATGTCAACCCAGTACAAAAGGCATGATCTGCCCCTGACCAAGCCAAAATGGGATGGGTACAATGTCTGCATGTCCCCTATATCTTTGTTTATGAGCTCAATTATGATCCTCTCCATAGATTTGCAGACTACACTTGTTAAGCTTATGGGGCAGCAGCAATTAACAGGGTCTGTAGAGGCACTGCCTTTGTGCAGATGTGCACAACTGGACCCTAACCAGGCTGTTGTGCACACTATGGAAATGTAAAGCAGTGATAGGACTAAAGGCCAGGATACTGACCACCACAGTGAAAGTACTGGAACACTACATTAGACAGTGCTACAGTGTTAGGTCAGTATGAACGGATGTTGACAATTGTGTGCAAAGTATCCCATGCAAAACCTGCAGGCACAGTATACTCCCTGTTTTGTTCACACAAAAAGCATTCGGACAGTAACTACACAACATGGCACAGAACACACAACCATAAACTTCAGGTATTTGTTGAAGGTCACACTCATCCACAAATGTGATGGGCTGCAGAGTTCAACATATGTAAAGCCCACACTGGGCATGCTCACACACTTAGATAAATGAGACATCTTTCACACAACATGCCACGGGAAGGCTGAACTGGGCATGCTCACACACTTGGTCCAAATGTTACCCCTAGCAAATGTGAAAACACACCAGAGGATGCTCATCCTCCTTTCTAGACACTGATCATGTAAGCACCCTATAAGTACATTGGAGAAAAGGATTCTCTCAGTAATCTGAATAGCGCGCCGTGCTAATGCGTCCGTCTGTAGTGTCATAACATAGTTAGGTAGGGGTTTGAATCCAGCAGGTGGCAAGTTTGTGTGAAGGGGGGTAAGTGTGTATGAAAGAAACATCCCTTTTGGCAACTGGGAAAACACACCACAGGATGATCATTCCACTTTCTAGACTCTGATGATGTCAGCACCCTATAAGTATATTGGAGAAAAGGATTCTCTCAGTAATCCGAATAGCGCGCCGTGCTAATCCATCCATCTGTAGTGTCATAACATAGTTAGGTAGGGGTTTGAATCCAGCAGGTGGCAAGTGTGTGTGAAGGGGGGTAAGTGTGTGTGTGTGTAAGTGTGTATGAAAGAAACATCCCTTTTGGCAACTGGGAAAACACACCACAGGATGATCATTCCACTTTCTAGACTCTGATGATGTCAGCACCCTATAAGTATATCAGGGGAAAGGAAATTCCCCAGTAATGCGAATAGCGCGCTGTGCTAATGCGTCCGTCTCTAGTGTCATAACATAGTTAGGTAGGAGGTTTGAATCCAGCAGGTGGCAAGTGTGTGTGAAGGGGGGTAAGTGTGTATGAAAGAAACATCCCTTTTGGCAACTGGGAAAACACCAC
Source organism: Protopterus annectens (assembly GCF_019279795.1). NCBI lineage: Eukaryota > Metazoa > Chordata > Ceratodontiformes > Protopteridae > Protopterus > Protopterus annectens. The sequence continues at coordinate 559,779,232 of NC_056737.1, read as the reverse complement.
AGAATGATCATTCCACTTTCTAAACTCTGATGATGTCAGCACCCTATAAGTATATCAGGGGAAAGGAAATTCCCCAGTAATGCGAATAGCGCGCTGTGCTAATGCGTCCGTCTCTAGTGTCATAATATAGTTAGGTAGGAGGTTTGAATCCAGCAGGTGGCAAGTGTGTGTGAAGGGTGGTAAGTGTGTGTGTATGAAATAAACATCCCTTTTGGCAACTGGGAAAACACCACAGGATGATCATTCCACTTTCTAAACTCTGATGATGTCAGCACCCTATAAGTATATCAGGGGAAAGGAAATTCCCCAGTAATGCGAATAGCGCACTGTGCTAATGCGTCCGTCTCTAGTGTCATAACATAGTTAGGTAGGAGGTTTGAATCCAGCAGGTGGCAAGTGTGTGTGATGGGGGTTAAGTGTGTGTATAAGTGTGTATGAAAGAAACATCCCTTTTGGCAACTGGGAAAACACCACAGGATGATCATTCCACTTTCTAAACTCTGATGATGTCAGCACCCTATAAGTATATCAGGGGAAAGGAAATTTCCCAGTAATGTGAATAGCGCGCTGTGCTAATGCGTCCGTCTCTAGTGTCATAATATAGTTAGGTAGGGGTTTGAATCCAACAGGTGGCAAGTGTGTGTGAAGGGGGGTAAGTGTGTGTGTATGAAAGAAACATCCCTTTTGGCAACTGGGAAAACACACCCACAGGATGATCATTCCACTTTCTAGACTCTGATGATGTCAGCACCCTATAAGTATATTGGAGAAAAGGATTCTCTCAGTAATCCGAATAGCGCGCTGTGCTAATGCGTCCGTCTGTAGTGTCATAACATAGTTAGGTAGGGATTTGAATCCAGCAGTGGGCAAGTGTGTGTGAAGGGGGGTAAGTGTGTATGAAAGAAACATCCCTTTTGGCAACTGGGAAAACACACCACAACTTTCTAGACTCGGATGATGTCAGCACCCTATAAGTATATCAGGGGAAAAAAAATCCCCCAGTAATGGGAATAGCTCGCTGTGCTAATGCGTCCGTCTGTAGTGTCTTAACATAGCTAGGTAGGGGTTTGAATCCTGCAAAGGGAATGTATGTGTGTTAGTATGAGTGTGGTTTATGTGTGTGCATTATGCTGGGAGGGTTAACTGCCTTTTGCCAACTGGGAGAACACACTACAGGGTGCACATCCCTCCTCCTACACACAGATGATGTCAGCACCCTCTAAGTACAGCATTAGTAAAGATTTCTCCAACTACTGCAAATAGCACACTCTGCTAATGTGTTTGTTTCTACTGTCATTGCACAGTTAGGTATGGGTTTGAATCTTGCAAATGGAAAGTATGTGTTTTACTGTTGGTGGGGTTAGTGTGTGTGCACAATGATGGGGTGGGATGTGACTTTTGCCACATGGGGCTATGCACTGCAGGGTGGTCATTACCCTTAACAAGCAGTGATGTTGATAGCACCCTATACAAACAAAACTACAAAACAGAAGGTGGTGGTACTGATAACACATGTAAGGTAACACTTCTTCAAGTAATGTCCACAAAACGGAGTAGGATAATCAAACAATTCTTTTATTCTATACAGACAACATGACAACAGACAAGTAACTGCCAGTACTCAGTATAGTGTTACATGCTACTGTAACACGCACATGTACCGAATATACCTAGATAGTGTTCTGAAGCCTGAATGTGGCAAGTGTGTGGATGTGGGATGTGTCTGTGTGTGCATTTCCGTATGGGAAACATGTTTGCTGTGGCAATCAGGGTACTACAGTACCTGGTGCACATTACATCTTCCAACTGATGAGGTTGCCTGAACCCTGTGAGTACAGGTAGAGAAGGGGATGCCAGTAGTAAACAACATAGTGCACTTCTGAAATGTGTACCTGTCATGTATCAACAGCTACTCATGTAGGGTGATAAATAATGGGAATGGCAGGTGAGTGTGTGCATCTGTGTGGGTAGCAGGGTGTGTATAGATGCATGTGTGACAGAACAGATACATGTAGCTGAATCTACATAACAGCACAAGATGCGCATTGCCATAGTCAATGTTAGCATGTGATGGTGTGCAGCTGGTACACTTTGTTAAGTAGTATGGGTGCAGATAACAATTGAGGACATTCATACAGTTACTGCAGCAGGACTGCTGGGATATACACACATTTATACTGCAACAGTCAACAGTTACCAACATGTTACTACTTATACACATCTATGTAGTCACCCTGTGCATCAGCAACGTGTTTACCTTTACCTGCACCGATGTTGTAGTATGCAGGAGGTGGCACAGTGTCATCATATGCACAGGGTGTGGGTTAGGTATGCCCAAGCCGCCACTGATAACACCAATTGACATGTGTGTGTATGTGTGTTTGTGAGGGGCAGCAGTACAGGGTGGACCGTTGTTGGTGCAGTGTGTGTGTGTATGTGTTTGCCCTAGGTGTTAGGTTTCCAGGTTTCTGCATGTGTGTAAGCATGCACACAGTCCCACATAATGGCTGCCATGTACAGGGTTTTGTGGACAGCCACAGACTGCACCTGTCAGGTCATCCAGATCAGTGTCTGTGGGCACGGACACGGTACCTGTGCCTGGCAGGTGTGCTACGGGCCGTATCCGGTACTAACCCAGACTGGGTACTGTCATCGGAAGCTTGGGTGTGTTGACTGGACACAGTTCCCTGTTGGGACTGTCCAGAGCCACGTGCACGTGGTCTCCTGGGGCGTCTGGATGACAGCACAGACCCAGCATTGCTGGGGCTGGTGCTGGCACTTGAGGCGTGCGAGTGGGCCTGTTGTCGTCCGCGGCCACTGCCAGCTGGTGCTCTTGCTGGCATACGGCCACGTCGACATCGCAAACGCACACCATTGCCCTGGCCCATGGACATCTGGTTGTGGAGCAGCTGTTCTATGCCCCCACAACGTCTGTCAACGACATCTGTGAAGTTATGGATAGCATTCGCAACATCATGCATGCCGTCTGTCATGGCTATGCGACATGCTCTCAGCTCCCTCAGACCCTGTCTGGTGTACCTTTCCATACGTGCCTGTGCCTGCATGACAGTTCTAAACTTAGTGGAGGTTGACATACCTCCTTGGGCACGTCGGCCAGAGGCAGTACGGCCACGGATGCCCCCACGAGAACCCATGGGCAACTGTCTGCGTGGTACCATTGGAGGCTTCTGCACATGGCTGCCTTGTGAGGATGCATGTACCACAGGTACCACATTACCCTGATCTATGCCCACTGCTGACTGTCCATCACCTAGGGACAATGGTGACAAAGGATGTAACGGCAGGATGACTGTGGGCATTGACGGGGTTGAAAGCTGTGTACTGTCAATTGGCTGACCAATGGCGGACCCAGACACACCTTCCTGCACCATTACAGACATTTCATCATCATCAGCACCTGGGGCACAAGATTCAGGTTCCCTGCTGCAGGTCACCAGAGCAGCACCAGAACCTACGGGAGGAAAACATGGAACACAGATTACAGTCTCAATACATATTTGAAAGAGATGCACTTCAATACTAATGCACACATTCAGAAATGGACACATGCACTCATGGACACCAACACACATGCACACTTGGGCACAGGTACACTTGCACACATGCACACCCCACAGTAAACACACACATCAGTACCGTGTTACACTACTCAATTTACTTCCTGTCAATTACAGTTATTGTGAACACAGTCACCAGCATGTCTACTACAGAGTTACACTACTCTTCCTAGTTTTATAAATTGTTTTACAGATAATTTTAAAAAGACTCACCAGCATGTATGGCCTGCCTCATTGCTACATGGGAGGGACCTGGAAGTGTGAAGAGAGTAATGTCAGTGGGCACATGTGTGCCATTCATTTTGCACATGATACAGTACAGTAGTACACTAGTTCCCTTATACACATCAGCTGCACATCATGTCTGTATATATATCATGATGACAGATACATACCACATGCACACCTTATGCGTGCATGAAGTAACAGCGTACAGAACAGTCATATGTACATACCAGGAGTTAACTCTAATCTCACCCTTACCTCTCTTCAAACGTCAACTCAAACTGTACTTCCAAACCCACTGGCTTTGTTCTTCTTGGAGTCCAGGCTAACGTCCCTCTCTCTACCCTCGCTTCACCTTTAACCCCTCATTGTGCATAGAAACTAGCTTCTACCCTGTTTCTTTCACCTTGATGTCCTTCTATGCTCCGACCTACTTCTCCCATCCCTCCCACCTCCTCTTGACTGTCTTCCTTCTTTTCCTCACTTCCCTTCTTGACTCCTGCCTCTTCCATATCATTGTATCTGTCATACTCCTTCTACTTCTCTACCCTTCTGAGCCCTAACTATTATGTATATGGCTTTTGCCTTATTGCATAACCATTATGCTTTAGGTAGGATTGCTTTGAAACCAACGGTACATTGTGTATGACTCTAAACTGTTTGACTTCCTTACATGTATGTTGATTTAATTAACAGGCTGGTGTACAATTCTATTATGTTGGCTGTCTGTAATGACAACTTGTCTGTCTGCCTTTATTACGTTATGTGTGGAGCTTTTCTCCACAGGCCTCTACTGAAAATGAACTTATATCCAGCTAGACTATCTGGGTCAACAAATGTAAAAGTAATAACAATAAATGAATATGGCATCTTACCTGCACGCTCGCTGTCTTGCTGCTGTGTGGATCCAACCTCCATCAGGATGCATGATGGTTGCTGTTGTTCTGGGGCTGGATCCACAACACTTAGCAGTAGCCCCTCCTGTCTGGTGAGGGGGGGATGTGTGGCCACCCCCCCCACCTGTGGCAGCCTGTTGCCTGCAGATATCTGCAGCACGCTGGCGGACATTTCTTATCAAATCACTGCAGTGATGTCTCACCTGCTCATATGTCCTATCATGCATGCCAACATCATTTATCCTGCTAACAAGGTTTTGCCACAGTGCAGACCTCTCCTGCTGATTCTGGGTGGTGCGTGAGAACAGGATGGCATAGTCACGCACCAGGCTCTGGTGGATCACGTCATCCTCTGCAGCAGAGTAGGCAGGATTCCGTTTAGGTGCCATGTCTATCTGGAAAGGTACACAAACAGGTTATCAGCATAGTATCTCAACAATACATGGTACACATTCTATACAGGTAGTGTTAACTTCTACTTATTACTGATTGGTTAAAACCTGATTACAGTGTAGCTATCATTCTATGTCATTTGTACTAAGTACTTGGCCTTCAGACCAGTTGTTTTACATTAGGGAGGTTGGTGGCAAGCACTGTGGTGGCAGGACACATATCTTTCATCCATTGAAGTTGGGAACTGCTGATTGTGGGCCCAGTGTACAAGTGTATTACTTCTGGTATGGGCAGTTGGCCTTCAGGCCAGTTATTTAACATTAACGAGGTTTGTGGTCTGCACCCATGTGTGACAATAGGCTGTACTCTGCCATTCATAGCTGGGGACATCTGGTTTCAGGTTTATAGTGCCTGCATATCTGAGCTGTATCTTACTGACATTGCTACACCTTGTTTGTTGTAGCAAACACTACATCCAGGCCTCCTGCATCTACCTTTCTTTATATGCTTGTTATCTGTTAGCTTGTTATTTCACTGGTATGCTACATCCACATAGTACACATCTTTGCAACACATCTGTGACTCACTACTGTTATCTGCATTGCTTACTGTACGTACTTCCATGTTACACATGACAGCAAGTGACTGCTTGTCATTGTTGCATTTACTTCATTGTGACACATTGCACTTAGGTTACCTGGCATTTGCTCACTGACGCTTTTATATCAGTCAGCAGTTGTAGGTAATGTCAGTACACCCTCACTCCCCACTGGACCTTGTTTTCAATCATTAGTGATTACAGAGTTCACAATAGTATTCTAGCATGTCCAGAGGTCAGTTGTCAGTTCCCTCCTCAGTCCAGCTGGTGAGTGTGGTACTCCAGAGACAATGTTAGAACAGATGCATGTACACAGACAACCCCCTCCTAACAACAAATTCAAACTCATGTGAGTGATGCAACCATATACCAGACTGGAGGCTAGGCTCTGTCTAGTCAATACCGCCATAACCAGTCAACGTGGCAAAGGGGATCACTCACTACACTTCCAGTCTCATGTAGACCTACCACAACAGCGGACCTAACACATGATCACACATGATCATACTTGTAGGCTCAGACCACAGCTCTGCCTATGCAGCAGAGACCTCCTAAGCAGACATCCAGGCAACCACTACCACATAAACGAACATGTGCAACACATATCACACAAAGCCAATGTGCTGAACACTCACAGCCATTAACAGTTAACAACACACCTCATACACCTGTACTAGGTGCCTCTATCATCAGGCACACTCACATCACGTTCACCAGGCTTAACGAGGTGAGGGTCACGGTGTGCAGCCTGTCAGGCACTATGAACTGCCACATAACACAAACAGTCAGGTAACCCCAAGGCAGGTACAGGTATGACTCAGTCAATGTCCATGCTGCTGTGAATGGCCTGACACATTCCTCCCTGGACTACATGACATGAGACATTACAGAGCTCTCTGAGCACGTAGCCGAGACAGTTTGACCCTGACCTTGAGTAGCATCCTACCCTCACCTAGAACAATGCCACAATATCAAGGCACGATGATCCCTTCCAACAATTGACTGACATACTGGTGTCATTCACAGGTGTGCCAATGCCTGCCATCTTGGGGTGGTATGCTTTGCTAGGGACAGCTTGCACCTGTCACCACAGTCCTATTGACATTTGGCAGAGCCTCCTGCTACACCCATAGTGCCTGTATTAGGCAAGGCTCATAAGGCAAACCCACATCCATTTGTATCACAAAGGATGAGGAAGTAAGAGTGATGCTACTCAACACTGGACGCCTAGACCCAAGGATGCACGCACCCAAAACCCTACCTAGCATTCTGCACATCGATATCTGTGCAGTAACATGAACCTGTTTCAGGTTTCACAGGAGCACACCAGTACTACCACGTTATAGCTGTTACCATTCTTGTCGGCCACAACACTTGAACAAGGGAGGGAGTATCAGTATTCAATGCAGATTCCCACTCCACATTGGTGGCACAGTACAACATAGGTGTTAGGCCATTGAGTACAGAAGACGTAGTTGGGGACCTGGGGAAGAAACATGGTAGCGGTCTGTCATTTGTCTACCACATGGCCAACGTGGATTGACAGACATGTTATATAGCCCAGCTAATCATGACTGATTCACATGTATGGCAGGGGAGGTCATTGTGCCTCTGTACTCATCCATCATCAGGCCTATAATTGCGTACAATGCACCTTTTGGGATGTACCTAACCAGACACCTACAGCAACTGGTACAGGACAACAGTACATCATCAAGGGGATGCAATGGCTCACACAGATGTCATATGCTGCCCAGGTAAAGTGAATCCAGCTGGACTCAGTGGCATACTGCCTGTTCAGAGGCAATCTGTGCATGCCATATACAGCCATGTCCTACCTATCAGTAATGAACGTGATGCACCTCAGGCAATCAGAATCCCATACAGCCACATGCTCAGGAGAGCTGGACCTCAGCACTGACATACATGGACATGCTGGAGGGGCATATTCCTAACCGAGAGGCTCCCTTCACTCTGTAATGAGCTCACACTACTGGTTAGGCAGAGTCCCTCATTGACTCTCTTCCATAGGAATCTGGATGAGTGGATGGAGATCATAGTTGTACCCCAGGTATCACTTCTATGTCGCTGTTAGACAGAGGCAAAGTATACTAAAGTCGGACAAAGGCATAGCAGCATAAGATGTGATTGGGTGGCAAAAGACAAACTCATTCTACTAGGCTTACCAATGCCCTAGGGCAAATAGCCTAGTATGAACCTATGAACTGTTCATTCTCAACTGTTCGAGCTCATTACAGAGTGAAGGGAGCCTCTCAGTTAGGAATTCGCCCTCCAGCATGTCCATGTATGTTCTATTCAGTCGCCACCGCTTGCTCAGAGGTGACCTTTGCCCAACATACAAGGCCATGTCAAACCCAGATTTGATGAATATGCTTCACCTAATAAACCTAGATCCATCAGAGCCACAAGGGCGGGAGACTTAAACCTCGACACGGCTATTAATAGGACATGCTGGAGGGATAGATTCATCACCCAAAGACTCCTATGCTGTGGAACAAAATCACGGTATATGTGAGGCAGAGCACCTCGCTAGCCTTGTTCAAGAGAAATCTTGACCAATGGATGGGAGATCGCAGATATACCCCAGGGATTACCTCCGTGTCACTGCTCGACAGAGGCACAGAAAAATAATGGGTATGGTTCCCCATACTAAAGGGGTGGCGTAAGCCACAAAACGATGGGCTAGGCTTGTAAATGCCCTCGGGCAGATAGCCTAGTATGAACCTATGAACATGTGTGTACTGCTATAGTACATCTGCCATATGTTGCATGTGTGTGTGTTGTGGGGGATGCACAGGTAATGGCCAGATAATTCTGCACAGGTGACATGTCTGACACATTCTGGGTGTTCATCCATACATACTGGATGTGTGCTGCCATCCAACCCTGTGATGTGGACACACATTACTCAGCCTGGATATACATATCTGAACAACACCACAAGCACAGTACACTACCTTGCTATGTATGCATGTTATTACACAGTTATTCAGTAGTTATGACAGTGATGCTATCCATGCAGCCCACTGGGCCAGTGGAAGCCACAACACACACCGCCAGCACCTTTGCATATGCGTACCACAGACATCCCACATACTGCATGTACTGTGCACACAGTTATCTAACCCAGAACAACTGCACACCACTTATTAATCCTGTCCAGTGGACTACAGATACAGGCATATTGTATAACAATAGTAGGAGGCTACTGCAGCACAGGGCAGATTCACATGACGGGAAGGCATCTGTTGTCTGCAGTGTTAAGATGCTTCACATTCACCAAATGCACAGATATTGCCAACATTGCTGCAGACAGTTTAGGTGCAGGTATCCCCCATTGTCCTACACACGTGTTATTAGTTATCCCAGATGACTGTAACCTCCCTATCCTCTCACATGTCCAGGTGAGAGCCACCCTCATCATTGCAGAACACATATCATCACTGTTACGAAATGGTATCCCTGGATGTGTGCTACATTCACCCCTGGAGGACATAGCACCACATGACAGACTGATATTAATCCCTGGCCATACTACAGGATATGTACCTGAACAGTGCCATACATACACAGTGGTCCCACACCAATGAGGAGGAACCTCTACTGACCCTGGGAACTACTGCATCATATGCACAACTGGCCTTGTGTTCTAAGCTATGGAAGTGTTAGTTATGGCCCACATGTACAACAATATTACATATGTTTATTTTTCATGACTATCTACACACAACCTATCTCATGGACATACCTATAGATAGTGAACTATGATACATTTGGAGGTGTCACAGTATACACAGGATTAACCTGCTACTTTGCATTACCTGTGTTTGTGGCAGCTGTTGGTGTGTCACTGGTGCTGCTTGAAGTTTGCTGCTGCTGCTGCTGCTGGTTTTGCTGCTGGCTGTCTTTATTTCTGTTTTGTTCTGTTTTGTTCTCTCTGTCTCTCTCTCTCTTTCTCTATCGGTTTTGTGCAATGAATGTATTGCATGAGTGTAGTGTGGGTACTCATTGCTTTTGTAGGTATCTGCATAGGTCCATGTGATGGCCTCTGCACCAATTGTAAGGCAGCATTTGCTAATTGCATGCAGATGGGTGTGTACTGATTGCATGTCTCACTGTGATTTCAGGACACTGCTATAAAAGGGTATGTGAGATAGGCGTTGCCCTTTCAGATTGTAGGGCGTGGACCATGCTGGTATGCTGTTGACAGTGTTTTGTGAGTGTGAAGGTTAGTACATCTACCATGCTTCATGCTGTGTTGTAGATTCAGGTTGCTGCATTTATCTTGCCTGTTCCCTATAGTGAGTGTGTATGCATACTGACACCTACAACTATATGTCATATGTATTGCTATATAAATATATATATATATATATATATATATATATATATATATATATATATATATATATATCTGTGTACATATACATACTTTCATATATGTACATTAGTTGACATTATTGGGTACAAGCTAACAATTAGCAGGGCTGTTTCTGTTAACACTACACTAGTATGGGAACCCAGTAATTGGGACTATAAAAGTCTGCATGACATGCTTTGGGTAGTAGACATACTATATTGCCTTTATCTTCATTCATACTATTACGTGTTCCACTTATTTAGCACTATATTCCTGTATGAGAGTCATGGCTTAGTGGTAGGTCATACAGACTAGTGTTACAATGGTCTTGTGGTAGGGCCTACTAGTATGCTCATATTCTGCTTTTGAGTTGAGTATAGGGCCTATCAATCAAAGTGCTGGAGGCACCTTTAAGCAGTTAAAGGGCTTAGAAGGTCTCACAGGAGCCAGGCTGTGTTGCAGATTCTGGTTGCTGCATATATCTTCACTATTTCCTGTAGTGAGTGTGTATGGCTACTGAGACCTACAACTATATTTCATATGTATTAATATATATTTATATATATGTATGTGTAGATATACATACCTTCACATATGTACATTACCTTACATTATTATGTACAAGCTAACAGGTAGCAGGGCTGTTTCTGTTCACACTGAACTAGTATGGGAATCCAGTAATTTGGCCATTAAAACTCTACCTGACATGCTTTGGATAGTACATCTCCTATATTGCCTTTATACTGATTCCTACTATTACATGTTATATTTATTTTAGCACTGTGTTCTTACAAAGCAGGTATGGCTTAGTTGTAGGTCATACAGACTACTGTTACCAAGGTCCTGGGTTTGAGACTGACAGTGGGAATTGTTTTTACTTTGCAAACTTTCAAACTGAGTACAGGACTTGTCAATCAAAGTGCTGAGGCCACCTTTAAGCAGTTAGAAGGGTAAGTAGGTCACACAGGGGTCAGGCTGTGTTGCAGATTCAGGTTGCTGCAATTATGTTCACTGTTTCCTGTAGTGAGTGTGTATGGCTACTGAGACCTACGACTATATTTCATATGTATTAATATATATTTATATATATGTATGTGTAGATATACATACCTTCACATATGTACATTACCTTACATTATTATGTACAAGCTAACAGGTAGCAGGGCTGTTTCTGTTCACACTGAACTAGTATGGGAATCCAGTAATTTGGCCATTAAAACTCTACCTGACATGCTTTGGATAGTACATCTCCTATATTGCCTTTATACTGATTCCTACTATTACATGTTATATTTATTTTAGCAGTGTGCTCTTGTAAAGCAGGCATGGCTTAGTGGTAGGTCATACAGACTAATGTTACCAAGGTCCTGGGTTCGAGACTGACAGTGGGAATTTATTTTTCTTAGCAAACTTTCAAACTGAGTACAGGACCTGTCAATCAAAGTGCCATAAAGGCACTTTTAAGCACTTTAAACCAGGTCTGCACTCGTTTGCGTGGAGCTCACGCATGCGCACTGGCGGTGAGCTCCGCTAACACAAGCGCACACCCGCGCTAATTTCTTTGAAAGAAAAGAAAAAGGGGTGACAGGAAAGTGGTGAAAAAGGGGTCACAAAGAGGGTAAGACAGTAGGGAAACAAGCGTGGGATTTGCAGGAGGGATGTAGGTAAGGCCCATAGATGCCCATGTCTTTGGCAGCAACAGCTGTGCATTTCCATGTATTTTGGTGAGACATTGCAACCTTTCACCCCTGACAGAGGTGTCAGGACAACATTAATAGTTGTTGTAGAGCCAATTGTAATTAACTGTTTCAATGTCAAGCAGACATGTGTGCGACATGGACAGCTATGTATGGGGCGTAATTTTTTTTGTGGGTACAGAGTGCCCTTTTTTTTTTTTTTCAGGTGAGAGTGGTATGTCAGGTGAAGGAAGTCGGTATAGCTGGGGAGGTAGGTTGGGTAGGTTAACAGACAAGACAGACAAGACGCATACAGGGGCGGTGTATGACACACGTGGGGGGATTACACAATTGAGGGTGACGGAGGTTGGGATTTCCAAGATGCATGAGCCCACAGATGGCAACAGTGGAACTGATATCCCCACCCATAGGCAGTTGCCACTGTTCCTTCACAGCCCAGGACGGGGCTGTGCTGGGGGCTGTGTAGGCGGGCAACGGCCGGGCCGTTAGCTGTGCCACACGAGCCTCGAGCTGGCGAGGGGGCCAAGAACAGTGTCTTGGATCTCCCTTCGCACCACAGAACGGACACCTAGGAGGGTGAGTGGGCCGAACCCCTCCGCCACACTTGCAGAGGGGGACGGGCCCCATCCCCTGCAGCGCTTCCACCCGAAGGTGGCACAGGGCCACCGGAGGGGGTCCGCCTGGGCACTAGTGCCAGGTGCAGTCACCAGCTGAGGTGGGAGAGGTGGGTCCGCTGGGACCTGCCTTCCCAAGCGTTCTAGGTTTGTGAGTAGTTATGTTAGTTTGGGTTAGTGGCATTGTATTCCATTCAGATTAGTTGTAACAGCATGCATTGGTATTCCCATCAAACAAACACCCAGATATTAACACCATTGAACAAGGGGCATATCAATATCACATGCATTATTTGAACAGAAATACACAGTCAAACAACATGCAGGGTTGATTAATGGCAACAGGCCATCTGATTTGCAGGTATGAACAGGGCACATGCACGAACAGACATGCATATATTTTTGAAACGGACAAATGTCCATGATTAATGAAATGTTCACATACCATTATTTAGTGGGTGTTGTTATATGGAATTATAGGGTTGGTGGAGATAGAAAGTGATGACACATTCATATGTTACACATTGATTTACATTTATAATAGGTACACAATTAAGTTGAGGCTGATGTTTCAAAATAAATTTTATTTGACTGTCAAGCTACACCTGTTACAAATACATCACTATCCTACTTATTTTGAATCTGATCAGATACATCATCCTGCTACACTTTGATGACAGGACAGGGGACAACTATGGCTGTTTAGTCTGTCAGATAATCATTCATTCTATCTGCAAATTGTTTACTGTGATCACCATATACAGCATTTGGCTAGACATTCCAGATTCTGACACACTGAAATCAGTTTGGTATATTAAGTTGTACTTCCCACATGCATTTAGTTCTGTAGAAACACACTGGGGCTAATATATTCCGGGGTTATTACTACTTTATTTATTCATACATGACCCTTTCTGTCAGTCTCACACTTCCTGCAAATTCACAGTTCAGGTTGCTACTTCTAGGCTTTGTTCACATGTTAGACTAGTGGTGATTCAAACACTTTCCAACAGCCTCACTTCTGTCATGATTCAGCATTTCAACAGGGGATATATCTCACATGTGACTACCTCAGATTCTGAAGCTGTACTCTTGAGACTACTGCAGGTTACACTATATTTAATTAATGGTGGGACATCTGTATGACAGCACTGTTTAATTCTATCAATTATATTTCCAGTTACACTTGCATACTGATGAACTTGTTGCAGCCATACCTGCAGACTTTCAAATCTTGCTTGCACATTATATTACTTTTAATCAATACACTGCAGTGTTCTGATACATGCTACAGTATAATATTTATTTACAAGTACTGGGTGGGGTTACTAACCTGCACGGTGGCGCATCCCACCAGCCTACGGGCATGCATCTCGCGATTCGAAGAGCGGACACCTGCAGCTGTAATACAAAAGAAATAATATTGGACTACACATCTCCATGGTATCAGCTAGTTGAAATCCTTACATACATAAGTAAAATGTAACTTACTCAGTAGTGGGGCGTTGGGCATATCCCGGGCCTCCTGGATCCATTCGGACAACTGGTCTTGCTTGCGTCGTTTCAAGTCCGCATGGTGGTGACGGACCTGCTCACCAGTGCGTGGAATGCCAGTAGCACTGGTCAGATCACGAGCCAACTGGTCCCATGCCTCTGCCCTATATGCTCCCCATGAGACCTGGCCCTGCATGAGTTGGGCCTCGTGATGGTGGACAAGGAGCCAGACCATGTATCTGGACTCCTCAACGCCCCAACGCTGTGCTCGAAAGCAACGTCCCTCACCTACTCCACTCATTCTGACTGCAGCTCTGATCTACAATCGTTTCTGCTGTGTATTCCCGCCTATGGGGCTTATATATGCCGATTTTCCCGCACATTTCTCTGATTGGCCGTTTTGGAATTGTATCTACTTCACTGAAAATGCTTTATCATGCTCCATTCTGGATTTTATCCCATATATATGCTATTTCTGCATTTCTAGGTATTGCTGTCATGGCTTAGTGGTTTAGTACCTTGACTCTAGTGCATGGTATCCTGGGTTCGAATCTGGCAACTGCTTTTTGATTTTCCTGACAGAAATGAGTTGAGACCTGTCAATCAAACATGCCAAAAGCACTTTTAAGGACTTAAAACCAGGTCTGCGCTCGTTTGCGCGGAGATAACGCATGCGCACATGCAGTTAGCTTGTGGGAGCGCCGCGCAAACGGTGTGCGCTGGGATAAACCTTAATTGGCTAGTGACACACATGTTCAGCTAAGCACAGCTAGTTGCAAACAGTTTCACTCTGTTAAACTGATGCCTAGCAACAGGCACGCAGTTTGCAGCTTTTTAAACACTACTCAGCTACGGGCACTCCGTCTCACAGCAGCTTACCTATCAGTACATTTCTGACTATTTTTGTTATTGTGTTACTTCAGAATATATGCTCCGCTTCATTCCATTTTACAAAAGGGAATACATTTACATGTGTACAATACTGTCACGGGGCTTTTTAGTGCTTATTTACAAAAAAAAAAAAAGGTTGTTGTGGGGGCTCGAACCCTGCCTGCCTACTCTTAGGCCGGCAACTCTACCGCTAAGCTATTACTTCTTGGCTTACTTTGCATATTTAGTTCTTATATCCTTTTCCACTGATTGCTAACTGTGATTGCACTAGTAGCACACCCGCGCACACGGGCGCACACAGTAGCAAACATTTACGGGGTTTTAAAAAAAAAAAGGTTTTAATTTAATTTTATTACATCTCTTCACTTTATACAGTGATGGTCTATCGGGGCATGTGTTGTGTAGTGTGTTTATGCACATTTCCATGGCCTCTCTCGTGGCTGTTTACTTTCAGCCATTCTAGTCTTCTGGGGGCTTAGCCTACAGACACGCCCCCTACTCTCTTACACGGACACGTGTAAGAGTTACTAGTGTGATTCAGCATGCCTTATGCACCTCATGCATATGCATGACATGCTGACATCACACAGTTTCACTGCAGCCTCCGTGTAAGAGTTATAACTCTTACACGGAGGCTTCCTGAATTTGGCCCCCTACCTTTTTATCTTTCTTTGCTAATCATTTAGATAGGCTCCTTCATCAAAGTTAATGGCTGGTTGATTAGGACAGCTTAGGATTTAGCAACACTCCCATGCTTCCTATCTGTCTATAATTCCTGTCCCCAATGGGAATACCTTTCTTCATCCTCCACTCTCTTCCACCATTTTTCTTTCAGTTGTGACATATTATAAATATATATTTAGAATGTATTTGATTTTGAGCAGTGACCCATAAATAGTGGGACAGCTTTTGCACTGCAAAAATGTATAACATACTACTCATCCAGAATCATTTCTCATCTACCTCTTCCCCAGTAACCTCTAAGAGTAGTTAACTGTGTGCTTTTTCTTAACTTCATTTAGTTCTTATTTAAATAGTAACAGTTGTTGAAGTCAGTTGGGGATTTGATTAGTCACTTTAAATTTCTGAATAACTTTTTTTGTGCATCATTCTAATTATTTATTGCTTCTGAATAATTATTTCTGTGAGAAATGGACTGCTTTTCATGTATTAATGTTTAACTTGACTAAAAATTTCTATACTCAGAATGAGTTCAAGGCAATAAACTTAAATAAACATAAACAGTAGTTGTAGAATCAGCCACAGCATTTTCACTGGCCAGGCAAAGTGCATTCCAGTTCATGAGAACCTTGTCAGTTACCCACAACATTCATTAACATCTAACCAAATCCACAACATTTGGTGAGCAGTAATTTCTAGCACTAATATGCAGCTACTAAGAATCACATGAGATATGGAAACTCCTTTGCTGTTTCAACAGTTAGAAAACTTATATTTCACATGCAACATATTTTATTAATTTCTTCTTTTTACATATGACACGCATAATCATTAATGACAAAAATGTCATATCTATTAAGGAACGTGACTGTTTTAACATACAGAACCATTGATTTCAGGTACTAAACACAAATCTGAAAAAAAGGACACTAACCTTTTCCCCTTGCTGCGAGATTACATGGTTTGATGTAGAGAAGCAATCATATCTTGCACGTTTACACAACACTCTTGCAGCTGTGAAACAAAAATAAAAAAAAAAAAAGAGTTTCCAAGCAGTTATTTTGGACAGAGAGCATGAGACTATAGACTTGTAATATTACTTGGTTAATATAAAATGAAACAGGATGGTCGGAAAGCACAAATCCACTTTACGATGTTTGTTGTCTTCTTAACGCAACTTTTATTAAAAAACAAGAAACGTTTTCGCTACACCCTCTGTTGTAGCTTCCTCAGAGTACATTCTAAAACAGTGAGAAGTTTACTTTTAAACATAAAAAAAGCGCCAAGTTGTAGAGCGCTTTAATTATCTAAAAGGTATAGTAACATTTAATTGTGAATAGCACTAATGATTGCTCCCATTTAGACACAGTCAGATAGTTAATTCCATGCCATGGTTTGCAAAATAACATTTGAAATGCTCACCAGTGCGGACATTATTTGTGTACATCATCTGTTCTTTTCGAAATAAAAAGTGCCGTTGTGCTTTCAAAGCAAACACAGTACTAAGACCGTACTAGTGAAGATGGCAAGTCAAGGAGTAGGATAGTAGTTCCAATCCTCCTAAAGGGAGCTAGTCTGTCCTTTTTAGCTTATTCTACAACATGTCGTTAGCCTAAAAAGGCATTCTTAAAAGAATCATAAGTGTATAAGTTTTGTTTGTTTTTTGTGTTTAACAACATAGCTAGACTTTCTCCCCAGAAGTCAGTGTACTAGTCTGATAATCTCTGACTTCTGGTGGAGTGATCCACTTGTCACCCGTATTGTAGATTAAAAACTAGTGTTTATTTTAGACAAGCCTTGTGAAGGCAGATTATGATGTGCTCCTTGTATAAGAAGCTCCAAGTGAGCACAACACTAAGAAGAAGTATATAAAAATTTAAAAAATGTGTGAACTCGCCAAAAAGACGGATCCCTACTGGAACATGTAAAAATAGGGTGATATACTACTACGGAGTGAAGCTCCATCACGAAAATCTGAAGAGGGTCTACTAGGTGTTATGTTTAGGATGTATGTGCAACCAGTATATGACAGGCACTCCTAGCAAGTATAAGGTGTGAGCTATGCTCAAACATTGAGTGATCTACCATAACAAATTGGAACTATGAAAATGTCCCGTCTAAAGTGGCATTCTAGAGCACAGAGCTATACTTGCTGGAGGGAGTACCAATTGTGTAGTGTGTGTGTACTGGGGTAGTGTCTACCCATTGTAGGAGGGGTCTGAAGTGCAAGTCAAAAAAAAGGATGAGTAAATAACAAGCCCTGGTTGTGACCAATGATGTGTGTTGTGTAGTGAGAAAGGAGACCACAATGAATGTTGTGGCTATCTTAGGTAACTCTTGAGTTTTAATAAACAAGAAATATTGCAGTTGTCGTAGATTTTTGAGATGGAGCTTCACTCCGTAGTAGCACATCACCCTATTTTTATATGTTCCAGTAGGGATCCGTCTTTTTGGCGAGTTCACACATTTTTAAACTTTTATATTTCTTTTTAGTGTTGTGCTCACTTGGAGCTTCTTACACAAGGAGCACATCATAATTTGCCTTCATAAGGCTGCCTAAAATAAACACTAATGTTCAATCTACAATACGGGTGACAAGTGGATCACTCCACCAGAAGTCAGAGATTATCAGACTAGTACACTGACTTCTGGGGAGAAAGTCTAGCTATGTTGTCATACACAAAAAACAAACAAAACCTATATACTTGTGATTCTTTTAAGAATGCCTTTTTAGGCTAACGACATGTTGTAGAATAAGCTAAAAAGGATAGATTAGCTCCCTTTAGGAGGATTGGAACTACTACCCTACTCCTTGACTTGCCATCTTCACTAGTACGGTCTTAGTACTGTGTTTGCTTTGAAAGCACAACGGCATTTTTTATTTCGAAAAGAACAGATGATGTACACATTAATGTCCGCACTGGTGAGCATTTCAAATGTTATTTTGCAAACCATAGCATGGAATCAACTACCTGACTGTGTCTAAATGGGAGCAATCATTAGTGCTATTCACAATTAAATGTTACTATACCTTTTAGATAATTAAAGCGCTCTACAACTTGGCGCTTTTTTATGTTTAAAAGTAAACTTCTCACTGCTTTAGAATGTACTCTGAGGAAGCTACAACAGAGGGTGTAGCAAAAACGTTTCTTGTTTTTTAATAAAAGTTGCATTAAGAAGACAACAAACATCGTAAAGTGGATTTGTGCTTTCCGACCATCCTGTTTCATTTTGTATACTTGGTTAATATACTGAATGTATTAAATAATCTTTCACTGCTTGAAGTGTTTAATGGTCACTATCAACCGACTTAGTCTTAAGAGCTTTATGAGACTTCTTTTGCATCACCTACAATATTTCCATTCCAGGTACTAGAATAAGCATTTCAAGTGATTCCTTTACAATTCCAGTTGGTAAATTATTTTTTCAAATCAAATGATTCAGTTTTCTTTATTCCATGACTTCTGCTACTTTGAAGTTGTAAGTTAATGGAGTTAGCCTGGAAGACCAATCTGTCACTTGGCTATGCCTTTAAGTTGGATAAGATTGAGAAGGTTGATGAGGACGGGTTGAATGAGGTTACAGGAGGGGTGGAGCAAGGAATAGAGATTAAAATATCAGGTTTAGGGGAGGGGAGTTCTCTTTGCCAATGCAGTCTGCATTGAAAACATAATCTGTGGTGTCCAGGTGATTAGCTGACTTAGTTTAATAAGGCTCAGGTATTTGATTTCAGGAAGATGAGTATGGGGTTTTCCTTCTATTATTGAAGATAAGTGTGAGGATCTTGGATTGATAGTTTTTATAAAA
The DNA here is from genome assembly GCF_019279795.1 of Protopterus annectens. Taxonomy (NCBI): domain Eukaryota; kingdom Metazoa; phylum Chordata; order Ceratodontiformes; family Protopteridae; genus Protopterus; species Protopterus annectens. Next base: position 559,759,977 of record NC_056737.1, on the reverse strand, counting down.
TTATAGGTCTACCTGATAACACCGACATGCCAAAACACAGACAACGAAATAACCGACACGACAAAACCGAAAGTTCAAAAACACGAAACTTCACATGCCCGACAAACCACAATCCCGACAATCAACAAAACAAATACCTTTCCAGAAAAACACACAACACAAGCACACCAAAAACTTTACAAACCTACACTAAACCTTACATACACAACTATCTATGCACTAACCTTAACCCAAACCCTAACCCTAAGGTCCGTCACTATCGCACACTTACCTTACCCGCACCCTAACCCTAACTCACGTAATCCACCCCAACCCTTAAGTCTGTCACTGTCGCACACTTACCTTACCTGCACACTAATCTAACTCACTTAATCTGCCCTTAACCCTCATGTCCGTCACTATTGCACACTTACCTTACCCGCACCCTAACCCTAACTCACTTAATCTGCCCCAAACCTAAAGTCCGTCACTATCACACACTTACCTGAGCCGCACCCTACCCTAACATCCATCACTATCACACACTTACCTTACCCACACCCTGACCCTAACATCCGTCCCTATCGCACACTTAGCTTAAAATGTCGGTGTTCTCAGCGTCGGGATTCTCAACTTTCGGTCTTCTCCGTTGTCGATCTTCCGGTGTAGGTGTTCTCGTTGTCGGCGTTGTGATTTTTCGGCGTTTTCAGGTAGACCCATAATTATACATATGGCAGCTCTGATTTCAAATGAATCTGTTCCTATTTGGGCCTCAAATGTAATCATAATCAGACCCACACCCTGACTCATTGATTAATGTCATTAATAATGTAATTGCCCATAATATTGTTATTTTATTTGTTTGTCTAGAAAAATATATGCTGTTTTGCCTTGCTAGACTGGCAATATTAAATGTGTATCCCTAAACAGCAAGCTATTTAGTTAACTGCTTTTGCTAACTGAGGGTAGCGTCTGATCATCCTCTGAGTTGAGGTCACTAAATTATGGTTATAGTTTACCTGTAAAGTATTTATTTTATTTATTTATTTATTTATTTATATTTGTTGACTGGGCGTGTCCGACTGGATGTAGGTCCATTTTCAGCGGAGGCCCGGGGAGAAAAGCTCCACAGTTAAAATAAACAGACAGTAGTTACATTGGATTACATAGTGATTAACAATTTACATAGCAATTACTTACAGCATATTTACAGATGAAGAACATAGTACATCAGTAGACAACTAGTATCTTTATCTGTGAAGTACATAACAGACATTAACAAATGTTACAATAAGAAGTTCCTGCTGTATAATAAGTACTAGGGTTATGAGCATCTGAGCTTGCTATAATCAAGGTAGTTAGTGGAGTGGAAAGAAAGGTAGTGGTTGGATGGGGTGGGTGATATTAGAGTGGGAGTTGCAAGGGCATAGCCAGCATGTTTTCAGGTGCGCTTTTAGTAAAGTTTTGAAGTGGTGCATGATGGTATGGAGGTAATTGTGGGTGGGAGGGAGTTCCATAATTTGGCTATGGTGCAAGAGAATAGTGCTTCACCAACAGAGTTTTTGGCTTTAGTGATCTGCAAGTGATTTTTGTTGCTGGATCTTAGTGGTCTGGTGGTGCGATAGGGTTGGAGTAGATTCTGGAAGGATGGGGCATTTAGTGGATGGTTTACTAGTTTGTGGGTGAGTGAGAGTTGATACTATTGAAGGAGGTGAGGGAGTTCAAGCCAGCCCATTTCAGCAAGTGAGAGACAGTGGTGACTACGGTAGGATGCCCCTGTGGGGAATTTGGCGATTTTGTTGTAGCAGGTCCCTAGCTTGTTTAGATTGCATTGACTTAGGTTGGTATATATTGGAGAGTATAAAGTAGGGTGGAGATAAGGTGGGAATTTGCTATTGAAATCTTTGCTGCTTTGGTGAGAAGTTGCTTATTTCTGTATAACGCTCCTAGTTTTTTGTGAACTTTTTTTATGGTCATGGATATGTGAATGTCAAATTTTAGTTTATTGTCTATTTCTACTCCTAGCAATTTGGTGTGTTCAGTTGGGTATATAGTGGTGTTGTATTTTGCTGTGATGTTAAAGTGATAGTTGTTTTGAATAAGTTTGGTGGGTTGGAAGATGAGTAGTTTAGTTTTGTTTGGGTTGAGTATTAATTAGGCATTGGATAACCAAGTTTCAACAGAGGAAAAGGCTTCCTGTGTGACTTTTTGCAGTTTGGGTAGGGACTGGGCTGAGCAGATGTTGGTTGAGTCATCTGCGTATTGTATGAGTGTATGAGGAAATACATTTAGGAGAGTAATATTTTATCTTCACCCCTACCCAATTATGTTAAATTTGTCCAAATTCTTCATAGCAAGAGTGTGATGGTATGGTCAGGGTAGGCTTTTGATGACTCCAAGCCATTGAAATATTAGGACACAGTTAATAGAGCTGGTAGCCACTTTGGTGTGGAAGGGCAGCATGGTTTGGCATACATTGGGATAGTGACACCAACAAGGTGAAGAAAGGCATTGTTACATGGGGTTGCTAGGCAATGACAACCCTTACAATGGCAGGGGTAATTTAATTTCCATACAGCCTGTTAGAAGAGGGGAGTGGGAGTAAATATTACATATAGTGATTTCTATCAAGTGTGCTAGGAAGCACAGTAATTGAATAAAAACAAATCTGTACAAGTATGAAGCTGTACACTTAAACCACCTTGTGAACTTCCTAGTTGAAATGGTTAGGAAGCTGCTAGGAAGTGTTCAAACTTTTGTCCATGTGTTCCATGGGATAAGATGTTCTTCATTTCAGAAATGGAAAGCTGAGAGCTATGATGTAGTATAACACTCAACAAATTAGGGACAAAGTCTAAGAGGACTTGTGATAAATCAAAAATACACCAGGGATATTTTTAAATATGAGTACTATTAACTGCAGATGTTGACAGAATATGAGATTGTGAATTAATATAAAATTTCTGAGGGAATAGAAGTATATAACAGTAGTTGTTGTGACGGGTCCTACTCTGGGTCAACAAACAAGGAGACAGTCCCCACCACTGACTCTCATAAGGGACAGTCATTCAGAGCAAAGACAGATTCACACAGTATTTTCAGATGCAGCTCTCAGTAAGCACACTCCAGACCTGGGGCTGGACTGTCTTTCTCTCCTAAGGCCCACACAAAACTCTGCACTGACCACTTTGGAGCTCTGTGTCCCTGTTCCCAGTAACTGACATGCACACATGGAAATTTGAGTTTTACACACACATGCACACCTGGGAAATGCTGGCACAGATTTTCGAGCTGTGCTTCTTTCTTCCCAGACTCTGAGGTAATCACACTGCCACCAGTCAGCTACCCTAAGGCTCTTACAAAGGGTACCCAATTATACTGTGTAAAATTAATACTAATACAGATGGTAGGGTATGGCCAAAGCTGCAAGGGATTCTGGAATGGCCACAGTGTCACTAAAACAAGCATAAGTACTCTTATGATGTTAAAAGTATTTCCTGAAGGACTAGCCACAATTAAAGGTATTACAATATTTAGTAATAAATAATAAAACAGAAAACACAACACTGAATAAATAAACAACAGAGTTTCAGCTACAGATATATAAAAATAATGCAGTTGATAGTTTCTCACAGATGCAGAAAGAATACTAAACTATTCTCAGTAAATGTCCCTGACTAACTAAAGAATTACTGTTCCCTGATTACTTACTAAAGCAAGATAAGCTGATGTGTGCTGAGTGTCTTATCACAGCAAAAGCCAGATGTCTGTCTTTCTCTGTGTGGGTGTGTGACATATACATCCTGTCAGAAATCTTTCCTGTCAGGTTTCAAAGTGCTGCTGCCAGAGTTCCAACAAAACCAGATGCTGGTTAGAGGATGACATCACCTCAGGTCTCCTGACTCTGGTACAATATACACACACAGCTTTGCTAAGATCTGTGGCAGCATCTGAAAGCTATAGCACAATTTCAAACTTTCCACCCATCCAGAGCTCTCTGATAAGCATGCACATATGATCAATTATAACAATAAACCTAATATACATTCATACAGTCGTTCTGTCCAGCAGGACCTACTTCTGATGCAGTTTTAACAAAAGTAACTTTACAAATATATTTTTAACTCAGACATCGGTTCAAATCAGTGTGATAGTCAAATAACATAAAATTCTTTACAAAACTCCAGCTAGCAATGCTGGCATATGTACACATGTGCTGCCCTGCTCTCCCTGGCACTGATGATACTACTTCATAACATTACAATTGTCATTGTTTATTAAGTGTAATTCACTACCTTATATAGAAAGAGAGAGAAAATTGAAGATCCTGTATATGTTTGTGGATTGCAGCCATAGGAACAATCTGCAGTAAGCACCCAATGAATGGCATACCTCAGAAGGGGTTTATTGAACAATGCAACAATAGACTAATACAAATGAAGTTCAGTGTTAGGCAGGGAAATTAACTAGTCAGACATGTTATTATTACTGAGAGTGGTTCCATCCTCCCAACACAAAAAAAAAAAAAAAAGACAAGGGGTGGACAGTGAAGGAGGGAGGGTCTTGTGGAGGACTGTTGGATTTGTTTGGAAGGTACCTTATAGGGGGATAAAGTGATGCTGGCATTATTGCAAGAGCTTGAAGTCAGTAATGGGGAGAGAAAAAGTAGTTCAGAAATGTTTGGATAAGGAAGTGGTAGCAAGTAGGTTATTAGGCTAACAGTTTCCACCATTTAGTATATACTGAATTTCCTAGATGGGATTGGTGCCCAAAAGTCACAAGGGAAATATAGGTTAATGCAACATTTGTCTTTCCCAGAAGGTGATTTAGTTAATACCTATATTAATAGGGCAGACATTAAGGCTCAGTATTCATTTTGGATGGACAATGAGGATGGTCAGAGGATAAGAGGACCCATGGTTGACAAAGATGGATATTAAATCAACCTTATGGTTATTACCAGTGAGGGAACAAGATAGGCTGATATTGGGCATGCATCTCAATGGGACATTTTACTTTATGAAGTCCATGCCTATGGGCTGCACAGTTGCATGTGTCACGTTTGTAAAGTTCTGAAGATGAAGCAGCAGTGTGGGATAAAACTTAATAAGGCAGGCAAGATGCAGTTGAGGGGTTTACCTTTACTTGTTATAAAATGAAGACAAGGGACAGTAAATATGTGATGTATGGAATTCATACTGTTGACAGAATGAATCACAACAGAAACTGCATTGAAGTGGAAACAGAAGAGTGCATGACATAGGGAGGATGAAAGTATGAAGATCTGAGACTGGAAGACACTGTAGAACAGTGTGAAAAGAAAAACGGGGAATCGGGTTAATATGTACAAGAGGATGGGAGGTAAGAGAAACAGAAAGACAGCATATGCAAGCAGAAGTGAGAAAGTATAACAGTGGAATTGGGGCAAGAACAGTGTTTCTGAGATGCTCTTAACCTTCAGTTAGGAGCCTTTTTAGTGTGAAGAAAAAAATAATCAAGAGTTGGAGGTGACATGTTAGGATGTGACTTCTGAGAGAAAGTCCCGTCTGAATGGTCTTTGGTAAAACACTGGGAGGTATACTTACTGGATGCTGATATAAAAAGTGATGATTACCTTCAATACCTCTTGGCATTCCACGTGCAACCAGTGGATTGACTCCTGGTTATGTGTTGAAATTTTAAATGTCATGTACATTGAGGATTATAAATGGCTTATATACTTTAGGGTAGACCTTAAATGGTACACAGAAAGGGAACGTGAAAGCATTTATACGTCTACAAACTCCTTCTTTGTTACCATATGAAGGATTCCAAAATCCTACTATTCTTACCTTGGTATCAGAGTTATGATTGGGTACGGGTTGTCACAACATATCTGAATTATGCAGATAATTACTGCAGTTAACATTGCCACACCATCCCTCACAAGGACAGCTAGAATCAAATTTAAAAACAACACAATACATTTACGAAACTAACAAAGAGCAAGTGGGAATGCAAATACTTATTACTAACTTCCCATTTATCTGTCAATAATCGAGCTACATAAGGAAAGAAAGGCAATGTCACTTTACTATAATGAAATGGAACTAGCTCTGAAATGCACGATTCACTTATATGTATATTTCATATCAAAAAGAAATAAAGCATTATCTTAACATTCCCTTGGCTACAGCTGCAGAAGATAGTAAAAACAATTCTTTTTCACATCCATTACCTGAAAGAAAATTAATCACTGAACTAAAGCTACTTGTAGCATTAAAGTACTCTTTATTATAAAATGTGCCATTCAAGTGGTGTACAAATATGGCCATGGTCAAACTTTTGTTGTAAAGTCGAACTGCATTGAAAACAAAAATTAGAAGGAAAATGAGCTGAACATTTCTTTGACCATAGAACGGTCAGCATCACGTTATCTCAGGAAGGATTTAAAGACCAGTTGCTATTAGAAAAAAAATGCATTTCAAGAAAAAAATTTACAGGAATACTTTGAGATTTAGCAAACAGAACAGTTCATGCATATAATCTAATGCACTCTAACATAACTTTCCTTTTGAAATTTCAAAAACATTTAAGGGAACGATGATATTGAATAGGCTAAATGGGAAAATGGAAACTGTGTATGATTATGGATCATGAGAAGGTGCCTCAAGTCCTTCCTTGCTTAGTTGGCATATAGTCAGGCAGCAAGTGCAGAGGAATACAGCTATAAGCTAACAAGCTGCTTCCTGTGGTATAAGGTTTGATTCCTGTCAGACTTCATTTGCCAAGTGTATGCCCTTAAGAGAGTCACTTAACCAGACAGTGCTTTGGGGCAATTGGTGAATTGTGCTAGGCTCCTCAATGGTATCCTGCACCACATGTCTAACTACTACTGATGAACCTAAATACACAACAAAGATTACTAAAAACAACAGACAACTCAGTGGTGCAGCAGTTGCCACCGCTGTCTCTCTGTGTTTAGTTCTCTAACTTTGTTTTAAGCTAGGAAGCCAAATTGACCCCAACTTCTTTGCTCAAGAATTATGAAATGTGTGGGTTTTTAACAGGTGATTGGTTTTCTTCCCACATTCCAAAACTCTGCTGCAGGTGAGATGGTGTTCCACCAAATAATATACCATGTATGTGCTTGTGTGTTTGGGGGGGGGGGCACATGAGTGCAGGGACACATATGTGTCAGTGAGTGTGTATGCAGTAGTCGGCTAGTACTCTATTCAGGATTAATTTTACTACAACCTGATTGTCTCTCTGGACTAGTTCCAGCTCTTATTACCAAGAACTGGATTAAGTAGGACATCAAAAATGAACGAATGCACAAATATTACTGAGTTATTTTTCAGTATTGTCTATATTCATTTTCTCATTAAAACTATGCAGAAGAGTGTGCTTGGGAGAATAAACTCTATGTAAACATATTCCACAAAGTATAAATATTTTAAAGAAATATATCTATTGCACACATTTCCTGTGTTTAGAAATGTTGTGTAAAAAGCTTTTTGATTTAAAATATAAATTGGTCTTATAAATTGTTAAGGGCAGAGCTTCAAGTTGTCAAACATGGAGTAAAATAAGAACTCAGGTTGCTACAAGCAAAAAAAGCAATATGTATAATCTTCAGCTGAAGTAGTCTAGGACGAGAATGAGCCTTCAGGGACAAAAAATATCAAGCATAAATATGCACTGATATTGCTTTGCTCTGAGAGACCGATGACTGCTGTCAAATCAGCATAATGAAAATGATGCCTGTTATCCATAATATGTGTTTTCTTACCTTCAGCATGAAGAAACAGTTTATGTCTCCATACCTTGAAGTGACAGATGATTTAAAATGGAGCACACTTCCTGCAGTGTCTTGCTGGAAACATACCAAAAATTATATTAGTTTATATACCTGTACATAAACCTGTTGTTTGATTATAAGTAAGGGCATTGAGGTCAGATACTGAACGGAGTGTCTAGTGTGAAGGACAGGCTAAACATTTTGGCATATTATATATGTGATAGCAGATCATGACACAATGTAATCTGAACAAAATCATTTTTTATAATTCTTTCATAGACGTATAGCATGGGGATAGATGTGCATCTAAAATATATACTTTTGTACTTAATGTAATTAGAATGCAATTGCTTGTTTTGTAAATCACTCCTTGTTTCAAAGAATTGGTTAGTGTGGCTAGATATGCATCTAAAATAAATGTTTTACGTGAAAGTAGCATTTGGTTAAACATTCCCTTTTTCTGTATGCCCCCTCCACATTTATTTATAAGAGAAGCAGTGACTAGTTAATAATTTTTAATTTTCATCTGAAAGAAAAATTATAGAGTTAAACAAGTGATCATTCCTGACATACGGTTCGAGTCTAGGGTGCTGTCCTGATTTCTAGCTAATGTATACATATAGTTTGTATGTTCTCCCTGTGTATTTGCAGGCTTAATCTACACATTCATGCTTCCTTCCACCTACTAAAACATTCTGATTAATCATTTATACTAGTGTCCACATATATTAGACATAATAGTGGCTCAGATCATGAATGCAAGGGGTCCATAGAGATCAGTCTACTTACCCGGTCATCAAATTCATGAATTAAATTAAATAATTTAGAAACAGGAAATAAGAGCCATGGGTAACAAGTAATGCTTGACATGGGTATAAGAAGTTATACTTTGGAGAATAAGTAAGCTCCGTAGTGATGGTCATGCAATATCACATTAGGGGTTGCTTATGCAGGTAACTGCAGTGCTGATTACACATGATCTATGGACATTTGCAACTGAGGCAAATAATGTGACAATGAAAACAATGTTGTTCCTAAGAATGCACACAGCTGTTTGAGGAGCATATTCTTAGAGTCATCTTTGGGGATGTTTCACTTGGAGTCGATTTATTCCCGCTGCAGACCCAATAGAGTGTCAGGAAAATTAAAGAGAATGAGGAGTACGTCACTGTGTTGGAGGATGTGAAGTTTCATTGGGGATAAATAGCACTACAAGCAGATGATTTTGGTGAGGACTTCATAGAGGAAAGTCAGGAGCAGCCAGAGCTGACATCCATTTGAATAGTGAAAGTAGGCTGCATCCTTTTAGAGGCCAACCCCAGAGAATATGAGCAATTAGAGAAGAGAGTAAGTTTCTGTCCAAAAAGGACATTAGAGTCCCTTGGAGTAGAGCAACCTGTAGCAATCCTACTACATAACCAAGTCAGAGATATTTTGTTTTAAGAAGTTAAAGCAAGGTTGTTTGATCTCTTTATATCATGGGGTTGTATAATTTTCCATAGGTAGCCTCCGTATGTTCATAGATTCATAGGTACTTTCTTGTATAGTGATATATTTGTACTTTAAGCCTTGCATTTTGGTAGCAATTCATAGGTTCATAGAAGGTTACTAGGCTAACAGCCTTAGAGCCCTTACAAGCCTACCCATATTTATCGCAAGTTGCCCTAATTGTCAGTGGTTAGATGAGTGAAGATTGCAGAGGTTAAGGTCCATAGTTGTTAATACCAACTTCCTCTGTCCGGCAAGGACATGGGTACCACCCAGGAGTGAATTTGTGATCACCCATCAATTGATCTAGGTTGTTTTTGAAGAGGGTGAGTGAGGGGCTCTGTTTCATGTGAATTGGAAGCTTGTTCCAGAGAAGTGGTAGTCTTTGGGAGATATATCTGTCTCTTCATCATGACCTTTCATGTTATTGGCTAGGTTAAGATCTCTGGAGTGAGTGGCCCTTGTATAGCTTGATTTACTAATGTGAAGCATTTCCATCAGGGCCAGGTCAGGACTGCCCTATAAGCAGGCACAGGTCACTCCTTAGCAACATGTAGGTGATAGAATTCAATGACAGGGCTTTTGGTCTTTCCACATAAGACTTGTTCTTTGTACCCTGTAATTTCTTGGTAAGAAACCTCTGTGGTTTCTCCAATTGCTGCAGGTGTCTGTTGAGGTACATGCAAAAGGGATCATTGTATTTAATTATTGATCTGGTGAGGGCCAAGTATAATGGACTTATAACATCCTTAGATCTAGATGTGCTGCCTTTATGTATAAGATATGCCACATAGGAGAATTTCCTTAGTACTGAGGGTACGTGATGTTCATAGTTCAGATTGTTATCAGTGTGATTAACCAGATCATGTACCACTGGGTCTACACTTAGGGGAATGCTGCCTATAATGTAATTACCAGGGATATCAGTTTTCCCAAAAGGAATAATTATGCATTTTTTTACATTTAGCTTTACTTCATGGCTTTGGCACCAGTCATTTGTCTGTGTTAACCCTGCTTGCAGTATATTAATATCATTGGGGGACTCAATGATTGCTCCCAGTTTGCAATCGTCAGTGAACTTGGTCAGCCACAGGCCATACAAGGTTTCCTGGACTTCTGAGAATTCTGAACAGTAAGGGGCCCAGCAAAGAACCCTGTGGTATGTCATTGGTGACTAGTCTTTTGCTAGAGGTGAAGTTACCCACTTTGACAGTATATGTCCTCTTTGTGAGTCACTTGGTTACCCATATTGTAATATATGGGTTAATTCCTAAATGGGATAGCTTTTTTATAATACCTGAGTGGAGGATTGTATCAAATGCCATAGCTAGGTCAAGTTAGGTGACATGCACTATTTTTTCCCCAAGCCCAGGGCCTTAGTGACTTTCTCAAAGAAGTCAACCGTATTTAACAGGCATGATCTACCTTTAACGAATCCGATCTGGGTTGGGTCCAAAGTTTCGAGATTACCTATGTCCTTTTTAATAAGGTTCATAATGATTCTTTCCATGGCCTTGCAGATGAGGCTTGTCAAGCATATAGGCCTATAATTCCCAGGGTCACTTGATGGTACCCCTTTGTGCAGGGATTAATGTTGCTGTCCTCCATTCTGATGGAACATAGCCAGTTAGCAGGCTGTATTTAAAAAGCGATCCAAGTGGGTCTGCTAGGTCATGTTTTAAGTTGTTTAAAAGGCAACTTGGGATGTTGTCTTGTCTTGGAAAGCACCGAGATGACCTGCTCTCTTTAAATAATAAGTTGAGGAGTGGTGGCAGATATACTTTAGGCAATGACTGAAGGATACAGGGCAGTGAAGTTTGCTCCGAATCTGTCAACTAGTAGGTTGGCTATCGCATCCAGTTGAGTATGGGTGGTGCCATTCACAACCAGTTCAGTGCATAGCTTGGTATTTCCTTTTTATTTCAGATGTAGTTAAAGAACACCTTGTGATTATCTTTAGCTAGGGAGGCTATTTTTATTTTATAATTAGCTTTGGAGGACTTGGCAATATCTCTAATTTGTTGTTTAAGCTAGAGAGGGATTTCTTCCTCTGCTGAGCCAGTTCCCTCTTGTTCTTGGACATTAGTTTTTCTCTTGTTGTATAGTGTGTTTATACTAGGGGTCCACCAGGGTGTCTTGTTTTTTTAGCAAGATCTGTTTTTAATCTGGTCAGGAACAGCTGATTGTGTATAACTACTTAAGTGGTGATACAGGGCATTGGTGTACACCTCTGCATAGCAGTTCATCTTAGCTGCATCAGAGGGGGCTTTGAAACTTCTTATACCATCACTTAGTGGGATGTAATTTGCTTTTGAAAAAATCTTAAGCATTTTTGAGCTTGATGGGCTATGGTCTTATAATTACACCGAATGAGACCAATTTATGGACAGATTTTACCAGGGAGGACATCACACGGGGGGGCAGTTCTTTCCCATGTTAGTGAGTATTATGTCCAGGACATTTGAGCCTCTTGTGGGTGTGCTGACTAGCTGTTTCAGAGCATTTGCATTGACAACTTCAAGAACCTTTGAGCCAGCATGTTTGCGGTCATGCACGTTTCCCAGTTGATGTTAGGATAATTAAAATCACCCATGAGTAATGTGTTGGGCTGTATGGCAAGTGACTCTAGTAAGTCCAGGTATGCAGTAGGCTTTTCCTGATTCATGGTGGGGGACCTATAGCTAGCTATGATGTGGTAGGGTGCTTTGCCTATAGTTAATTGGACATGGAGTAACTCAAGAGAGTCATACTGTTTGACCAGTCTAGAGGTGTACTCATCCTTAATGAAGATGGATACACCTCCTCTTTTTGTTCTTTCATGATCAGTTTGTGGTCTGAACGTATTGAAATCATTGTAGCCCTGCATGGCTGGGGTGCTTTCCATGCCTTTGAACCATATCTCTGAGATTGCACAGATGTCAGCATCTTCCAAGATAAGGAGTGATTCCAGGGAGTGCAGTTTCTTGTTTAGATTCCTCCCAATAAATAGCAGTACCTTGAGTTTATCTAGAGGATTTTTTTATGTTGGAAGTTTGAAATTTTGTCACTGCCTAAAAAAGCACAGTAAGGGTGGGTGGCTAATGCCAGTAATTTCCAGTATCCAAAAGCCTAGAGGAGACAGGTGCAGACCAGCTTTGGCAAAGCAGCATGGCCCATCAACCATGTCTTCCCAACCTGATAGATAGTGGATCCCCTTAGACTTACACCAAAAGCTAAGCCAATTGTTAAAGTCAATCATTTTTTGTTTGCATTGTGGCATCATCATCATTGGAGAATGCTGCTTAAGGCTAGGCTTAAAACTGCTTGTGACACATAATCTGAGAGCTCAGTCATGTCTTTCTTCATATACTCCAGTGAGGTACTTCTCAAGTCATTCAGTCCTACACAGATTACGACAGAGTCATACTGGTACTTGTGACTGAGTGACTTGAGTGATTGAGTGACTTGACAGATCCTTGCACCTGACAGGCAGATAAATGTAACCCATTCCTTATCCAGCTTGGTGAGGGGAATATCCATGTTTTTCACAATGGCGTCACCTATGACCAATGCATAAGGTTTTCTGGTGTTATGCCTTATTGGCTTATTTGTTTAGACACTGTGTGTGTGTGTGTGTGTGTGTGTGTGTGTGTGTGTGTGTGTGTGTGTGTGTGTGTGTGTGTGTGTGTGTGTGTGTGTTGTTATGTGCAGTGGTTGTTTTTTACATTGTTATGTATTTAAGTGGTTTCCATTTGGGAAGTCTCCAATCTTTTGGTTAGTTACTAGTGAATACCTCTGCATATGTGGGTTTATGTGTATTTAGTGTGGGAAGTGTGTGTGTGCTGACAACCAGTTGGGCAACTGATTTGTCCTTATTTGAGAGTCTTATCTCCAATTTCATAGCATAACTATGGCTCTCACATAAAGTATTTGTTTGTTTCAGGAGTAAGTGGTTGTCAGTACACATGAGACAATTGCTACATTGTGTCAGGATGCCCATGTCTAGCAGGCTGTCCAGAGAGATGATGGCAAAACTACCTGTCCATGATAGCAAGCTCTTACTGTATGTTTTATTAGGGAAGGGAATAAATTAATTTGACAGGACTATGCTTGTTGTTCTGAGACTACAAGTGGGACCTATACTTTGTTTTGGCTAAGGATTATCAATAAGGCAACACTGCTCATTGCATGACTGAGTTGCTCCTAGAGCAGCAGAAAAGCTTGGAAGGGTTCACTGGCAGCTGTTTAGGGAAAAACTGAACTTCTAGGCGTTCATGTCTACACAGTGCACTGCTAACCAGCGCTGAATGAACAGCAGCACTGCACAAACGTGAGGCTTAAATATGAGTGAAGAGAAATAAGTTTTACGCTAACTACCAATCAGGAAAGCACACAATAAGCCTTCCATGAGCAATCTCCAACTCAGACTGCTGGGATCAGCACACTTGTGCCATCAAGGTACAGATAAACACCCTCTTAATGTAGAATAGCTGGTTTGGAGTCCAAGTGTAAGAAGACCACACCAACTACCTACAACAGTGCTACAATTAAAAGATACAATATAACACACTGTGATTAACTACTTAAAGCAGCAGCAGACAGCACAGTTGTTTGAAACTGTTAAAGTACAATCACAGTATACAAGAGAAGTGCACAAACAAACAAACAAACAAAAAAAAAAAAAAACACTTGCTTCCCAGCTCAGATAAACTAGGTAAAGACCTACTGAATAATCCCAGTCCTCCTAATGTAAAAGCACAGTAAAGGAGTGTCCGGAGTGAAATGCTACCACAAACATACTTAAAGGATATGGATACAGCAGTATAATTTAAACATCTTATAAAAACTGTGATTATTCAGCAAATGTACTTTGCTTTGTATAAAAGAGCTAAGAGTGAATCAGTTGTACAGAATTTATAAAGGCACTAAAAACAAGATAAGTTGATTAATAAGCCCTCCAGCAAAGGAAACTACCATAAGTCTTGATATCTTAAAAGGCTAGTGTGGAACACAGACCCTAGCAATGTGTGACAAGCAATCAAAATTTGGAACACCCTACTTTTGCAGTACGTAAAAATGCACCCTTTCCATGGAGCCTGGATATGGCATACTTTGCATAATCTGCTTCATTTTCAAATATTCCTCCTACAAGACATCTAACCTAAGGCCATCATACATGGAATATCTTAAAGTTAAGACTTAAAACATAAAATTTGAAGTGTTGGTTGGATTTCTACTGGAATACATTGGAGGGAGAAGGAGCTTCAAGGGAGGCAAGCTTCAGCATTTTTAGATATGCTGATCTTCACAATTAACCCAAAGAAAAAACAAATAGCATTATTATATTGATGTCACAGATGGACTGACAAAGATACACACATGCACTCACGCATGTAGACACACCAGGGGTGCCTTGTGCTATTGGATTGCAGGACAGCAGCCCCCCCAGCTGTAAAAAAGAAAGAAAATTAAACCAGCTGTAAAAAAGAAAGAAAAAAATAAAAACAGACACGAATCCCAGAACTTTGTGCATGCATGCTCTCGGCATTTTCCAATATCCGGACTGCTGGTAAACTAGTCCAGAGCATGTGCACAGAATCCTGACTGCCAGTGAGACAGTCCAGATTAGGAATACAGCATTCAACAGCAGCGATCTCAGAAGTCTATCCAGTTACAACTGCATAGACTTGAAGGGGATCGGACTGCAATGTCTGCAGGCTGGGTAACAGCTTGCTTTCACGGGAAAGGGAAGGACTTTGCTCTCACTGGCTTTTTAGTGCAGGAATGAACAAACTTGAGTGCAATGTACTTTGGAGCTGGGTTGCTACTCATGTGAATGGACAAACTTGAATGCAATGGACTTTGCAGCTAGGCTAGCATTTTATTGTCAACAGATTCTGTTACTAAGGTAGGGTGTGTGTGTTTGTGTGTGTGTGTGTGTGTGTGTGTGTGTGTGTGTGTGTGTGTGTGTGTGTGTGTGTGTGTGTGTGTGAAATGCCCCAGCTAAATATACCTGGTGGCTAGAAAAACTCAGGAAATATACCTGGTGGCTAGACTCAAACCCTGTACCTTGGGAGCAGGTAATACGAGCTTGAATTCCATACCCACCACCACTTGTGAAATTTTTGCCTCATATTTTGTTCTTGTGAAATTTGTGGTTTTCTGGATTTTGAATTCACTAAATACTGACAGGCAATTGAATTTCAGACTTCATATTCTTCAGAAAGTACATGGTAACACAAAACCTTTTATTCTAGCAAATTTCTGTTTATAAAATCAGTATTTGAAATTTGTCCCTATTTTTAGGGCTGTATTCCCCCATTATTGGCTTTGTCCAGGTTTTGAGTTTGAGAGGTATACAGAGTGAACTAGCACCTCATCTGTGTACCCTGTTCAATCACAGCCCCTCCTCACACTTTGTCCCTACCAAATGGTACACTGCTACAGTCATCCCTCTCCACAAAGGAGGAGTGACTACAGACCCTGGGAACTGTCGCCCCATTAGCTTGATGAGTCTGAAATGCAAAGCTATGGAACGCATCATCATGGACCTAATAAACAAGGACATAGGGAATCTAAAACTCTAGATCCCACACAGTTTGGTTTTGTGAATGGTAGATCATGCCTGCTTAACTTGGTCAACTTTTTTGAGTCAGTCACCAGAGCTGTGGATGAAGGCAAAGTGTTTCATACATCCTACCTTGATCTGGCCAAGACCTTTGATACCATTCCCCACTCAGGAATCATAGAAAAACTCACTAAGCTAGGCATCAACCCCTATATCAGTAGGTGGGTTGCAAACTGGCTCACATGTAGAACCTACAGTGTGAAAGTAGCTGACTCCAAGTCAGACAGCTGACAAGCCATGAGTGGAGTCCCACAGGGTTTGGTCCTGGGTCCTCTCCTGTTTGGTATCTACTTCTCTGAAGTTCAGGCCAACATGAAGGGACTGTGGCTGACAAAGTTTGCAGATGATTGCAAGTTAGGAGCTATTATTAACTCCCCGAGTGAAGTTGACGTCCTACAGAAAGGCCTCACTGAGACCAACAACTGGTGTCAGAACCATGGCTTTAAGCTCAATGCCCAAAAAAATGTGTCATCACCCCCATTGGGAAAAAGCCTGTTCCCGTGAATTAGCACAGCAATGGTAGTACACTGAACACAGAAGGTGTTATAAGACATCTAGGAACACAGGTTGACAGCAACCTCTCTTTTGACCACCACATTGCCACTGTGGTCAGAAAGTCCTTCAATGTGGCACATCTCATTGCTAAGAGTTTTGCATCCAGGAAGAAAGAGGTCATTGTCTCCCTCTACTATTCCCTCATTAGGCCATTCATTGAGTACAATGCCCCATTTGGCATAGGTTCATAGGTTCATAGGTAGGTACTAGGCTATTGGCCCAAGGGCCTACGTACGCCTAGCCAATGTACCTCACTAAACACCTGCAACAACTGGAGAGGCAACAAAAGTACTTCACAAAGAGGATCCTAGGCCTTAAACATTTGTCCTATATGGACAGATTAAAAAAACTCCAACTATTCTCTGTCTCATATTGCCTTCTTGGAGGTGATCTCTGCTTGATTTACAAAGCCATGTGTAAACCAGCTCTGTTAGAAATGCTACATCTAAAGAAATCCCAATCCCTCTTCACCACACATTCCAGAGACCTCAACCACATAACTACAATCAACAGAACATGCTGGAGGGACAGGTGCATAACCCAGAGACTGCCCATGCTATATAATAGACTTCCCATACATGTCAAGCAGAGCAACTCACTGATCCTCTTCAAGAGAAATCTTGATGAGTGGATGGGAAATAGAAAATTCTCCCCAGGGATCACTACAGTGGCTTTACTCAACAGAGGCACTGGGAACTAAGGTCAGGTTGCAGGATGCCAGGGTAATCCTATGGGCTAGGCATGTAAAGGCTCCAGGGCCATTAGCCTAGTACATACCTATGAAGCTATAAACCTATGGTGAGAACTGAATTCACTGAATATGTTTAGGAGCTGTATTCTCCCATTATTGGCTTTGTCTATGTGTTTTGTGCTAAGAGGTTGAGAGATATGGTGAGAATTGAATTCACTAAATGATAGCCATTTAAGTTTCAGTCTACCAGTATTTCAAGAAACAGCTGATTTGGAATATTGGTATGTTGCTCTGACTGTAGTGCACAGGGTCCCGGGTTCAAGACATGGCAGTGAAATGCATGGTGGTAACACAACATTTTATTCTAGCAACTTTCCAAGATTATATAAGCAATGTTTAAAATGTGTCCTTAGTTTTTGGGCTTTTGTCCCACCCCAATAAATTTTGGATTTTTCCAGATTTCTTGTGTTTCAAAGTTGAGAGATACAGTGGTGTCAAATGGATTTTACAAGGAGCTGAGAGCTTGAAAAGAAGTTTAATGCTGCTTATGCAGAGCTTGCTTGCATTGTTAATAGCACAACAGGTAGTGTACTTGCTTTTGATGCAGAAGGCTGTGGGTTCTACTCCTACAGTATATAGCTGCATTGCTGATAATGTACTATGTTATACTTTTAAAAGGGATGGATACTGCAGTCTTGAGAATGTCCTCTTTTGCAGAGATACCTAGTAACGATGAACCTGTTTTCAGTTTGCCATCCATTCCGTATTGCAATATTGCTAGCTTATCATTTTTTAATGTAACATAGGCAATTTATTCCTCAATGGCAACAGGCACTTTTGTAGATGAAACAATGAAATATAAAGTTGTTTGCTAGCAGCAACCTATTCATTAGTTACAGATCTCTTTAATGTGGAATTATTTAGATGAATTTTACTTCTGCAGAGATTGTGCATAATTACTGATACTGGTGGACTGTAGAAGTTTGAGTAGACTTCTATGATAGAAATGTTATGAACTGGGCAGTTTTGTCATTACTGGTACATGCATTTTATTTCATTGCTTACTGGAAAAATGTTCAAAACAATACATTTAAAATGCCCTCTAACAGCTGTACTGTATTATACAAGGAATATAATTTAATACAATCAGGAAGGTGTATCAAAGAACACCTGTATGTTTCCTGTGCAAGAGGCCTACTATGATTTGAAAACAGACCAAAGTTAGTCTTTATCTGCCAGTGGCCAGATGTATTTTCTTTGAATGTGGGTTTCAATGCTGTTTCAGTGAATGGGAGTTTCAAGGGCAGAGAGGTGTTAATGATAAGTCTATTTTCATTGTGAGATTGCATTGCTTCATTAAGCAGATGTCTATTACTGTTTGTGCTGTAAAATGTAAAATAAAACTTTTAAATGAAATTCAAATCATCATAGAAGTAAAGCAGTTTGCGCATTACAGGGTGTACATGCATTTGCGCGAATGGCTGATGGTCGAACACAAAAATGCTGACTGCAGAATGCCAGGATTGCGGAATGTCAAGGCTATGGATGTCGAACTCCAGAATACCAAATGCCGGCCAGGCCACTATATCCCTTCTCGACCCATGGTAGGGCTTGTTGCGGTGGGTGTGTGATCAGGAAATTCGAATTTGATGCTGCGCATGACATTCTGCGCATTTGCAAGAACGAGATTTGACAATTAGATTCAGAATTCCACCAGATCGACCTTTGGCTGCCCAACCAATTGGATGTAAACCACATTACAGTGTTTATGGTAAATGGGATGAAATAGCCAAGTAATGGGACATTGGAATAGCTGCGGGGGGGGGGGTGGCCCCATTCAACCATGAATTTGTGAGAGGGGGAAGGGTGGCAAACTCAGACAGCCCTGGGTGAACTATACCTCTTAACTGCCCAGATCTTTGCAGAATGAATATATTTTTGCTTCTTATTTTTGGTTTGTTCCTTATAAAATTTGTGTTTTTCTGGCAAATCATTTAAGAATGAAGTCACTAAATAATGACAGACATTGAGTTTCAGACATCACACTCTTCAGAAAAATGAATGCTGAAGCAAGATCTGTTGTTCTGTCAACTATGTTTATACAAGAGCAATTTTTAGTACTGTTTGTATGTCCTCTCAATATATTTGGCCTTGTCCAGATTTCCTACGTTAAGAGGTTGAGAGGTACGCGCAAATTAATCACTTTATAGAATTAGGTATATCCAAACCTCTCAACTGTCCCTGATTTTGGCTCAAAATGTTGCTCTCCCCCTAATAATCCCTCCGCAAAATGGCAAATTTATAAGAAAACGTGGGGGGTTTACAATTAATAAATAATTCTAATGATCAGTGTTATAGATTACTTTTAATTTAGAAATGCATGTAGATTCTCTTTTTTTGTCAGTTGCTGAAGTTAACAGTACTAATATTAAAAAGTGTCCCTTCTTTGACAGGTTCCAAGCTGTATTGTGTGGCTATTTTATATTTTTGCATCACATTTTTGGTCCATTTTTCATAAAATTGTGGTTTTCTGGCAAGTTAGTGGAAAATCATTAAAGACTTGTTTGTTTGTGTCTTTCGGCTTTTCCCGGTTAGGGGTCACCACAGCGGAACTCCGGTCTGCTAATGATTGGTAGTGGATTTTTACATACCGGGTTACCAGCCCTGACGCACAACCTTCAATGAAGGCACACCCCATTCACATATGCCTCCACACAGAAGACACTCTAGCTGAGAACTGAACAGGACAACGTCTTGCTATGAGGCGACAACGAAATCATTGAAGACTAAAGTTAGAAAATAATGACACACATTTGAGTTTCAGATTTCATACCCTTCAGAAAATTCACACTAATGCAATACCTACTATTCTGTTATCTTTCAAAGTTTATAATAGCAATATTTAAACATTGTCCTTATTTTTGTGCCTTTCTCCCACTTCTGTTCATGGCTTTGTCCAGATTTCTTGCTCTGATTCTGAGAGGTATGACAAATATGTCAGGGCCATCACCATCAGCCAGAGACATTTCAAATTGTGACATACTTGTTGCATCCCACTCCCCCACTTAGTGACTCTGGATATGTCCAGTAAGGCAAGGAGCAGTTATGCAGTGTAAGTGTGCAGAGTACCCCCCCCCCATCCAAGGTAGACACAAGTACTACAGTGGCTTTTCATTTGTCCTTGATTTTGCAGAATGTTCTGGTTTTCTGTCATATTTTTATACTGTTGATTTATGCCTCTTCTTATTCAGAAAATGCATGTTGTTCCAGTGCCTGTCGGTGTTTAAGCTGCAATGCATTAATTATCATCAGGTAAGCTTGCCTGAGACTGTAAGATACAAGTAAGCTTTAATAAGCATACTGTTAAAGAATTACCAACACTGAAAGCCTTTTTGTTGTTGCCATGCAGAGAATATTTACATAAGTAGATAGCATATAAGCCTTAGGTATTGAAATGCATATGACAGTATTTGTAATAAAGGACAGGACTACAGCATTTTCAGAAGCTCATTACATTTGTTGGAGACTTGCAGTCATCTTTGCAGGCTTTACCCGTAAACTAAATAGAATGCCAATCTATCATGTGTGGTCCATAACCTGTGCAGTAATCCTTTAAGCAATTTATCTTGAGCTTGTTTCTTGTTTGCTGTTCATTTTTTACTTTGATCATGTTTTTCCCATGAAACAAGTAGATAGTTGTTGTTAGGCAGCAGGTCTTTTTTGGATAAGAAACATTTTTACAAGTGGGGGTATCATAGAGATTGCTACTTTCAGCATGTTAAGTGGTACTTTTATAAAGCTGAATATAAATAATAATTAGAATTGCAGTGGAAGGAGAAGTGGTTTGAGTTGAGTGCTACTTTTTCATACTTGATTTTGACTGGCATTCCAGTAATGTATTTAAAAAGCAATTTATTTTTTCATGCCTGCAACCTTTTTGTTTCCATCTAGATATTAAGTAAGTTGTCATGTAGCCAATGCATTGAAATAATTTTTATTCTACAATTCATTTTGTCTTGATTGGACCCTCATAATGACGGTTTAGCGCCCAGGGCAGCGTATTTAATTAAAGTTCCAGTTTTTGTGTTTTTTAGCATAGCCCCACCACATTATAGTTGGCCACACCCATTCCCATTGGCCCCACCCTTTCAACTGTCTCCTGTAGCCCACCTTTGATTTGAAGTCACCAGCCACCACTGAGATACACACGTTCACATACACACACACACACACACACACACACACACACACACACACACACACACACACACACACACACACACACACACACACACACATAACACTTTCTACACTTTCTTACAAAACCAGATATAAACCTTTTAACTTTCTGCCTTAAAAACTCGTGTCTGCACAGTTTTTGCCCTTGTTTAAGCTCTGTGGATCCCTTTTTGGCATCCTAAAGCCTACAAGAGCAGCAGAGAGGACAAAGAGTGATTTTTTTTTATTCAATCTAAGTATCACTGCTTTACTTGCTTATATTGCTGCTTATTGCACTTGTTCTGCCATTTTTTCACCCTAAATTCAACTGCATTTATTGTAATCTTAGCTACACACTCAAGTGTGCTAGCCTGCACTGTGTTTTGTGTTTGCTTGCCTTTTATTGCAATTGTAGTGAGTTTTAAACTGTGCACTCTTGTACTTTTACTGTATTTGCCCTCACTAAGTGTATTCTTTGTTTACCTGTAAAAAAGAAACACAAATCTAGCGTGTTTGCTTTCTTCCAGCCTTTTCCTGAAACAGTATAGTCCAGTTGCAGATTTTGCTGTATTCAGGACTGTTTTCATAGTTTCTGAGTGCTCCACACCTTTTTGTGATCGAGGGAAGCCTTTCTGCCTATCCGTGAGTGTGGTAAGCACTGGGCAGCCTATCAGTCGCAAGAAGAGTGGTTTCAAACTCAGAAATTCCAGCTTATTGGCCATTTTGGCAGCATTTCTATCTCTTAACTTTCTGCCTTAAAAACCCATATTTGCCCATTCTTTGCCCTTGTTTAAGTTCCATGGATCCCATTTTGGCAAGAGCAGCAGAGAGGACAAAGAGAGACTTTTTTGATTCAATCTAAGTATCACTTCTTTGCCTGCTTATATTACTGCTTACTGCACTGTTTTGCAGTTTTTTTGCCCTAAATTCAACTGAATGTATTGTAATTTTAGCTACACACTCAAGTGTGCTAGCCTGCACTATGTGTTAAGTGTTTGCTTGCCTTTTATTGCAATCATAGTGAGTTTTAAATGTGCACTGTAGTCCGTTTACTTTATTTGCCCTCGTTAAGTGTGTTCTCCATTTACCTGTAAAAAAGAAAAAAAATCTAGCTTGTTTGCCTTTCTTCCCACCTTTTTCTTAACTGGTATAGTTCATTCACAGATTTTCTGTATTCAGGACTGTTTTTGTAGTTTCTGAGTGCCCCATATATTTCTGTGATCGATGGAAGCCTCTCCACCTAACAGTGAGAGTGATAAGCACTGGGCAGCCTATTATTCACAAAAGGAGTGGTTTCAAACTCAACAATTATTGCTTATTGGCTGTTTGGGCAGCATTGCTATACATTTTAACTTTCTGCCTTAAAAATCTGTGTTTGAGCGGTTTTGCACAGTGCCTCTAAGCTAGGGTTAAACTACTTCTGGTGCCAGAAAGTCTAATCTTCAAATTTTCCATTGAATCTTGCCAGCCTAATATCCGTTTGCACACAACTTGTATACTCCCACATGTTCCTTTGTTACTAGATTTTCTGTTGATCATGATGATATCTATGATATTGTGATGAAGAACTGGCAGTTCTTTTATGGACAGGATGATGTCCTGGACAGGTTAGGATCAAAACCCACAATAGTGTTTAAGAGAGGCATGACCATTAAGAACTTAATGGAAAGGAATGGTACAAGGGAGCTATTCACTGGGATGAGAGGAACCAAAAAGTGTGGATTCTGTACCCAGTGTAAGTTTGTTCTCCACAGAGAAATAGTTAAGATAAATTACACTACCATCACACCTAAATGGGAGCTTTTCCTGTAATTCCAAAGGGGTGGTCTATGCCACCCTATGTATGATGTGCAGTGGATTTTATATAGGTAAGACCAAAAGGAGGCTCAAAGAGAGAATTTATGAACATGTAAGAGATATACCAAACTCAAATTTCAATAATGCTTTATTCAAACATGTACAAACATTTCCAGCCAATGAATTTAAATTTGTGGTGATTGAGGGGGTGAAAATAGATCCTAGAGGTGGACCATGGGAGAACTTGTTAGAATTTAAAGAACTATGTTGGCAAGTTAGATTAAATGCTCAAGTTTTCTGAGGTCTTAATGGAACTGTCAGCATTGGAAGCCTTTTAAGACTTCGTTTTTATACAATATAATTTTTTTATATATATCTATTGTTTTTTGGGGATTTGGTGCACTGATATTATTGTCTAAAGTTTGTATTCAGTTATTTTGTTTTTTCATAACAAGATTTTATTCAGTGGTTAGTTTCATTATTTAATCATTTTATCGGAAATGAGATTTTATTGGCCAAGAATGTCCTGTGTTTTTTTTAAATTGATGTTTAAATAATTTTTTGTGTAATTTGATATTTTGATGAAGTCAAATGTTATATACTTGATGAAACTGCTAAATAAACCATGGATTTGGAATTTGTGGAGACTGTGTCCTGGTTTTGGATTTTGTTTTATTGGTTTCTGGTTCTTAGTTTGTTTGTGGTACAAGAGCATTTGGATCTACTTCACGATGTCGAAAGCCAACAATATCGAAGCTGATATTGTCAGCACCACAACATGGAAAGCACAGAACATTGTGCAGGTAAACAGAAATCTCTGTAGGGGGAGATTTCCGTTTACCTCAATGTAGTGCAGTCTCGGAGTTAGAATATTTACGTAGGGGTGTGTGTGGGGTGTAACCCCCACATGGGGAGTGCAGGGGGCTTGCCCCCCTGCCTACGCTAGTTAGTTTTTATTTTTGTTTCTTTTTTTTTTTTAAACGTTATTCAATGTTTTACTACATCGATCACTAGAGGTCGACCTTTAGTGGTTCGATGTAGTAAGATTTCGATAATGTGATATAGACGTGAGCATTTTACTGCTACCAGCACTAAACAACTTCAGTACTATTAAATTAACACCCATCCAGGTATATCTACAGGTCAGTTTCCTGTGCTCACTCCTAGTAACCTGGTGAATCTGGGTATCCTGAGGCAATGTAGCAACTGCCTCATGTACACAGACAACCATCTCCTCCTACCTCCCAACACCCAGACTTGTGAGAGATGCACCTATATATCCAGGTTGGAAACAAAGCACTCTCATGCCACGACTGGACTTGCCAGCCAAGAGAAGCTCAACACCTGCACCATACTACATGAAACACATAGTCCTCCAAAACATACACCACCACAATCCTCACATAGAAACACAAAACAGATACCCACCTTTGTGGAGGCTCTCATTAAAAATCTACCCAAGCATCACACACCTCCAAGGCAGACATGCAAGCAACCACCACACCACCATCCGAACCACGCAACACATAGTTCACACAAACAATGTCCCACTCAAAAAAGCCCCACAGTATACCCAATATACTAGTTATAGGTGATTCCATAGTAAGGAACACTGATGTCCCACTCACTAGGTTGAACAAGGAGCAAGTTAAAGTTAGCTGCCTGTCAGGCACCAGGATCCGCCACATAATGCACGTGCTCAGGTCACTCCACAGCAGATACAAATATTACTTGGTCATTGTCCATGTTGGTGTGAATGACCTGAGACGTACCTATCTGGACTACATGAAAAGAGACATGGAGGAGCTCTCGGACCATGTAGTTTAGGAGGTATGATGCTAGCCCTGAGTAGCATCCTGACATCACTCAGAATGATACCACAGTACAAGCAGAAAATGATTGACTTCAACAATTGGCTAAATTTCTGGTGTCATTCTAAGGGGATCTAGTATCTTTCTCCCTGGGATGACGTAATCAACAGACCTTGATGCTTCAACAGAGATAGCCTGCATCTGTCACCCCTAGGATTCTGAATGCTGGGTAAGGCACTTGCCACTTGTATAGTGCCTTTTTTAGCTAATGTCCTGATGTCAAAAGTACCACTGTAACTGCTACAACCAAACCTAATCAGAGGCTTATGCTACTCAATGCTAGACATTTGAATCTCAAAATGCACCCACTTGAAACCCTCTTTAAAATGGAGAACATTGATGTATGTGCAGTAACTAAAACCTGGTTCAAGGCTCGATCCAGAGAGCACTACCGCACTACCAGGCTATAATTCACACCTTACCTTTAGGCCCCAAAACCTGGCTGAAGCACTAAAGGCGGCGGTGTCTCCATAGTCATAAAGGATATACACACCTCAAGACTAGTAACCCAACACAACACTGGAGATATTCCAGGTACAACTAACACTGGGCAAGGCAGCAATCCAGGTGGTTGCCTGCTATAGGTCCCCCACTATGTCCCAAGAATTCCACTCCACATTATTAAACATCCTGGAAAATACCAAAGTGCAACCCAATACCCTAATACTGGGGGACTTTACCCCTACATAAACTGGGACAATTACTCAAGTACTAACTCAATTGGTCAATGATTCCTGGAATTCATAAATTCCAATGCCCTGAACCAACTTGTTCTTACCCCCACTAGGGGTAGCAACATCCTTGATCTGGTCATAACCAACATTAGCAACTGCAGCTCTACACCTGAAATTAACTCCTCCCTGGTCAGAACTGACCACAAGCTAATCACCATGGATATCCACATCCCCCACCTCTCCCACCATAAAGGAAACGTCTGTACAAAAACTTCTCCAAAGCAAATTTTGGGCTCCTAAAAATGGAGGTGGCAAACTTTACGATGCCCATGCTGTTGAAAAATAGCTGCTTAACTGCTGAATCACACACCATTGTGCTGTACGAACATATTCACAAGTATATGGATAGAGCCATCCCAAACAGAACCAAGACGCTTACCTCCAAAAAAAGGAAGCCAATCTGGTGGTCTCCTACCATAAACAAACTCTACAACAGAAGGAAGAAACTGTTGCAGAATAGGGTAAAGTCCCAAGACTGGAAAAAAACCCTAGCTAGCCTTAGCAAAAAATTGATTTACCTCATCAAATCCTCTAAAGCTAGCTATGAAAACAAAATAGCAGCAAATACTAAAGACAACGACAAGGCATTCTATAGTTATATCAAGAATCTTCAGGGCAACACCCAGGTCTGTTCTGAGCTACAGCACAATGGCAACACATATACTTAACCAGCTGACATTGCCAATATATTGGCTGATAGGTTCAGTGCAAACTTTACCCTCCCTTTCACCCCCTAAAGGGCCAATCGCAATTCTCGAGGAGTGTCAAGTTCCTAATATTAAACTGCTCAGGTTAAAACTGCACTGTCTAAAGCAAAGAACACAACTTCCATGGGACCTGATAATATCCGTGGATGCATACTACATTAGCTACAAAATGAACTTGCATCACACCTGAGTGTCCTGTTCAGTTACAGCCTCACCTCAGGCTTTGTACCCACCGAATGGTAAACGGTCATGGTCATCCCATTACACAAAGGGGGAGTGACTACAGACCCTGGAAACTACTGCCCCATTAGCCTGACTAGTCTTATATGCAAGGCTATGGAGCATATCATCATGGACCTCATAAATAAGGATATAGGAAGCCTCCAAACTCTGGACCCCACGCAGTTTGGATTTGTGAAAGGTAGATAATGCCTGCTCAATCCAGTAGACTTCTTTGAGTCTATCATCAGAGCTGTGGATGAGGGCAAGGTGGTACACACAGTGTATTTCAATCTTTCCAAGGCCTTTGCTACCATTCCCCACTCAGGAATCATTGATAGATTCACTAATGTGGGCATTAACCCCTATGTCACAAGGTGGGTTTCTAACTGGCTCACAGAGAGAACTCACACTGTGAAGGTTGTAGACTCCAAATCAGACTACCGACCAGTCGAGTGGTATCCCACAAGGATCTGCCCTGGGTCCCCTTCTGTTCAGCATCTTTTCAAGCCAACACAAAAGGACTCTAGCTGACCAAGTTTGCAGATGATTGCAAATAGGGAACCATTATAGACTCCCCAACTGATGTAGACATCGTACAAAGGTGCCTCACTGACACCAATGACTGGTGCATGAACCACAGCCTTAAACTAAATGCCAAAAAATGGATTGTTATTCTCTTTGGGAAAAACTCTGTGGCCATGAACTACCACATCAACAGTGTTCCACTTAACTCAGTGTAATAAGAGATCTGGGAAGAGACCTTGATAGCAACCTCTCCTTTGACAACCACATCGCCACTGTGGTTAGAAAATCCTTTTATGTGGCACATCTCATCACAAATGGTTTCTCATCTAGGAAGAAAGAGGTCATCATCCCTTTCTACTCCTCCTTGATTAGACCTGTTATAGAATACAATGTCCCTTTTGGCATGCACCTCACTAGACACCTGTAACAGCTGAAAAGGCCTCAAAATTACCTCACCAAGAGGATTATAGGCTTTAAACACATGCCCTATACTGACAGACTATACTCGGTCTCATATCGCCTCCAGAGGAGATTGCTGGTTAACCTACAAAACCATGTCTGACCCAGAGCTGCTAGACATGCTACATCTAAAAAAAGAACATTCCTGCCATGCCACACACTCCAGGGACCACAATCTTGTTACCACATTAAATAGAACATGCTGGAGGGATAGGTTCCTTACTTAGAGACTGCCCATGATCTGGAACAGGCTCCCCATCCACGTCAAGCAGAGCTCTTCTCTGGTCCTCTTCAAAAGAAATCTTGACGAGCGGATGGGAAATAGAAAATTCACCCTGGAGATCAACCCAGCTTCCCTGCTTGATGGAGTCAATGGGAACTAACATCTGTTGACATGATTCTAGGGATTCTTATTGGTTAGGCTTACATAGGCCCCATGGCCATTAGCCTAGTACACACCTATGAACCTATGAACCTATGAACATATCATGACATTCTGTAGAGCAGCAGAACTGTTTGTGATTTAAAGATATGCTGATAGTTATTTATTTACTCTAATTATGCAAACCTTTACTTAGAGATGAATGCTTTAAGCAGTAGTTGAAACTGATACAGAGATCACATTGCTAATTTCTCCTGATGCACTTAACAGAGTTACAGCTAACAGCTTAAGTATTTGCTAAGGTAACCAGCTGTAGACACTTACATCATACAGACCAGAGCTTGATTGCCATCACTTTAAATTGCATACTCAAAGATCTTAAGCAAGTCACGACAATAGAGTAACTTTAAAGGGTCATCTACAAAAAAAAAGACATTTATATCTACTCTGCACCAGTCGACATGGTATACTTTAAAATACTAATGTGTCTGCCTTCATTTTCATTTGAATGGCCCTCTTCAAAATCAAAACAATGATCTTGCTGTATCTTCCTCTGCCCCCTGCAATACTAGCATTTTGAAGGTATTGCAGTTATGCAAAAACCAGTAGCGGTACTTGATTGGTCAAATTCTCTGCACCCTTAATAGCTCCCTTTGCCTTTGACTTGATTGGCTCTTATACTACAATGTGCTATATGAGCCAATCAAAAAATCCTAAAACTGAGTCAGCCAATCAAACAATCCCAAAGCAGAGCCAGCACTGTTCAATGCAGAAAAGAGGAACAGTCGGCTAAGTCGATGTTAAATGCAGAGCGTTCCACATAGTCTGGAGAACTTGGCTGCTCAGAAAACTACATGCAGAAATCTCAAGTGTTTCCTCAAGCTAAATAGACCAGGCTAACTCCCAGTGCACTAGATGTAAAACCAAATGCTTGATACAGTGTTGAAAAGCACTATTTTTTCAACAGGCAGCTAGATAATGAATTCAGAGCAAGTAAATCAATAGAGCAGATGATGAGGCAAAATGCTCTTTTTCGATATAAACACAAGGAAAGGCAACTAGATAATTGAAGATATCAACAGCAGTGTAGAAAGGGAGGAGCTTATTAAGCTCCATTTGCAGTAGGGGTAGGCAACTTAAAATCACCAGGTTTAAAAAGCAGATCAACAAAGAGGAAGGGTGGGAAAAACTGGCAGGGAATCACCAAAAGTGCTTTAGTACATGCAGGCTTGAAATCTTTTTAGAAAAGACAAATGACTGGAAATTCACTGTGCATTTAAGTATCACTTGAGAGACAATTTAACCTATGAAAACAAACACATGAAATGTGCAGCCTATATAATTTAAATGTATACCGCTCATATAGAACAAAACCACCAGGCCAAGCAGTTAGGTAAAGCAGAAATCAACTCTATCAGTAAGTCACAGACAAAAAATATAGGTTTACTTTCCTCATCCAGCAGGGAATCACTAGATCACTAGCAGTTCTTTAGTTTATGGAGGCTTGAAATATTTTTAGAAAATAATTAGTACCCTTTATGTTTTATAATATGAATATCGAAAGGCAGGCTGAACAGGTGTATATATATATATATATATATATATATATATATATATATTGGGATAATTACATGTTTTCCCTATTCACGAGGGCCAGTAGTACTAAACCAGGAGTGAATTAATGATTTATTTATTTAACATTTGTTTACCAGGAAAGTCTGACTTTGAACAAAGCCCATTTTCAGTGGAGGCCTGGGGAGAAACACTCCAGACCCAGGTCTTTATAATGTGGGGAAAACAAGAGCACCCAGAGAAAACCCACATGAACACAGGGAGGACATGCAGACTCCACACAGAAGGCACTCTAGCTGAGAATCGAACCGGAGAACCTCTTGCTGTGAGGCGACAATGCTACCACTGTACCACTGTGCCACTGCGCCGCCGAGTTACTACACAAAACATTTTATTATTGGCAGGCTATTATTAAGACAGGTAAGGTTTAAAGGTTTTGCATAGGAGCCTAAGTAGTCCATAGTCAGGACTTAGTTAAGTTTCATTGTGTAAGGATACATTATTTTTTTCAGTCATTGACATTTAATTTATGTCTTTCTTGTTTTCTTTTTTATGTGGGAGCATTTTGAGCTGGTAAGTATCTGCAGTCTTTGTGCTACAGAGCTGGATAACAATCCATTCATCAAAATTATGTTTGAATAAAGTAACAGAACTATTCTGCTTCATTTGGAGTGGATGTCCTTTCCATTGCAGTTGTATTCTCTGTGATACACAACTGCCCCTCCAGCATATTCTATTAATTTTGCAAATATTTAGATCACTTGAGAAAATGCTGCTGACACCACTAGTCTTGTGTTTGTTTAATAGAATTGACAGAATAGGGTCTATTGAGGCTATATATGCAAGGCAGAGGTTGCCTCTCAATAGCCTGTATGATACTGAGAATAGAGAGAAGGCTTTACTCAGTGATAAGTACAGTGGCACAGTTACTTTCCTGGATCTGGATGCCATACCTTTAGATATAAGCTTTGAAATAAGAAAGGGCTTCCTTACAATAGAGGATATGTGATGATCAAAGCACAAATGATTGTTTACATAGGTTCACAGATTTCTAACTATGGGGTCAATTTTCAGGGGGTGTTATCAAGGTGATATTTGCAAATCGAGTCATGTTTGCCAATGAGCACAGTTAATGCATTATATGGCAATAAGTTTTGACCTGTGGTTTCAACACCAATTATTTATTTTTTTTTGGTTAAGCCCTCCTATAGGATTGTGGTTTCCGCTGGGGAATCATGATAACACAAGGTTTGCAGTCACCTTAAAATTGATCAGCCATACACCCTTAACATTAGCCTTGACCTCCAAGGAGCAAATGACAAAGAGGATTGACCCAAGTACTGTACCTTGGGGCAATCCACTTGCAACAGGTCTTTGATAAGAAGCAGAGTCACACACTTTTCTTCCTGTGTCTTTTAGGGAGCTAGTTTGCTATTCAGTGTGTTACTTGTGGAATGGCTGACTGTGGAATGGTGACAGATGCCTTTGTGATGTCCATATATGCAGTATGGGTCATTTATTGAGCACAAGGATCATAGTGTAGGGGACTTCCATTCATGTGGTATTATCGGAGATTACTGTGGGGTTGTCTTATGATAAGAAGAGTGGTCATTTCATTAATATTTTTATACTTACAGTGAAGAACTCAGGCTTGAGGCCTTATTTGTTCAGGAATTGTGTTGGCTATGCCTTGGCCACCCTCTTGGTCTGTGTAAATAAAGTCCAACATGACCTTTCATTAGCATGCTAAGTGGCTGGAAATATGGGCATGGCAAGATCAGTATGCTTGCACAATAGGGGGTGGGGTACATCCTACAATTATGCCTAACTGAGGTTTGTCAAAAAAGACATTAGGATTGTGGGGGGAACAGTCCTTCCTAAGATGTTAACTCTTGCATCATTTGTAGACTGATTTGACATGTACTACTAAAAAGAACCCTGGTAGGTCTGACATTGTATAGGACAGTCTTTCTCTATTAAAGATAATCAGATGTCACTGATTACTCTGGGAGGTTTGAAATAATCTACCCCCATTCCACTAGGGTGACACATTTGTTATTAAATTGATTTTGGGTAAATTGTACCGGTACTGTCTTTGGGTTTCTTTTGAATTGCCATACCAAGAAAGAAACATGACCTCCTTCTGTTATGCATTCAATATGTAGCATCCAGGTCTATGGCAAACGAGGCAGTCTAAACATGTAGGCCTTAATGGTCAGCCCTGGACCTTCTAGACAGTTGTTTATGTTAATTGTTATGCAAAACATTTTATTATTGGCAGGCTATTATTAAAACAGGAAAGGTTTAAAGGTTTTGCATAGGAGCCCAAGTAGTCCATAGTCAGGACTTAGTTAAGTTTCATTGTGTAAGGGTATATTCTTTTTTCAGTGATTGACACTTAATTTGTTTGTGTCTTTCTTGTTTTCTTTTTATGTGGGAGCACTTTGGGCTGGTAGGTAACTGCAGTTTTTTGTGTTACAGAGCTGTAAATGTGCTTTCTTATTAGTAACTGTGTGGTGGACCTGGGATGATACAGTCAAGCATGATTTGAGCTACAGATAGGCTTACACAGACCTTCATTTCTAGCTCTGCTCAATTTCATGAGTTATTGGCTTATCATAGGCTTGCACCTAGTGCCATTTTAATTACATAATTTTTGGCAGGAATGCTGTGGCCTGCTGGGGATTTGCACAGTTTCCTGTAGAAGGTTTTCTTTTCAAGATTATTCTTCACATTCCTGTCCAATAGGGATCATTTTGGTTTACCCAGGGGTAGGCTAATTAGAAGAAGGGCATCAAGAGGATAGTTCTATGACTTTTTGAGCATTCTGACCTACATTACATAGTTAGTCTTGGAGATAATGGTCCCTCTGATTAATTTGTTTCTTCTAATTGTAAGCCTCAGACATATTTTAATGTTATCAATGTCATCATTCTTTTATTGCCTGAGTGACTCAAATGCCAGCAGTTTGAACAGAACACTGAGAAATTACATTTTTACCCTGCCTCCTGTGATAGGACTATCTCAGGTCTTTTCAGGTATCCTTGAGAACCTTTGTATTCAGCTTTTGAATACCTTTTGCACCAAGTTGGCTGGCCACGTATCACAGGGAATGAATTAGGAAAATTGCTTGTTTTTGTTGTTGTTGTTCCAAATGCACCATGATAGTCAGAATTTTCAGAGTTTTGCTAGCAGGACAGCAATGATTCCGCCTTCTATCATAATTTGGTTATTTATACTATTGTGGTTGTTTCAGGACACAGCTTTATGTGGAGCAGCTTTATAGCCAAGACATGTGTATTAATCGCAAGGTGGCTAGTACTGCCCTGCTGGCTTTGAGCCGGGTTCATTCAGAGATTCTGTGTAGACTGCAGGATTAGGAGCTTGCATCCCTGCAAAAAAAAACAGTTCAAGTGACTTTTTCACAAGCTTGTAAATTTAACAACTCTCTTTTTTTCATGAGTGAGTGGTCACTGTTCTTTTCTCACAAACGTTGTGCTTCAACCAAATACTTTCATAGAGATGTTTTATCCACAAGTTGTGTTTTAGATCAAAATGTTTAAATGAATTGTGTGTCAAGCAAACATGTATTCTCTCAGTTTATATAAACAAACATACACACACACACACACACACACACACACACACACACACACACACACACACACACACACAGCTGCACACACATGCATATACACATTGATATGCTATATGAGTTATTACTGCATGCGTTTCGTCATGTGCTCAAATGCTGTTTTTTTCATCAGTGGTAGAGTTGGCTAAATTATGTAATGGTCAAAATTCATTATATCAACAGTTACATAATTCCTGGGCTTTCCCTTTCCTTCATGTTTGTGCAAGACTGGCTTTAGTATATTTAATTTCCATGGGAGTTGGGGGGGGGGGTGAATCCCCCTAAGTAAAGGTTATTTTTGTTTTTTCATTTTTGTAGTCATAAATGTATCCTATTAGTTTAATTTTAATTGCAATTAATAGTGATCACAGATAAGTTTGTACAATGCTAGATGTTTTAGTCACACCTACCAGCAGTTATTCATTATAAATTCATATGGAAGTCCAGTATTTAGTCTAAATGCTTCTGGTCAACATCCGTTTAATTGACTGCATGTGGTAGACATATGCAGATAGTCAACAGATGTGCAAGATCAACAGTCTTCATGTAGAAGAACATTACCTTTCCCCAGGCAAAGGGTATGTGGGGTTCAGGGGGGCTTCGCCAAGCAAAAAACAAGTTTTTTTTTTTGTTTTGTTTGTTTGTTTTAGGGAAATTGCAAGGTCCTTTCTCAGTACATCCATGATAGTGGCTGAAATTCAGTCTGTGACCTTTTAGGATAGAGGTTTCCAAGGTTGACAATTGGGCAACTCCACTAAAGTGAGTAGACCCATATATATATTTGTAGTTTTTGGTTACTTTCATTACTTACACTGTTAATTTTCTTAGAATAATGAGCTTCATTTGTTGAATATATTCTGCTGTCTTCTATTTCTAATTAACACTTAACCTCAGAGAAAAATGTGAAAAAATAGATGAATGTTAATACCATCTTTCGTACTTAAAAAAAGCAGTGGAATGATCAGGAATGATCAGGAAAAAAATAGTTATCATTCCCAGAATTCATGTTGATTTGGAGCAATGGTTGTGTATAACTACATTTCAAGAACAACGCTTAACAAAAACCTTCAGTTAAAGAATGGTATTATTAGCATATAAGATTAAGGGAACAAATGTTGGATATCTTACTGGGTGCATTCATTTTCATTTGGAAAACTTCTGATATGATAAACTGAATGACAAATCCAGTTATATCATATGGATGGTTAGTAATTTCAGTACAAAAATTCACATTCGCCTCACCTTACAAGTGCTATATCAAATTTCCAGTAGAAAACATAAATGATACTTCACACCATATTCTGGATGGAATTCCCAGCCCTGGCAAAAAAAAATATATATATTTTAATTAGCAGTGGGGGATTCACTGATGTAAATGCAGACTTACAAGCTGAAAGATGTGAGGCTAACAGGTGCATGTAGCAGCAAAGCAAGAGGAAGCTGAAATCTGCAGCTCACAGTGGAGGATACAGACTCTTAACCCTTTGTAAGCAGGGCTAGTTGAGGGAATGATCCTCATTACCTGGCTATAAATGCTACACTGAAGTCTCATTAAGTGCTGACAATTGATCAAGAGTAACTAGTCTAGTTTAATTGTTCCTTTAAAATACCCATTTTGCTCTTATGATTAAAAGAGATGTTTTCCTATTGCTTAGCTTCAGTTATCCTTCTGTCCCAAGTTTGACTGATTCTCCACTTTTAAATTGTTTGACTCCAACATGCTTCGAAGGTTGCTTGTCTCTTTCCAGGGAAGATCATTTGATCACTTGTATGTTCTGGGCATAATAGAAAAAAATCAGCAATGAATTAAAACAGGACATAAATCCAGCATAATATTTATGGTTGCATAATATATGGAAAATAGGTAAATATTTCTACTGCACTGCTGGTATAATATTTAATAAATTAATAGCTTGAAAGTACAGAAAATATCAGAGAAATACATATATACCAGTTGGCATAATGGCTAATGTT
Source organism: Protopterus annectens (assembly GCF_019279795.1). Classification (NCBI taxonomy): domain Eukaryota; kingdom Metazoa; phylum Chordata; order Ceratodontiformes; family Protopteridae; genus Protopterus; species Protopterus annectens. The sequence continues at coordinate 559,724,782 of NC_056737.1, read as the reverse complement.
TTTATCCCCCATGCACAAGGTGCAATGTTGATCCCGACCTCCGGCCAATGTCTGTTTGGAGTTTGCATGTTGTACTTTTGTCTCTGTAGGGTTCCTCCCACCTCCAAAAAACATGTTGAGTGTTTCCATCTCAAACTCACCCATAAAAAGAGCTATAGACAGCAGCACAAACTCTACATGGTACCCTGCAGGCAAAAGAGTTTTATAGAACAACTGCTTTGGGCATCTACTGTGGTGCACAGTAACCTCAAGACAGACCAACATGGATAACAGACTGCATTCTGCAGATCTACGTAATTCAGTCACATTGACTAATGTCTCCAGATGAGCATGGGTATCTGCTGGTGATAAATGGGTTTCATGACCCATTTATCACCAGACCCAGCCTACTCCATTGTACACCAGGGACCCATGTTAAACGTAAGAGAAGAAGTCCAGGAAGCAATCAAGGAAAGGAGTACAAGAAAAAGTGGAAGATAGAAAAGATGTAGCAGGCTAGGAAGGAATACTGGTTAGTTAACAAAGAAGTTAAGAAAGGAGTTGCAACAGCAAAGAACAGGGCATCAGAGGCACTCTACCAGCTTCTGGAAAGTGACTCAATAACAGACACAAAGAAATTATATCAGGTTGTAAGGCAAAGACAGATAAATAAAGAATATAGACACTCTTCATAAGAGATGCCAGCAACAACCTGCTCACCAGTCCACAGGACATCAAAGGCAGGTGGAAGGAGCACTTCCAGCAGCTTCTGAATGGAGAAAACCCCACAGAAGCTGTACTGACTCATATACAGCCTATGATGAGAGAAGAAGAGGAGCTCACCAAGGAGCATTAAGGAAAATGAAGTCAGGGAAAGCATCAGGCACAGATGAGGTCACAGCATATATGATAAAGATGCTGGGTGAGATAGAGGAGAAATGGCTCCTGAGGGCAGTTATAGCAGTGTAGATAGAAAGGGGTATTCCAGATGACTGGAGAACAAGCATACTCATGCTAGTGTACAAGATCAAAGGGGCATCAATTGTGAACAGTACAGAGATATCAAATTTCTGTCGCATTGAATGACAGTTCTGAACAGGGTGATTGATAAACAGATACATAGAGCAGTAGAAAGGAAGATGGAATATGTGCAGTTCAGATTCAGATCTGGATGCAGCACAACTCTCTCAGAGTTTGCAGTGAGACAGATAGTTGAGAAGAAACTGGAGATGAGGAAAGAGTACAATTGTACATTCTTAGACTTGGAGAAAGCTTATGACAAGGTCCCAAGAAAGCTGATTTGGACAGTAGTTCTGCAGTTGTTCAAAGACTCAGAAACATTAGTTGAGTTTTTACAGGCTATGTACAAGTGTCAATCTCACAGAGAGATTCCCAGTGCATCATAGTTCATTTCTAAGCCCACTGCTGTTCATTCTGGTGATGGATTATATTAGCAAATAGGCAGAGGGGACAGATCAACAAAATTGCTATTCGCATATGTTGTGACAAAATTCATACCTCTCAACTGTACAGATTTTTGCAGAATGTAATACAATAAAGGTACAACTGGAGTTCATTTAAGACTGGATTTCCCTCCTTAGATCCATATTGGTGGCAGTTTATTCAACTCAGAGATAGTTTGAAAACAGCCAGTAAAATGAGAAGTATGTCTGAATTTAACAACCATATGATAGCTGTAACTAGACTTTTTCCATGTGGGGCTAAGATAAAATTAACAATGGGAGTGATATATACCTCACTAGCCACAGACACCCATGCAGTGGCACTTGGATCAGTGTTAAAATGGAATAAAATGCTTTCTAATCTGCTCACAACTATGGACTGGTATAGCTGTGTTAATTATATTCATGACAATAGATGGTCATTGTTATCCAAGTTTATATTTGTAAACGTGTTCAATCAGTGGCACAACACACCAAGCAGTATGTATCAGAGAAGAATATCTGCTGAGAATATATGTTAGCAATGTATACAGACAGACAGGATCAGCCTATTTTCATTTATTGTGGGCTTGTCCTCAGGTGCACAAACTCTAGACAACTGTTCTAAGAAATGTAGTTGGTGCATGGAGACTGTAGCTTCCTCTCCAGCAAGACATTGCTTTTTGGTTATTTAGATTCAGTCTATAACATACTTCCTTAGGCCAACTCAATTATTTCAAATTAAAACTGTAGTATTCATATTACTAGCCTATGTATTTACTATTTGGAAAGGCCATGAATATAAATCTTGGAATTTGTTTTTCAGACTCAAGCATAGGTATGTGGTGCAGCTGCATGCTTAATATGAAGGAGTGGCATGAATATTAATCCATCTTAATATTCTTGTTAAATGAGGGATGACGTTAATATGAATTTGATATTACAGGTTCAGTTGAGACTGAAGCTTAGAGCTGTTTTTTTGTTTCTGTTAACAAATGTTATGCAGTATTTTTCTATTTCTGGATTGTCTCTGGTTCATTGTATTAATAAAGTTTGTTTTTTAAATATCAGCAATGAAATTAAAGAGAATTGCACAAAATAATATCCAGTGCTTTCCTCACCTACATGAAACAGAATCATTATATTATCTCAGAATTAGAAAGACTGAACATTAAAGATAGATGACTATACTCTGTTGCATGATCATAACTAGCTTGTGTCTTCAAGGCATGACTGAAAAAAAAACAGCTCAAGAGTGAAGCTTGAAAGGTGAATCTAAACATCCATGTGGAGAACATATAATAAATTTAAATTATGATTAACCCAATCATAGTTCAATGTAGGGCATGAGCTTTATCTATTCCATGTAACACCAGTTATATAAAAGTAAAAATGTAGGAGTGCAAAGTATTTTACTGTTTTGAAAACCAGTCAATCAGATGATAGTGCAACTTACAGATTTTAGAATTCTGGACAAATACAAAAATAATGTGGAAACAAATGATCAAACTAAGGGGTAATTTTTAAACGGTGCCCTTATTCTCTAGCAAAACATGTTGCTTTATTAACTTTGTATCAATGTGCAATTTCTGAACAATAGGAAATGTGAAACTCTTTGGTCTGGCTGACTGTAATCTTACGTGATTTACCAAAAAAAAAGTCTACAGGGGACTGACCAAAACTATAAGAAACTCTGGAACAATTGAGAGGTATGGGCAACACGCCTTCTGGCACTGCTGTTTGCTGGCTAGCATGAACTCTGATCGTAACAGCACTTAGAGAGTGCATAATGATATTTAAAAAAAAAAAAACTTAAGATAAATTATATTTATAGTGTGAAGGTGTTTTAGTCTCTCTCATACTTTAAAAATAGGGTATAAGTTTATTGGTTTTTGAATCATTTGATTACAAAAAGAATGTTCATTCACAAGTAGTTCATTCATAAATTGTTCCTGTAATATGGTTAGTCACTTGAAGTCACAAGATATGAAAACGTACATTTTAAATGGTCTTAATTGTTTTCATAACTATTTGTGATGAAGTTTTGTGTGTAATAAGAGAAGAATGAAAGCACAAAAATCAGACTCAGTATCCTAGCACTTAGGGAGTACATAACAACTGTTAAACACTCCCCTAAGTGCTGTTACAATCAGATGTAGTACTAGTGAAGGCATTATCAAGTTTATCTTTTTCCCAGTATCAGAGCATAATAGTGACACTTCTTTCACTACAATAATAGTTGTATTTAGCTGGATGGTTGTGAACTGTGATAGTTAATCTGAAAAAATGTCCTATATGGTTAATTTTTTTTAACCTGCTGATTTTTAATGAAATTTGAGGAAATTAAGATAATTTTAAAGAACCTAAGCTACATTTTATGTTCCTATCCTCAAAATATATGATGCTAAGATACTATGTTATTTAGGAGGAGGGCAGGGGCTAAATGTAAATTTTTTTATAAAATCAGATTAAATGCAGGCGTACAAATGGTAAGTTAATAAATAAATCAATTGATAGGAACCAAATCTAGAAAATTAAACGTTCTTCATGTACGTATATGTATGTGTAGGTGATGGTTTTGTGCCTCAGTACATTATGGCATATATTTTTCCTTTAGTAAAAAATCTCAAAATACTATAATATTTGAGAGATATTAAGTATAACACTTTAATCAGTAAATGAGATGCAATGTCATACTAATAAACTGCACCACAGGCCACAAACCTGCTACTTGTGATGCCAGTGCCACATTTGTCTGTGTTGCATCTTGTGGCTTTATGGTGATTTATGAAACGGGTACACTTATAGCAGCATACAGCATTTTAAAACACACACACACATACACACACACACACACACACACACACACACACACACACAGTCCCTTTACATTCTTTACATTTAAATTGTTTCAGGTATCATATTATATTTTAAACCCATTAAGCTGTAAATATCACAAATAAATTATTTTCAGTAACATCTTAATACATTCATTACAACCTACAGTTCAGCTTGAACAATGTTCAATGTAAAGAAATACTATGAAACTTCACTACTGAATATTAATCCAATTATAGCACACATCTCTCTTAAAACAGTGCTAAGCTTGATCATGTTGGGTAAGTGAAGTTTGGCACAGACAAATTTATCATGGGACTGTTTAATATGGGATGAGAGGTGCTGGGTGGAAGCTGTGCTAGGTTATATGGGTGGCTGAGAAGGGTTAGGAAAGGGTTAAGTGAGTTGAGATTTGAAGGGAAGTGAGGTAGTGTGAATGGGCTTGAATGGTTTTTGAAAGGAAATCCAGAGTGAATAAGTACATTTTGGTGTGGTCTTGTTGAGGCAGGATCACTTCCCAGACGAACTGAGGTTGTGAGTAAGGTAGGCCTTGGGTAGTTATAAGAAGTAAGGTGAATACAGCTTTGTTGGGTTTTTAAGGATTCCTTTTTTTTGCCTTATAAAGGGTAAATAAAAAGGATAAATGTAGTGTTAGGTTGGTTTCTGGTGTGGGGGCTTGTTTTCCAGTTAATTGAAGCCATGGTGGCATAGGCTTTTGCGTGAAAGGGGTATTTTAAGTTGCTTGTCAGGTTATTAGGAAGGTTCTGTGTAATTATTAAATTTCCCTGGGGCCTAGTGCTGCACCGTCCATAGGAACAAGTTTTGTTTAATTATGAGATCTTTTGTTTAATTATTAACTTCCCCTGGTGGGTTAATGCTGCGCTGTCTATAGGAAGAAGTTTTATTTAATTATGAGAGGATTTGTTTAATATTAACATTCCCTGGTGGTCTAGAGCTGCACCATTCATAGGAAGAAGTTTTTGGTTACTGATTAGCTTTTCCTGGTGGTCTAGTGCTGCGCTGTTCATAATAAGAGGTTTGTGGTAATTTGTGGGCTTGCTACTGACCGTTAATGGTTGGATGCGCATGCGTAATGGCGCCGGTGTGGCATGCAATGGATGTTACAAAAAAAAAGACATAAGTAAATAAATAAAATTACTGTATACAGTTTATTTTTAATTTCTTAAATTAATTTTGGTTGTCATGATGTCGCCACAGCCTACAATGGCCTCTGAGAGCAGTTAACCCCCTAGTTTTCATTCCTAGGGTCTAGTGTTGGCATGTGGTGGTGAGTAGGATGGCCGTGTTGTTCCATGGTGGTCTAGTGTGTTTGTGCAGTGATTGAGTGGGCCTAACATAATAGGGTTGGATGGGTGTTGGTTTGTTTATTCCTTGGTGGTCTAGTGCTGGCATATGATGCTTGTGTGAGATGGCTGTTTAGTTTGTATGGCTGTTTAGTTTGTTTGTTCCCTGGTGGCCTAGTGCTGGCATATGGTCCTGTGTTTGATGGCTGTTTAGTTTGCTTGTTCACTGGTGGTCTAGCAGTGTTGTTGTATGGTGGTTGTGAGGGATGGCTGTTTGGTTTTCATCCTGGTGATCTAGTGTGGTGGTGAGTAGTGATGGTGGAGTGCAGTTTCTTTGATGCCTGGTAGCTGGTTTCCTGAAGGTCTAGTACTGTGGGGGCAGAGCAGAGATGCTCTGTTTTTCCTGGGTCATTGAGCTGTGTGGCTTGCCGCGCATGCGTGGTAGTGCAGGCAATCCATGATTGCCGTTTTCTGTTAAAAAAAAAAAAGAGAGAGAGAGAGAACAGAGGAAATCTAGCTGCTGGTGATGCATGCTTTGACAGGGTATGTATGTGTGGTAAGTTAGTCAACACAGATAAGATTAACATTAATGAATATAGACAAAGGCATGATGCATTTAATTTAAAAGATAGCTGATGAGTGAAGGGTTTTTTTTCTTGTATTTCAGAGGGACCTATTGTGATGGTTGACTACAGTGTGAATGACTGGAGTCCGAATGGGTTTGTGGCAGAACAGGTAGCATACTTGCTTTATGATGCATAAGGCGGTGGTTTCTTTCACACAGCATATAGATGGATTGTTGATACTGTTGCATTGCCAGGCCCAGTTATTGAGAGCAAATTTATTGTGCCAAATTTATTATTTGTCATTAACCTTTTTTGTTTCTTTCTAGGTGATCATGACGGAGGCTTTGAGACAGAGATGGACCAGTATTGTAGCACAGGCTGAAGATTTGTTCAATGACATTCCTGCTGAGGTACCATCAACTAGCATGCAGGGTGTGACTATTCATAATGAGAGGCAGATGACTGCAACCCAGGCATCCAGGGTGAAGAAAGCCAAGTAGACAGCGTTGGCGGAGAAGGCTACAGAGGTGATGACGCCCCCTGTATCAGCTGCAGGTAATAATTCATCAAGCTTGGGAAGGTGAGGAGGCTGGAGCAGGTGTGAGGGATGAGGTAGGGGGCAGTGAGGCTGTCCAAGTGGGGCTACTGAGTAGCAGTTTGGAGGCTTTAGCCAAGTGTGGAAGGATTTTTGAGGATACCCTGTCATTGTTAGATCAGGAGTTAGGGCCGGATGTCCATGAGGTAGGGTCTGATTTTGGATTATGGCCAGGGGATTGGTTGATATCACAGGCCCTATGACAGGAAGGGGCTCCCATTTTATTCACCCCGCACATATCTCTATTAGTGAAGGAGAAGATTTGGAAAGGGGAGTTCGTCGACATTTTTGAATTGATTGATGCAGATGGGGTTCAGCTGCTAAGGGAAGCAGAGACGGCTAATGGGAAGGACTTCTTGGCTGCATTGGCTGCAATAGGTCACAAAATGGTAGGGAGTTTAGGGCTAAGACATGGGATAATTGGGTCCTAGGTTTCATTTATTATATGGCGATGTGTTTGGAAAGGGACACTTCACTGGCTCTTCCTTTTTTGGCTTATTTTTTAACTATTAGAGAAGTGCAGAGTTTGAAGACTGGTTATGCATGGTTATGGTATGACCAGAAATTTTGCAAACGCAAAGCAATAGATAAATCTATGCATTGGGTGGTCAGACATCTGGACATTTGGCTGTCCACCATGATGGATACCAGTGTAGGTGTAGCAGATTATCTCAGCTATCTGAGGGGGGTGCAAGGATATGTTGGGATTTTAATGCCAGTAGGTGTTCCTGGGTGGGCTGTAGATTTGCTCATATTTGCTAGAAGTGTATGGGGGGCGCATGCATTTACACAATGTGGGGGTGTAGGGGTAAGGTTGGGAGTCAGGGACCGCACTTTGGGGATATGAGAGGTTGGAATGGCTCCCGTTCAGCATTGCTAGGTGGGTGTGGTCGGGCTAATTTTTGGGGCCAAAGGGGGGGTCCTTTCGGGGAAGTAGATGAAGTTTTGGGGAACCATTCACCTGTTAAGGTGAATGTATTGAAGGACTTATTGACGCATTATCTGCTGCTGGTGGTAGCGGGGGAGTTAATAGAAGGCTTTGCCAAAGGGTTTTCAATTAAGTCTGCATTGGTGGAGGGCGGGAGGGTGGGGAGAAATTTGAGGTCTGTCAAGGGGGAGGGAGGTGATTTTGATCATCATTGATTTTGATGGGGTTGGGAGGGTGGCCTGATGGTTAAGGTGTTTGCCTTACAAACACAAGGTGCAGGGTTTGAGTCTCACAAGGGATAATTGGCTAGGCTTACAATGGCTTACAAGGACAATTAGTTAGCTTAGTACTAACCTATGATAATTTGGGTGAAGTCTAGGCCTAAGGTTCGGGTGAAGGATGTTATGGATTTGTTGGGTTTGTTGAACTTTGCGTGCAGGGCGGTGCATCCTGGGTGGATGTTTTGCTGGTCTGTGGCATTTTTGTTGAAAGGACGTAAAAGTAAGCACCACAGAGTACGGGTCAGTAAGTTGGCATGAGAGGATTTAGATTGGTGGATGGAATTTTTACAACAGTTTAATGGGATTTCATTTTGGCAGTTGGATTGGGTTACATAAGGAGAACTGCAGTTGTTTACTGATGCAGCTGGGGGGGTCAGGAATGGGTGCTTACTTTGCAGGTCAGCGGTTTGTTGTTCTATGGCTGGAGCATTGGTGAGAGGAGTGGAAATGGGATGTTGCCTTTTTGGAGTTGATGCCAATCTAGGTGGCTTCAGTAGAATGGCAGGATCGTTTGAAGGGGAGGAAGGTAGTATTCCATTCAGATAATTCTGCGGTGGCTTCAGTAGAATGGCAGGATCGTTTGAAGGGGAGGAAGGTAGTATTCCATTCAGATAATTCTGCGGTGGTGAGAGTGCTACAGATAAACATAGCTACAGCACTCCACTTGTTTTTTATTCTTAGGAAATTAGTGTTTCATAGCTTGCTGATTAACTTTTCTTTTACAGGGTTACATGTAGCGGGGGTTTCAAATTAGATAGCTGATATTTTGTCTCATTTTCAGTTCTGCAGGTTCCATCAAGTGGTTCCGGAAGCAGCTTTGCATCCGTCAGTTGTCCCAGCCAGCATTTGGCAGATTGGGCAATAGTGACTGGCAAGTTGGTGCAACAATCATGGGCGGCACCCACGAGATGAGCCTACAGTAGGACACTGCTTACTTTTGACAAATATTTGCGGCACATAGCTGATGAGGACTGCGTGTGGTCTGAAAATTTACTGTTATGTTATCTAGCCATGTTGAAGGGGCAGGAAAGGGCCGTGCGAATGGTGAAGGTGGCCTTAGCAGCCATTGCTGCATATTCTTGGTTGGTTGGATTAGAGGATTTCACTAGGTCATGGGTGGTGAGTAGAGTGTTAAAAGGGTGGGCTAGAGTTGAAAGGAGCAGCATGAATAGGAGATGGCTAGTTATGAAGGCTATTTTAAGGATGTTGTTAAAGGGTTTGGGTAAAGTGTGTGATTGTTTGGATGAGTATATGTTGTGGTGTACAGTTAGTGTTTGGATGTATTGCGGGGCTTTTCGTGTGTCAGAGTTGCTGGGTTTGTTGGTATGGGAGGATGTGTTGACATTATCAAGGGCGGTGCATATTAGATTGCGTTCTTCGAAGATGAGGGGCTTGAGTCACCTATTGTTTTGGAGGAGGTGGGGGTAGCTTGGAGATGTCCCATAGTTTGGGGAAGAAAGTTGTGTGGGGCTCGGAAGGGTAGGATTCAAGGGCTGTTTTTTTCTGCAGTAAGTGGTAAAGCATTGACAGGCGAACAAATGAATGTGATTATGAGAAGGGCGCTATGGACTGTGGGTTTACAAGGGGATAAGATTTCTTCACATTTCTTTCAGATGGGTAGGGCATCTGATCTGGCTAAGGAAGGTAGGTCAGTGGAAGTAATCAAATGGGTGGGAAGGTAGACATCCAATGCCTTTTTGAATTATATTAAGTGGTTTGTAGAGGCTTTGTTTTTAAAATATTTTTTCTCTCTCTTTTCTCTTAGATTGGAGATGGATCATCATTTTGGGCCATTCTTTCATATTCTGGGCTGCTAGTCATGTGGAGATTAGACCCAATGGCATGAATCTGGGATTGGATCATTTTGGTTTAAAAATCATTTGGCATGGTGTTAGAGGGCTAAGGTGGAGTCAAATATTGCAGGAATTTAATAGGTTGCAGGTTAAGTGGGGGTTGCCTCAGGTGTTAGTGATTCATTTAGGTGGCAATGACTTAGCCTGGGTACCAAAGAGGCAGTTGGTTTGTCAAGTTTGTGAGGACATGCGGAGGATGTATCTGGGGATGGTTGTTATCTGGTCTGAGATTATTCTTCGGTAGGTATGGAAAGGGGCACAGAATTTTGACGCCATGGAGAAGGCTCGCAGATATGTCCATTTCAAGTTGGTAAAATATTTGAGAGAACTTGGGGTACATACGGTTTGGCATGTAGAGTTTGACAGTAAGGATTCAGTGTGGTATAGACCGGATGGAGTTCACTTTAACAATTTTGGTCTGGATTTATTTAATCATAATTTCGGTTTGATGGTGGAGGATCTTATGAAGAAAGGTATTGTTTGAGGGAGAACAGCCCTTTTGGGCTGGTGGGTGGAGAAGAGGGTCAGGCCTGACCCTTTTTGTTCCCCCTCTACAGGATGGATGTTGGAAAATTGGTAGTTGTGATGTATTAAGTTGAGCAGGGACACTGCCTTTGTTGTTTATCCAAGGTGAGCGGGTACGCTACCTTTATCTTTAGTTATTTGTGTGTATATATATATATATATATATATATATATATATATATATATATATATATATATATATATGGGTGAGCAGGGACGCTGCCTGTAAGTTGATTTGATTGATGTTTGATACAGTTTTGTTGTTGTTCCATTAGCTAACTCTGTTCAAGGGGTGAGCGGGAACGCTGCCCATATGTCTTTTATATTTTAATAAAGTTATGTTATTAAGCAATTTTATCACAATAAAGGTCATCAAATGTGTGTGGATGTTTGTGTATTTTATGAGGACCATGACAAGTGATGTTTGGCGCAGACACATTTGTCACAGGACTGTTTAATATGTGATGGGAGGTACTGGGTGATAGCTGCACTAGGTTATATGGGTGGCTGAGAAGGTTTAGGAAAGGGTTAAGTGAGTTGGGGTTTGAAGAGAAGTGAGGTAGTGTGAAGGGTGTGGCTTGAAGGATTTTTGAAAGGAAATGTAGAGTGAATAAGCACATTTTGGTGTGTTCTTGTTGCCCTCCCTGCCTAACCCAATTGATTTTGGTTTGAGGTTTGTTGGGCAGAGAAGAGGGTCAGGCCTGACGTTCTTCTGTTCCCCCTGTAAAGGATGGTGGATGAAAATTGGTAGTTGTGTGGTATTAAGGTGAGCGGGGATGCTGCCTTTGTTGTTTATCCAAGGTGAATGGGCACACTGCCTTTATCTTTAGTTATTTGTATATATGGGTGAGCGGGGATGCTGCCTGTATGTTGATTTGATTGATGTTTAATACAGTTTTGTTGTTGTTCCATTAACTAATTGTATTCAAGGGATGAGTGGGAACGCTGCCCATATGTCTTTTATGTTTTAATAAAGTTATGTTATTAAGCAATTTTATCACAATAAAGGCTGTCAAACGTCTGCGGGTGTTTGTGTATTTTATTAGGACCGTGACAATATAGGTTATATTATATAGGTTATATTAACTTCTTTTACATTTTTCACCTAATACAACATTAAGCATACCAAATAAAACCGATAAGCACAAGCAATAATTAATTAACCAACATATATATCCCAGTTATCTAAAGTCATCCACAATGACCCCATATCACATTCCCCATCTTGTACCCCCTTTGGTCAAATATAATAATTGTTATATGATATAAGTCAATAAATCAACCTGTTATCATCTAGTGAAGTTATGTACTTGGTTTACACAAGTACAAGTACTCCATATCAAAGTTTATGATTGTAATAAACAATGCACTTCTCACTGGCCTGTTTTCACCATAATAAATAATGTACTTGCAAAGGAACCATTTACAAATAATTATGTCATCTTCATCCTGTTCAGTTTCTATCACCCTTCACTCTTCTGCTCTACATCATTATATAGGCCATAAATACCTGACCTACAGAACTGTGATTTTCACCCCAGAAAAGTTTCATAGTTGTTTTCTACTCTTCTTATAAAAAATGCATATATCTGACCTTATAAACTATTGCTTAACTGCACCCATTTCTGATTATGTTGCTGCAAAATATATTTATTTCATAATTATTTGCTTTATTCATCATCATTTTGAAAGCAATGCTGATAAATGTTACCTATGTGTTCTGTGTTGCTGTATATGAACTACTGTTATTTCTTAAGGCTTATTTCTCAGTTGGCCTCTGATCAAAAGAGACATGTTTGCCCAGTTGGACTTCCTTAGTAAACAAATGGAAACAAATACGTACATATTTTTACCTCCTTTTGAAAGAAATTTTAATGTTCACCTATTATGTTGCTTGTACAGCCTAGAATCCTTTCATGAGTTATTCATTAACCATATTAAACATAGACTACCACTGTCCTTCTTGCAGAATTGAAGCCATGTTATCACATTCTAAAACCAATTTTATTTCTGATATTGTAAAAGTTGTTTTTGTTCTTGCAAACCAGTTTTCAGATTATGAGTATCAATACTCTGTTCCATGGTAGTCAGTCTGTTTTCTGTTTTGTTAATAAAAACAGTGATTTTTGAGAAGCCTGGGTATAACCCCTAGTTAAACTATTACAGTATATACACTTGCACACTCACATGTGCACAGACACACACAAATGCACATATTTATTAATTTTGTTCCTTTATCTAAGGAAGGTTTGTATTAACAAGAGTGGAACCAAAGGAATCTAGTTCTTGTAAAACATGTATTTTGTCATTACTTCCTGCAAACTAAATGGTAATTTCCCTACTGGACTTGCATACACAACTAGGAACAATATGCTGGGTAGCTTGAAAAATCACTGTATCCACATGTAAAATTTAGTATAATATAGTATTTTTAGGCAATCTGAATGATAACTTTTTCTATAGTTAAATGTATGTGGAAATACAAATTATCTTGATCCTTAACAATATAGAATTTTAATCTACGAATACAAAAAGAGGCTAGTGAACCACAATGCATTGAATTTCTTGTTGCATAAATCAGTGACTGGAAAGTAAGATATTTTTTTCCACAATTAGTGAGATGAAATTATTTTTTTTTCAAAAATGTTAATTAAAATATCGGTTTCTGAATAAAATGTTAATGTTTCTTTTTGAATAAAATCTAATCTATAAACTGTAGAGCAAGGTGCAGGCATAAAAATGCTCTACACAATATCCTACAACACTTGTGGGAAATTGTATTGTGGATAAGCCCGTGATTTGTTTCAACTGCAGAGACTTGTAATCATCAGGTTACAAAGTCGAAAGAATTTCGATTTTTTTTTAATTATTTTCCTTCTATACCTTTACTAAATAATAGTATCAACAATGTTCCTATACTAAAATGGAGAAACGGGAAATAATAGAGTTGTTGGGGGGAGTTCACATTCCCTTTTCATTGTTTTCTGAAATTTCAAACTTAGTGGTCAAAACCATATGAAATGAAAAAAAAATCTACAACCCTAGAAACTTTAAATAGTTAAATCTGCAGGAAGTTTTACATAGCTGTGATTACTTTTACATCAAAAATGGCTGAGAGTAACAGCTTTAATTACAGATGATATCCTATCTTAACCTATACAGGTTAAGAAAGGTGAATGAAGCAGATGTCCAGATGCAAGCTTAAAACATGTGACCTTTACAGCATTGTCTCTCTTCATTAATGCAATAAAAATTACTTAACTTTACTTTTACAAGTAGGAAATAAAGTGAATGATGTGCTGTGTGTAAATTAGTTTTACTGTAATACGATGATCAGTTACTAGAAATGCAAGGCCATTATAAAGTGATCTACTATTAAAAATGATCTATTGTAGTTAACATACACACACACACACACACACACACACACACACACACACACACACACATATATATATATATATATATGAATTCTAATTATTAAATTAAATATTTTTTTACATCTTATGAAATCCAGAAGTTGTAGGCAGATATTAAAAAGAATTAAATTATTTCCACTTAATGCTACCTCTGAGAAAATGTCCATCTGTTACAATAGGCAGGATCCAGACAGCAAATGCCATTTTTAGATTGCATTATTAATTAAAGTAAAATGATTTTTAGCCATTATAAATGTTGACCTATATGTGGTCATTTTTCTGTTACATAATACCATCATAGTGCAGATGTAATTAAAACAAAATATTTCAACTTGAAAAATACACATATATAATTCCATTTTTTTTTTTTATATGTAATGAGTTTTCAGTGAAATAAAACCTTGTCTTGGTTAGTTAAATTATACATTTGGTTCATGCACATGCAGTTTAATGTCACTGCTTACTTAAAAATCCCAATATTTTTATTTATTTAAATTGGACTTTCCATTAGTTTAGCATTTTTAAAGAGTTGCTACACCCTATACGTACACAAAACCTATAAAAGCATATCAGACATGTTATAAGTATAATATGAAAAATATGATATTTCAGAGCATATTTAAAAGTAGAAAACTCAAATTTGCCATAATACAACTGGGTTATTTATCACAGAGTATAACTAAACAACTCAGAATGCCATTTTGGCATGGCATTAGGAAATCATTAAGCCATTTTTATTATATATTTTATAGATGAGTGTACTTAACTGATATATTACTCTGCCTATTAAATCTGACTACATTACAATATATAAGGTACAGTGATTTGTCCAACATGAAGATCCACTCATGACATAATAATTTTGATGAGCCTCACATTTTTAGAAGAGCATTAAGGTATATGAGAAGAACAATCTCTGAAAGATAATGCTATTCCATTTATCAATGTACAAATGAAACATGAGATAAAAGTCAACTTGTAGTCCTATAAGGCCTAGTTAGCATAATGGTTAACAGCTTTACTTCCTATGTATAAGGCACATAGTTCAATCGTGAACTCTGGCCAATTGAGTTTGCATATTCTCCCTATGTCTCTATGGGTTTTTCATACAGCACAAAACCATGCTGAGTGTTGTCACCTCACAACTTGCAGAAGAGTGGAGTTGTAGGCAGCAGCACAGTCTTTAGATGGTGCCTACTAGGAGAATAGTTGTATAGACCAACTTCTCTGGCCATCAACTGAGGTGCAAACTGTCCTCTGGTTAGGAGACCGTGGGTCACAGAGTGTATGCTGTGCCAGGGATTGTCACTTTACAGGGTAAAAAATTGCCTATAGGTGATCTGGTCACATTAACTAATGTTATCAAAAATGGGCATGAGTATTTACCTGTGATAAGGGGTTGAAGACCTGGTCTGCTCTGACCTAAGCCATTGAGGACCTGGCCTGCACTGGCCTGCACTGACCTACACTGACCTACACCAAGTACCCATTTTAACACTGGGTGAAGCTTGTGTACCCTTACTTTCCAGATGTGTCTGCCAAAAAGCCCAGCAGATCAGTAAGCTACTGTCCGCACAGTGTCCACTTACCTGTCGTAGGTTCCTGGGATAGCTCTGTTGAGCAAAAGCTGGACTTAAAACCAGTCAAAATGCCAAACCTGAACTAAGGATTGCTACACTCAATATAAGTTCACTGACAGGATGGATCTTGAGAGTGGATAACAAGATGGTCAGAAGGAGGCTTGGCATCCTCTGTATCCAGGAGACAAGAGGGAAGGGCAGTGCAGCAAAGCCAATGACCTTACGATCCAGAGCTTACTGCTGAGGAGGTGGATAAATATGAAATGGGGTGGGAATTATGGTGAAGGAGAGGCTTAAGAATAGAGTGAAGGATGTCATCATAATTAATGACAGACTCATGGTGATCAAACTCTAGTGTAATGATAGGGCAGCATCCATAATCTCAGCCTGTGTCCCACAGCTGGGTTGTGACCGTGAGAAAAAAGACTGCATTCAGGCAAGAGTTACAATACCTACTACATAAAGCAGGACCACATGAAATGGTGATTATAAAGGAAGACCTGATTACATATATTGAGTCATTCAGAACAGTATACCAGGGATGACTGGGTCAATATGGGTGTGAAAGCAGGAATAAAGGAGAGGCCATTCTAGACTTCTATCTGCCAAATGGTTTGATGTTGGCCAATACATGGTTCAGCAAGAGAGTCACTACATCACATACAAGAGTGACTAATGTGCAACTCAGGCAGACTTCATCCTAATAAAGAAAGGGCATTGTTAGTAGAAATAGTGATTGCAAAGTCATTCCTGGTGAAACAGTCAGCACACAGCATAAACTGCTGGTTGCCGCAGCTGGCTACAGTCAATGGTCAGAGAAGGCTCTAAGGTCAATAGAGACAGATAAAGACCTAGAAGGTGACTGAGGAAAACATATAAGATATTAAGAAATTACTCAGAGCTCTAGCTCCTCAGGAAGAAAAGGAAATAGGTGGGGCTGAAGAAAAATTGCAGTCCCTCAAAACAGCATTTGTGAGGACTACAGAACAGATATGTGGCCCAACCAGGTACGGAAAAAAGCTACATAAGAAAAGATTGCGGTGGAATGCAGAATTCCAGGAAATCATCAAAAGAAAGAAGATGTGATGTCCCCGCTCTGGGCCAGCAATCGGGGCTCCTGAATCCTTACCACTGACACTGGAGAGGGACATTCACTTGGAATACTAATGGATACATTCAGTATTTCCTGATGCAGACCTCTCTGCATCAAGCACAATTTCCCTTAAGAGTACACAGGGGACACACTCATCCCAGGGTCTGGGTTTCTCTATCTGTCTCCCTCCAGGTCCCCAATAAGACTCCCCACTGGCGCAGCTGTAGGGTTAGGTCATCAGCCGAGTGTCCAATCCAAACCCTCCACCACCATTTCTGTGAAATCACTGCTTCATGCACCAAGTAGCTAACACACACATGCTTTGAGATTTGATTTGTACACACATGAGCGCACACACACACACACACACACACACACACACACACACACACACACACACACACACACACACACACACACACACACACACACACACACACACACACACACACACACACTTCTGGGAAAGGCTAGAACAGATTTACTAGCTATGCCACCTGATACCAGTCAGTTACTATAAGGCTCTTAAAAGGGTATCCAATTACACTGAGTGAAGTTAATATTAACACAAATGGTAACATTGACCAAGCAGCAAGGCTTTCAGGTGTAGCCAAATTTATCACCAAATAAATATATGCAAATACTCTCAAAGCTTAAATATTTTTTTTCTAAAAGGACTAGACACACTGTTTGTCTTTTCCCGGTTAGGGTTTGCCACAACGATACACCAGTCCACTAATTATTGGCAGTAGATTTTCACGAATGCCGAGGAGCCAGCTCGACATTCAACCTTCAACAAAGGCATGCCCATTTATGCATGTCTTTCGAACACCCACCCAACCATGGGGAAGACATGCAGACTCCAAACAGAAGGCACTCCTCGCACTCTAGCCAAGAATCGAATGAGAGAACCTCTTGCTGTGAGGCAACAACACTACTGCTGCACCACCGTGGATCAAAAGGACCAGACGCAATTAGAAGTTTAAATATATTTAATAAAAAAAGCACATGAAAATACTAAATATCTATTTACTATAAACACCAGAGTTTCAGACACAGGAAAGATTAAAAATTAACACAGGTGGAAAGATTCACACAGTTACAGAAAAAACAATACTTAACTATTGTCAGTATATTCTCCTAGCTGATTCAGAGAATTACTATTCCTGGTCACTTACTAGCACATGGCCAGATGAAGTGGGTGAGTAGTCTTCCTTCTTTGTCAGGTTTCAAGAACAGACTGTTCCTGAGACTTCAGTCCCTGATAATAGTAAAACATTATTTCCATCTATTTAGCACCTGTGTGTTACCATACACACAGATAGGGTTTTGTTCAGATCTGCTGCTGCTCCTGGAAGTCATAAAACCATGTTAATACTTCTACTCCTCCTACAGAGCTACTAAGCCATACTTCTTACAGGCATTGCATCTTTGGCTTAATTCAAAATTGTGAAGTATCATGTTTATGGCCTAGGCACAATATTTCTTAAAGTCAAGTGGATTGGGATTAACCTCTTCATTTCCAGTATCCTCTGTTTCAATATATAGATTTAAAAATTTACAATAATGCATGCACATTTTTTTTCTTTCCAGCAGGGTACACTGTTGATCCATTTTAACACAAGCAACTTTACAAATACATTTTTAAATACAAGCATCTGTACAAATCCATTTGATACACAAATGACATATTTTTTTTTACAAAACTCCAGCTAGCTGTGCTCCACTGCCTCACTTCTCTTGGCACGGCTGACAGAACATCCTGTCTTCACAGAAGGATTAAAGGAAAAGTGGGAGCCAGAAAGGACTGACTAAGCTAGGAAGGAATGCTGGTTGGCTAACAAAGATGCTAAAAGAGGAGCTGCAATAGCAAAGGAAAAGACATCAGAGGCACTTTGTCAGTTTTTGGAAAATGATTCAGTAGATGGCACACACAAAATCTATTAGGTTGTAAGACAGAAATATAGAAGATAGTCATCAGACACCATTCATGGGGGATGCCAGCAACAACCCGCTCAACACTCCACATGACATCAAAGGCAGATGGAAGAAGAACTTCTAGCAGCTTCTGAATGAAGAAGTCCCTCACTGAGAACAGCACTAAGGAAAATGAATTCAGGAAAAGCATCAGGATGAAATGAGGTCACAGCAGATATGGACAAGATGTTGGGAGAGTTAGGGGAGAACTAGCTCCTGAGGGTACTCAAAGCAGTATAGAGAGAAAATCATATTCCAGGTGACTGGAGAATAATCATACTAAAACCAATGCACAAGAACAAAAGGGACATTCACAACTGTGAGAAGTATAGAAGTCTCAAACTCCCATCACAGATTGATATATTGTACTAGAAACTGATATGGGGGATGAGCAGTTCAGATTCAGATCAGGATGTAACACAAATGACATGATGTTTGTAGTGAGACTGACAGTTAAGAATAAACTACAGATGAGGAAAGAGTCCAACTGGGCATTCCTAGGCTTGGAGAAAGCATTTGACAAGGTCCCAGGAAAGCTGACAGTCCCGTGAGGATTCAATGTCCCACAGACACTGGTAGAATTAGTGCAGACAATGTCAAAGGACTGCAGAACATAGGTATGACCTGTGTTTAGACTCACAGAGGGGTTCCCAATGGGAGTGTATGCTTCAGGCTTCAGCTCTGAGCCTGCTGCTGCTCATACTAGTGATGGAATATATTAGCAAATGCACTAGAATGGAGGAGTCCACAAAGTTGTTGTATGCAGAAAATGTGACATTACATGCAGACTCTGAAAAATAATAAAAAAAGATAGGGGGTGGAATGTAAAACTGAAGGCACAATGGAGTGAAAAAAATACAGATAAACACAGTTGTAATGGCAGCAAATAGGGAAATCAGAAGAAGGTGAGAATTGAGACAGAAGGAAAAATAGTGGAACAAGTTAATAACTTTAAGCTCTTAGGAGGGGTGGCGGAGGAGTAAAGGAGTCTGAATGAGGAGGTCAAAGGCAGAATCAGGGCTGCAGCCAACTGGCAATGGGTGTCAGGGATAGAATGGCAAAGAAGCTGAAAAGAATGGTATACAAAACTGTAGTGAGACCAGTATTACTGCATGGTACAGAAACCTGGGCAGTGAAGGCAGAAGAGTTGAGAAAGCTAGAGATGATAGAGATGAAATGCATAAGATGGGTGGTAGAATGCACACTGTGGGAGAGATGAAGACATGAGAACATCAGAGCAGAAGTTTAAATATCTCCAATTGCAGAGAAGATCAAAGAGATCAGATTATAGTAGTTCAGACACTTGTGCAGGAAAGTAAAAGACAATCTGGTGAAGAAGATTTGGGACAAATAGGAATAAGGCAAGAGGAAACTAGGATGCCCAACAAGAGATGGATGGATTACATGAGATAAGTCTTGTGACAGTCAGGCATGACTATCGAGGAAGGTAGGAGAGTGGCAATGAATCAAGACTGATGGCAAACTGATGTGAAACCCCATCCTCATGTATGAAATGTGTGAAAAAGGGCATGATGATGATGAAAATGATGATGATGTTGATGATGATTACAATTCTGGAAAGTAAATATTCCCTAGATCTTTCAAGTGGTGCTAGGTCTAGCTAACCTAACAATTTTGTTTTGTCTGAGACGCAGAGAAAAGCCATTTCTGAGATCTTCTTTACATTTATTTTCAGACTATAAATGTTATTCTTACAATGAGTTGCATTGAAATTAATCAGCAGTACTGATAAGACAAAAATCTAGATTTGTTCAGTTACAAGTAATAGCACATTATCTGCAGAAACTGTTACAGTAGACTTCAATGTAAAAAAAAAATAACTTTCTGTATTGCTACCAGTCAGCATGATCACCATATAGACCCCTGTAGCAAATACATGTTGTACATGGAGATGAACGGTATATTCCAATTCTTGTTTGTAATATAACACCATATCCTATTTATAATAGGTGCATTTAACCCCAAGTGTTTAATAGGATGAATGCTTGCTTTTATGGTAAATCGTAATAAAGGTTTATGACCATTTAATAATATATAAACAAGTGATATTTGAGTCTATTTTCTATATATGCTTTTAAGGGGAACATTTTAATGATAATGGTGCAGAATAACAGTATGAATATCATGTTGGAGGTTGGCCAGTTGATATTTGCAATCTAAGTGAACCCTTACTTAGACAATAAGCCTTTGAAAATCTCTGTTAGAGGATTTAGAAGATCCATTGATGAATAGTTAACCAGCATTTCTTTGCTGTCTTTTTTTTAGATATATAGGCACTAATGTTTTTATGTCTACACTTGGGGAGGGTATGTTATGTAACATGTATTAATTGAAAATTTGAGTAGATGGCCAAAGTAATATATTCAGACCTTATTTTTCTGAAACATCAGCCAACTTCATTCATTGCAATGACAGTTTGACTCTTTAAGGTACTGCCTTGCCTACATAAACATTATCTAAAAAAACAACAGGCAAAGTTTGTAGTGACGTGTCTTATAAGTTTAACAGTCAGCTTTCTGTTGTGAAATTAAGTAAAATCATTTTTACATTCAAATAATATTTTAATAACCTTCATTTCAACCTCACAGTCACTTCTTTTTTCTATTACAATAGCTTATTTGGTTTTACCCATCAAGTGATTTAATACACTTGGTCTGCAAACTATTTCCTTGTAACTTAGCTATATTCCCATTAAAATATAATTTTTGTTTGTATAATTATCTTACTATTTTTTGTCTCATTTATGCTGAAAATTTTCCTTAATGTAATGTTTAAAAAAATCATTTTATTTTGACATTGGATAACAACTCTGCCAAAATTCATGCTGCTATTCTACACTATTTGAACTTTAGAACATGTAACCGTTTGTCATTTTGTCCATGGCCTCTTTTTCCTAAGTCACTGATGACAAATCTACAGATTTAGCAAAATAAATAAATAAATGAAATCCCATCTAGGCCTTTCAGTTCACTACACTTTGTCTTTTTATTAAATGTTTATTTTTTTTTTTAATTAATTGTTGAGATGAAGTGCTGGAGTTGTGTATCAACAACTTGAATAAAATATGAAAATTGCCTCTTATCATACCATATAAAAATATGCAGTTAGAGATCTGGTATGTCTGTCTGGTTAGAACCAAAAGTAAGTGAGCAGTTTGAAAATCTGGAACAAATTCATTTTGTGACTTACACCACAAAATCGTTTTGTGACCTATTGCTGTAACTGCAACACCACAAATGTCAATACAATATCCATCTGTTACTAATTTTGATTAAAGTCCTCAGTGAGTACTACATTTTCTTTGTTGTTTAGTTGACTATGAATATTCTTCATGTAATTTATCCCCCCTCATGTAGTACATGTAATGTTAAATAAACTGCAGTCAACATCATAGTTTAACTATATAAACCACAGCCTAATTATTTAAAGTGTGGGCATTCTTCATTTCCAAAGGATCATGAATTGGTGCTTCTATTGGACTGATTTGAGCAGTGTTTTCTGTAGCTGTGCAATCCAATTCAGGAGAGGCAGCCCTTCCCACACTCTGAGCAGCAGTAGGCAGATGTCAGTCTGGTATCATGGGCATGGATTTTCCTGAGGGCTGTCTTATCCTCTGCTCTTCTTACCAAGGTGGCTTCATACATAGTGAGCACTTCCTTCACTTCCCATTTCCAGGCAATCTTGTCTGAGGCAAGAGAATAACAGGTGTTCATGCTGACAGAGAGAATGCTGAGGCCATGCTTGCATATGTCCTTGTAGTGTAATTTGGGTCATCATTTCAGCCTCTTTTCAGACTCCAGCTCTCCAAAAAGGAGGTATTTAGGTATTTGTCCATCTGTCATGAGTGAGGCATGACCCAACTAGTGTGTGTATGTGTGTGTGTGTGTGTGTGTGTGTGTGTGTGTGTGTGTGTGTGTGTGTGCCTCAGCTTCAGGAAGGTGAACATGGAAGTGGTACCTGTCCTCTCAAGCACTGTGCTGATGGGGTTTTTGTCCTGCCATAATTTACCAAGTATGTGCCTAAGGTATCACATATAAATATATCGTCTGGCTCAATTATTCCAGTCTCAAAGTAACAACAATAAAACTCACCATCATGTAGAACATTCACAACAGATAATTCTGTGTTCTGCATCAACAATTAATATTGAATTTATTTGATATAGCTGAGCTACTATATATATATATACATATATATATATATATATATATATCTTCTTCTTCTTCTTCTTTTGGCTTTTTCCCAGTTAGGGGTCACCACAGCGGATCACCTGTCCACACATTGAATGGCAGTGGAGTTTTACAGTGTCAAGTTGCCAGCCCGGCACCCAACCTTCCACAGAAGGCACACTCACACACACACCTAGGGCCAATTTAGAGTGTCCAATCCACCTGCAGCATGTCTTTGGGATGTGGGAGGAAACCGGAGCACCCAGAGGAAACCCACGCGACCACAGGGAGGACATGCAGACTCCACACAGAAGGCACCCCAGCCGAGGATCGAACCGGAGAACCTCTTGCTGTGAGGCGGCAATGCTAACCACTGCACCACCGTGGCCTATATATATATATATATATATATATATATATATATATATATATATATATATATATATATATATATATATATATATATATATATATATATATATATATATATATATATATATATATATATATATATATATATATATATATATATATATATATATATATATATATATATATATATATATATATATATATATATATATATATATCAGTAGTATTTCACATATAATTCTTAGCCTGAAAACTTTAGAGTCAAAGTAACAAAATTTAAATTAATCATAGAAACACTACAACATGACATACTTTAACTGTAAATGCTACTTCAAAACAAATGGCATAACTATCTCTTAAGTTCATGGTATGAGTGCTTATGCTTTAACAAGTACCCTCTTAAGTGTGTGTGTGTGTGTGTGTGTGTGTGTGTGTGTGTGTGTGTGTGTGTGTGTGTGTGTTTGTGTGTGTGTGTGTGCGCGTGTGTGTGCTTCATCACAACAATTAATATCTGTGTATTTATATATGTATATTAAAGCAGTACCTTGTTAGCCGAAAGGAGCAATGCATATAGCATAGGCACTGAAATAAAATGTTGATACACATGCCCTTGCATGCAAGCTGTTTGCACCAAACATGTAGATGTGCTATTCACATAGCCGGCCTTAGGCATAGGCCAACTAGGCGGCCGCCTAGGGCACCACTCTAGTAGGGGCATTTTTCCAGTACTTATTTGGTGTAGGTAGACCAGGATGGGGGCACCAGGTTGTGTGGTGAGGCACCACTCTAGTAGGGGCATTTTTCCAGTACTTATTTGGTGTAGGTAGACCAGGATGGGAGCACCAGGTGGTGTGGTGGGGGTGCCGTGGAGCCCTTTTGCCTAGAGCACCAGTTGACCTAAGGCCACTCCAGTTCAATCAGAATTGCAGTTTTAGTTATTGCCAAAAAGGCCAGCATTGGAATCGGCACTAGTAAAGGCTTTCTATCTCTAAAGCATATTCCTTCCATGTAACACCATTCAAGACATCAGTACCTTGTTGAAAAAATTGTCAGCAAATGTCACATTCTATGTTTCTGTAGTGAAAGCTTAGAATTATAATGTAAGTATTCCTCACCTTTGTTGCTTAGGGGAATAAGTGTTGATTATAATGTAGATAGTCTTGGTTTGATTTTTTTTTTCTTTTTAACAACATTTCACATTATTCTTGGTCAGATTTGCATCTGCAGCAACTTGGCTGTTTCAAGCTCTATTCCATACAAAGTCAGGATTGATTAAGTGGGTAAATCGGCAATAATTCATCTGGACCTGAGTGACCAGCACCTTTCATAAACAAGGAATGCTGGCTCCCTCATGTGAGTAGTGGTGCATATCAGGCTTCCCTGCAGTGCCTCAAGATTGTGGCTTATTGCTGGTGGATGGATGCTCAACCCCATGCATGCTATCTGTATGCCCCTGCTTTTATATTAGGCAGACTCAAGAAATATCTTTATATGGCAATGACGCATCTCATTCTCAGTTGGTAGGCTGTGAGCTATTCCAAGCCCCAGTCTCCACAAGAATCACAAAGATGTTATTGCTTCTACAGTAATCCACACAATGCCCCCCACCCCCCAAGGGAGAGGCAATAAGGCAAAGCCTCATTGCTTCTCACTCTCTTCATGCAAATTCCTACAAGTGCTTTAACTGTCAAGTAAAGTAGAGGCATGTGGTTTGTCATCAGTGCCTTATCCCACTATGCCAGAGAAGCTGGCAGGAAACATGGCAGTGAGAACTGCCAGACAAGGCATGTACTTAGTGGAGAGTGCCCATTACTCCAGAAGTGGGTTTCTTCCCTACCAAAACACACACAAGTGCATTACAAACCAGTCTACCTGTATATTAGTTTTGCTAAAACAAAAATGAGTGCAGCTAACAACCATTTAAATCACAATGGTTTCTCACATGCCCACTACCTGGATGAGGACATCTTTTTGGAGAGATGTGATTTAAAAGAAAAAAGGGAATGATAATGCATGCCCCAACTGCAGAGGATGTTGTGAGAATGTAGCTGTGAAAAAAGTAGTAGACTGGATAACTAAGTAAAAGAGAGAGAAGGGCCAAATCAGTAAATATTTAATTAAATATTTGGTTTTATAGTGCTTTTCTGAGTGTAGTATATTATCTGTATTGTGCATGGAAGTGCTGCATAGTAAATTAAGATTAGTTTCTATTTTCTTGTCTATTTGCTACCCGTACTTCAGGCAAAAGCACTTGCGAAAACTTAGCTGCATATATTTTATCTGATCAAATGTCTTTATTGGTAGAAATTTAGTTGAATAATTATTTCCATGAAATTTTTATAGTGTTTTATAGTTTCCAGGTTGAATATATAGAACCAGTATGGAGAACACCATTCCATTTTTTTTAAGACAAAGATTTGTGATGTGCCTCAAGGAATTTATAAGCTGGGTAAATCATCTTCTTCATCTTCTTCAGTAGTTCTAAAATATATAGCCATTCTGTTGGCAAAGAGTGATAAACCCTGACTGGGGTTTGATTAGTAGCTTAGGTGACTGATAAAGTGGCATGGAGGGATGGTCATTACCATCCGTGACAGCAGGACAGTTTTCTGTGCTTGTTCTGTGATGATCCCTGGTGGTGCCTGGGGACATCACTATGAGAGGTGTGGTCCAAGTAAGGACAGGGTGGGGGCATAGCTGAGCTGCTGCAAAGGTGGGGCAAAATGTTGCATTTCCCCATTGCATGCCTACCCCATGAACATTACTATCGGACCATAAGGGAGGAGGACGATGGGAATTGGTATAGGCCACAAAATAGAACTCCCTTGTGGATAGTGATGGTCATACCTCCAGGATGCTCTTAAGATCTCCACTGTCCCCTGCCTTATTGTTGGGAAGTCTAGTGGTTAGGAAGTGGCTTTTAGACCCAGCAATGGATGTGAAGCACTTGATAATGAGCCACAGGATGATGCAGTGGGTAGACAAATAGCACCCCCCCCAAAAAAAATTTGAATCTACCAAAAGGTTTTACTTAAGGAGTCCTCTTAATTTAATATGCACTAGAAACTTAATTCTGAACCATATATTTACCAGTTTCTTATTGTGGCAAAATTTAATTGGCATTTCTGCATAAATATGTAACTAGTATGTCAGTAAAATGGAATTTGTGTGAAATTTCCAGATGTAGGCATTTCTTAACTTATACAATTAGCTGCCATCACTGGCAACAATATTGTTGTCACAGGAGATAATATTAATAACAGCATTTAATTAGATACTGTCTGGCAGTTGAAGGAATAAGTCTACCTCCTCCTCATATATGCTGCCCTTGCTCTCCATGTGGGACATACATAATTATATAACTTCATTTGCTAGCTTTGATCACAAATGCCAGATAGTTAGACCTGTGGATGCACTCAACAGAGCTCCTCATTCCTGAGGGATGACATGTAATGTAATACTTTGTCTTGCCCTCAGAAGGATATAGGTAAGGGCTGCATTCTTCTGAATGTAAATATTCAGATCTTACCTGAATCCTTCTGAAGAGGGATGCAGGAAAGGACTGCATTATTTTAACATAAATAAGTAACATATGATTTGTGTACCACCCAAAGAACATAATCCTCTCCTGTTGGTTAGGATGAAAGTGTAGAATCATGTCACTAGTTTGACAGTTGACTTCCTCAGTATTACAAAGTCATCTCTTTGAAACCAAACTGTGAAAACTTGAGTAAGGCTGTTTTTTGTGCATGCAAGAATCCTACCTGCACCCCTCATGTGAGGCAGACAACTCTGCATTTCACAGATTTATATCTATATATATTCTAAGTTCACATAACAATGGAGAAAATGGAAAATGCCACAGCTTCTGACAATTTTAGTGAGTTGACTTTGCACTATCAGCATGAAATACTGCTGAATTTCTTGAAATACCTCTCAGAGTTCAGCCTTGGTTATTAATAATATGGGTCAGCCTCACAGTCTGGCAGAGTTCATAGAGCCATAGGTTTTTACTAAGCTTATGATGAAAGGAGACCATTGAGAAGTTCATCCAAATCCCCTGTTACTGGGATAGACTAAGATTGTTCACCATTAAATAGATTTTCCCCATATACACCCTGTGAAAGTCACCCATGCTAGCTTTAAAGGCTGACAGGGATTTTTCTGCTTGATGGGTAACAGCAACCTATTCCAGAAACAGGATATACAGTACATTATGTGAGATATTTATCATGCCTTATAGGTTCATAGGTTCATAGGTTGGTACTAGGCTATCAGCCCTAGGGCTTATACAAGCCTAGCCATAACAATTCCTTGGCTATTTCTTCCCACACTATTTACTTCCCTGTACCCCTGTCTAGCAGGGTGACTGACGTGATCCCTGGGGTGAATTTCCTTTCTCCAATCCAATTGTCAAGGTTCCTTTTGAAGAAGGCCAAAGATACACTCTGCTTGACATGTATGGGCAATCTATTCCAGAGTCTGGGGAGTCTCTGGGTCAGGAACCTATCCCTCCAGCATGTTTTGTTTAATGTGATGACAAGGTTTAGATCCCTGGAGTATGTGGCTCTGAGGGATTGGGATTTCTTTAAGTGTAGCATGTCCAACAGCTGTGGGTTTGACATGGCCTTGTATGTTAAGCAGAGATCGCCTCTGAGTAAACGATATGTGACAGAGTATAGCTGGAGTTTTTTAAGGTGGTTAGCATAGGGCATCTGCTTTAGGCCTGTGATTCCTTTAGTGAGGTATTTCTGCAGCTTTTCCAGTTGTTGCAGATGTCTTGAGAGGTACATACCAAATGGGGTGTTGTATTCTATAATGGGTCTAATGAGGGATGAGTACAGTGGGACAATGACCTCCTTTTTTCTGGAAGAAAAGCCCTTAGTGATGAGGTGTGGCACATAGAAGGATTTCCTGACTGTAGTGGTGATGTGGTTATCGAAGGCGAGATGACTGTCCACCTGTGTCCCTAAGTCTCTTATCACACTTTCGGTGTTTAGTGTACTGCCACCTATATGGTAATTCACGGATACATGTTTTTTCCCAAAGGGGATAACTATACATTTCTTGGCATTGAGCTTGAGCCCATGGCTCTGGCACCAAGCATCTGTTTCTGTAAGGCCCTTTTGTAGAGTATCCACATAATTTGGAGATTCAATAATGGCTTCCAGTTTGCAGTCATCTGCAAACTTTGTTAGCCAGAGTCCCTTAGTGTTGGGCTGTACTTCAGAGAAGTAGATGCCAAACAAGAGCTGTCCCAGGACTGAACCATGAGATACTCCACTTGTCACTTGTCTGGAGCCGGATTTGGAGTCAGCTACTTTTACAGTGTGGGTTCTACCAGTAAGCCAGTTAGCAACCCATTGGGAGACGTAGGGATTAATGCCCAGCTTAGTAAGTTTATCTATGATTCCAGAGTGGGGGGTGGTGTCAAAGGCCTTGGCAAGGCCCAGATAGGCTGTGTGGACCACCTTACCCTTGCCAATGGCTCTGGAGACTGATTCAAAGAAGTCAGTCAGGTTTAGGAGACAAGATCGGAACTTCATGAGCCCAAACTGGGTGGGGTTCAGTGTTTAAAGGTTGCCAATGTCTTTGTTTATAAGTTTCATGATAATACGCTCCATGGTCTTGCAGATAAGGCTTGTCAGACTGATGGGACGGTAGTTTCCGGGATCCAAGGTGGATCCCCTTTGCGGAGTGGGATAACTGTAGCTCTGCACCACTCAGTGGGCATGAAACCTGAGGTGACGCTATGATTAAACATGGCACTTAGGTGAGGTGCCAGTTCATATTGTAGCTCATGTAGTATACAGCCTGGGATGTCATCTGGTCCCATGGATGCTGTATTCTTAGCTTTGGAGAGTGCGTTTTTTACCTGTGTGGCCATTATTACCAGAATTTGGCAATCTTCCGGTATTGAGATGGGCCATTTAGGGGGTGAGAGGGGGGTGAAGTTGGCACTGAATCGATCTGCCAGGATATTGGCAATATGCTTGGGATCAGTATATTTAATGCCATTCTGTTTTAGCTCAGAGCAGATCTGAGCATTGCCATTTAGATTCTTGACATAGTTATAGAATGCCTTGTGGTTGTCTTTGGAATCTTTGGCAATTTTATTTTTGTAACTAGTTTTGGAGGATTTTATGAGGGATCTCAGTTTCTTACTGAGGCTGGTAAGGGAGTTTTTTGCATCCTGGGATTTTCCTCTTTTCTGCAACAGTTTCTTCCTTTTCTTGTAAAGTTTGTTTATGGCAGGGGACCAACAGATTGGCTTCCTTTTTTTGAATGAGAGCATCTTGGTTCTATTTGGGATGGCATGATTCATGCATTAGTGGATGTGCTCATACAGTGTCTTAGTGTAGGATTCAGCATTTGAACTTTCAATTCCCGTCTGCATGGGTGTCATGAAGTTTGTCACTTCTGACTTGAGTAGCATGAAGTTGGCTTTGGAGAAGTTTTTTATGGAGGATTCCTTACTGTGGGGTGAGGGTGGGATGTGGATGTAAAGGGTGATTAGCTTATGGTCAGTACTGACTAACGAGGGGGTGACCATAGGTGTGGAGCATCGATTTCCCATGTTGGTAATGACCAGGTCTAGGATATTGGAGCCCCTGGTGGGACTATGGATTAGTTGATCCAGGGCATTAGAATTTATGAATTCCAAGAACCGTTGGGCAAAGGTGTTGGTACATGAGTAGTTTTCCCACTTAATGGCAGGGTAGTTAAAATCACCCAGTATTAGGGTGTTTGGTTCTATCTTAATATTTTCCAGTACGTTTAGAAAGGTGTAGTGAGAATCTTGGGGTATGGTGGGGGGATCTGTAGCAAGTTACAATGTGGAT
This sequence comes from Protopterus annectens, assembly GCF_019279795.1. Classification (NCBI taxonomy): domain Eukaryota; kingdom Metazoa; phylum Chordata; order Ceratodontiformes; family Protopteridae; genus Protopterus; species Protopterus annectens. Next base: position 559,694,998 of record NC_056737.1, on the reverse strand, counting down.
TGCAGTCTTACCTAGTGTTAGTTGCACCTGGAGAATTTCAGACGCATTATGTTGGGAAACTAGCCTGGTGGTATGAATATCCTTGGTGAATATTGACACTCCTCCACCTTTAGTGTTTCGGTCTTGGTTTGGTGGCCAAAAAGTGTGGTAAGAGTTGTAGCCTAGTATTGCAGGGGTGCTCTCTGGAGCTTTGAACCAGGTCTCAGTTACTGCACAGATATCAATGTTCTCCATTTTTAGGAGTGCCTCGAGAGAGTGCATTTTGAGGTTTAGACTTCTAGCATTGAGTAGCATTACCTTCAGATTTTGCATGCTTGTACCTGTTACGGTGGTGTTTTGTCCTTTGAACTTTGCCTAAAAAAGGCACTATAGGGGTGGCAAGAGCCTTAGCCAGTAACCTGAATCCCAGGGGGCGACAGATGCAGACCATCTCTGGCAAAGCATCGTGGTCTGTCAATCATGTCATCCCAGGCATTCAGATACTGGACCCCCTTTGAATGACACCAGAAGCTTAGCCAATTGTTGAAGACAATCATTTTGTCCTTATATTGTGGTATCATTCTGGGTGAAGGCAGGATGCTACTCAGGGCTAGGGTCATACCTGCCTGGGCCACATGATCTGAGAGCTCTTTCATGTCTCTTTTCATGTAGTCCAGGGAGGTACGTCTCAAGTCATTCACTCCAGCATGGACAATGACAGAGTCATATTTGTACTTGGTGTGGAGTGACTTGAGTGCATGCATTATGTGGCAGATCCTGGCACCCGACAGGCAACTGACTGTAATTTTCTCCTTGTACAACCTGGTGAGAGGGACATCAGTGTGCCGGACTATAGAGTCACCTATGACTAAAGTGTTAGGTACACTGTCTTGCCTTAGGGGCTGTTGCTGGGTGGCACACTGGTGTTGTGAACTATGTGACACTTTGGTTGTGATTGGTGTTTGTTTGCGTTTCAGCTTCAGAGGTCCTTGTTGCTTAGGCAGGTTACAGTTAAGGGCCACTGCATATGTGGATTTAGTGTTGCTATATGTGGGTGTTGGTGGTGTGGGTTTAGAAGGGGTATGTGTTGCTTGAGGTGTAGTGTGGGTGTTAACCTTCTCCTCTTGACTGTCTAGCACAATCTTGGGTGGAGAGAGCTTTGCTTCCATTTTGGCTATGTAAGTGCATCTCTCACAGGTTGTAGAGTTGGGTGGTAGGAGGACAGGGTCGTCTGTGTACATGAGGCAATTGCTGTATTGCCCCAGTATGCCCAGATTCACTAGGTGGACAGGCGAAATCACCAGAAGCTGACTCTTGGACATGCCTGGTTTGGTGCTTTTTTTTTTTTTTTTTGTAGAGTACAGGAGCTGTTTTCCCTTACCTTAGTAAGGTACTTTGCAATTATAGGCTGTTTAGTGCCTACTATTAATTTATCCTTATTAACAAGGAGAGTTGAGTGCTTGTATCAGTTTAAGGCTTCCTAGTGCTTTCCAGCAGGTATTAGAGAAATTGCTAGTCACAGGGATGCTTAAAGGTAAGATGAAAAAAATGCACACTGCAGTGTGCACTAGAGAAGTTAGATGTGAAAGTAGGCAACTTAAGTTTTACCTGTTTAAAAAGTTAAGGTTTAGTGGAGAGTTACTATTTTTAAACCAGCAAGATGGGTTGAAAGGGGTGGTCACTTTTGTATTATGGTACTATGGAATACAGTAGGATGGCCAATAAATTTAAATAGTTGAAGGGGAGGGATTTCAAAAATGATGATTTTGTGATTACTCACACAAGCCAGTGAAAGTAGAGAGGAAATGAGATATATGGTCAGAATAACATAAGAAGCAGGCAACTAGAAAGACAGTGGTATTTAACAAGACAACTCTAACTGGGTAGGAGGACGGGAAAGAATTCTGCCTGACTCAGAAAGGAGAGAGAGCTGTGGTCTCTTTTGAAGTTTTAATATGCTGTTAAAGCAGAATGCAAGTAAAACACAAGGTAAAGAAAATAAACCACAGTATTCAAAATATAGAAAGGCAATAAAGTAACACAAAATACAAAAAAATAAAAGGAAACTAACCTTTCCTTCACAGCAAAGTGTAGCAGAGTCTTGATGAGCCTTTCTGGTAATGCTCTGAAATGTTTTATTTTACCCCTTAAATAGAAGGTTTGGTTCCTAGCTCCACCCCCTCAGTTAAATTATTAACCTTAAATGTCCTCTTCTATCTTATGAATTAGTCTTAAATTGATAAGTTCTAATTTCTGCCTGACTCAGTTCTAATTTCTGCCTGACTCAGAAGAGAGAAAGCTGTGGTCTCGTTTGAAGTTTTAATATACAGTTAAAGCAGAATGCAAGTAAAACACAAGATAAAGAAAACAAACCACAGTATTCAAATATAGAAAGGCAATAAAGTAATACAAAATACAAAAAATAAAAGCAAATTAACATTTCCTTCACAGCAAAGTGTAGCAGAGTCTGGATGAGCCTTTCTGGTAAACCTCTGAAATGTTTTATTTTACCCCTTAAATAGAAGGTTTAGTTCCTAGCTCCACCCCCTCAGTTAACAAATTATTAACCTTAAGTGACCTCTTTTATGAATGAGTCCTTAATTGATCAGTCCTAATTTCTGCCTGACTCAGTTCTAATTTCTGCCTGACTCAGAAGAAAGAGAGCTGTGGTCTCTTTTGAAGTTTTAATATGTTGTTAAAGCTGAATGCAAGTAAAACACAAGGTAAGGAAAACAAACCACAGTATTCAAAATATAGAAAGGCAATAAAGTAATACAAAATACAAAAAATAAAAGCAAACTAACATTTCCTTCACAGCAAAGTGTAGCAGAGTCTGGATGAGCCTTTCTGGTAAAGCTCTGAAATGTTTTATTTTACCCCTTAAATAGAAGGTTTAGTTCCTAGCTCTAGCCCCTCAGTTAACAAATTATTAACCTTAAGTTACCTCTTCTATCTTATGAATGAGTCCTTAATTGGTCAGTTCTAATTTTTGCCTGACTCAGTTCTAATTTCTGCCTGACTCAGAAGAGAGAGAGCTGTGGTCTCTTTTGAAGTTTTAATAGGTTCATAGGTTCATACTAGGCTATCTGCCCTGGGGCATTTATAAGCCTAGCCCGATTGTGTTTGGCTTATGCCACCCCTTGATTTGAGTATACTGTGCCCTTTTTAAAGTTTAGTTTACTGTGCCTCTGTCTAATAGTGACATGGAAGTAATCCCCGGGACAAACCTACGATCCCCCATCCACTCATCAAGATTCTTTTTGAAGAGAGTCAGTGAGGTGCTCTGCCTAACATGAATTGGAATTCTATTCCAGAGTGAAGGGAGCCTCTGGGTTATGAATCTGTCCCTCCAGCATGTTCTATTTATTTCTGTGCTGAGGTTCAAGTCCCTCTAGCGCGTGACTCTAAGGGATTTAGATTTACTGAGGTAAAGCATGTCCATTAATTCTGGGTTGGACATAGCTTTATATGTCAGGCATAGATCGCCTCAGAGTAGGCGGTATGCAACTGAGTAGAGCTGGAGTTTTTTTAACCGAGCAGCATATGGCATCTGCTTGAGTCCCTTGATCCTCCTGGTGAGGTACTTTTGGGGTCTTTCTCATTGCTGCAGGTGTCGGGTAAGGTACATCCCAAAGAGGGCATTGTACTCTATGATGGGCCTGATGAGGGATGAATAAAGGGGCACGATTACCTCTCTTGATCTAGATGTGAATCCTTTCATGATGAGGTGGGCTATGTAGAAGGTCTTTCTAACCACTTTGGCAATGTGGTTGTCAAAGGAGAGATTGCTATCAACTTGGGTCCCCAGATCCCTAATTACATTCTCTGTACTTAATGGGTTACCACCTATGTGGTAATTTGTGGGCACATTGTTTTTGCCAAAGGGTATGACTATACACTTTTTGGCATTTAGCTTTAGACCATGGCTCTGGCACCAGTTATCTGTCTCTGCGAGACCTTTTTGAAGGATGTTTGTGTCAGCTGGAGAGTTGATTATGGCGTCCAGTTTGCAGTCATCTGCGAACTTGGTGAGCCATAGTCCTCCCACGTTGGCCTGTACCTCAGAAAAGTAAATACCGAACAAGAGAGGTCCCAGGACAGAACCTTGTGGGATGCCACTTGTGACCAGTTTCGAGTCTGACATGGCTCCAGCAACTCTGACTCTTTGGGTTCTGTCTTTGAGCCAGTTTGTGACCCATCTTGTGACATAGGGGTTTATATTTAGGCTGGATAGCTTATCTATGATGCCCAAGTGGGATATTGTGTCAAATGCCTTTGCGAGGTCCAGATAGGCTGTGTTGACTACCTTCCCTTCATCTATGGCCTTGGTGACTGTTTTGAAGAAATCAACCAGGTTCAAAAGGCTGGATCTGCCCTTGATGAAGCCAAATTGGGTTGGATCTAGTGACTGTAGGTCCCCAATGTCTTTGTTTATGAGTTCCATGATGATCCTCTCCATAGCCTTGCAGACTAGGCTAGTCAGGCTTATGGGGCGATAGTTTCCAGGGTCCGTAGAGGCGCCACCCTTGTGGAGTGGGACCACTGTTGCTGTACGCCATTCTTTGGGCACATATCCTGTAGTGAGGCTGAGATTGTACAGCAGTTTTACTTGAGGGATTAGTTCTTCTTGGAGTTCATGTAGGACGCAACCCGGGACACCATCTGGTCCAATGGAAGCAGTGTTTTTTGCTTTGGAGAGGGCGGCCTTCACCTGATTATCAGAGGTGTTTGGGAGGCTGCACTCTGCCAGGATAGATACTTGCTCTTTTGGGGGGGATGGGGTGGAGAAGTTTGCACTGAACCTGTCTGCAAGGATATTGGCAACGTCTGTGGGTTCAGTGTATTTTTTGTCATTTAGAATCAACTCAGAACAGGTCTGGGAGTTACATCCCAGGTTCCTAACATAACTGAAAAAAGCCTTATGATTGTCTTTAGTGTCCTGTGCAATTTTTCTCTTAAAGCTGGCCTTGGAGGATTTTATGAAGGATCGTAATTTTTTGCTAGTACTGATCAGAGATGCCTTCCCTTTTAGGGATTTTGCTCTATCATGTAGTAGCTTCCTCCTTCTGTTGTACAGTTTATTTATGGCTGGGGTCCACCAGACTGGACGCCTGCCTTTGGATGATTGGGTCTTGATTTTGTTTGGGATAGCATGATCCATGCATTCCTGGAGATGTCTGCAGAATGCATTTATATAGGATTCTGCAGTTTGGGCCATAGTTTCCACTGGCCCTGGGGCCATGAAGGATTCCACTTCGGTTTTGAAAAGTGTGAAGTTCGCTTTTGAGAAGTTTTTCACTGTGGTTTTCTGGGCTGGGGGTGGGGGTCGGGATGTGGATATCCAGTGAAATTAATTTATGGTCTGATCTTACTAATGAGGGATATACTTCTGGTATGGAGCATAGAGTCCCCATGTTGGTAATGATCAGGTCTAGTATGTTATCCCCTCTTGCCGGAGTGGTGACTAGTTGTTCCATAGCATTTGAGTTTATACATTCCAGGAACCTTTGGGCTAAGGTGCTGGGGCTTGAGTAATGCTCCCAGTCTATGTTTGGGTAGTTGAAGTTGCCCAGTATAATGGTGTTCAGAGAGATCTTCATGTTCTCCAATGTTTTCAGGAAAGCCGAGTGGGATTCCTGACTTTGAGAGGGTGGTCTGTAGGACACTATAAACTGAAAAGCAGTCTTGCCCACTGTCAGTTGCACATGGATGGTCTCCGATACTTCGTGAAATGCCACTAACCTGGAGGTGTGGATATCCTTGATAAATATGGAAACTCCCCCTCCTTTTGTGGTTTGGTCCGGGTTTGGGGGCTGAAAAGCATGATATGAGGTATAACCTGGTAGTGATGGGGTGCTCCTGGAGCCTTGAACCAGGTTTCTGTCACTGCACAGATATCAATGTTCTCCATACTGAGGTGAGCTTTGAGTGCGTGCATCTTGAGGTTAAGACTTCTGGCGTTTAGCAGCATTACCCTTAGTTTCTTGTTCCTTGTGCTATCTATGGAGGTGGGTTTGACTTTTGAGCCTTGCCTAAAAAAGGCACTATGGGGATGGCAAGAGCCTTTGCCAATATCCTAAAGCCCAGGGGTGACAGGTGCAAGCCGTCCCTAGCGAAGCAACGTGGCTTGTCGAGCATGTCATCCCAGGCTGACAGACACTGGATCCCCTTTGAATGACACCAAAATTTTAGCCAATTGTTAAAATCGATTATTTTGTCTTTATACTGTGGCATCATTCTAGGTGAGGGTAAGATGCTGCTCAAGGTCATGGTCATACCGGCTTGGGCTACATGATCAGAGAGCTCCTCTATGTCTCTTTTCACGTAGTCGAGGGAGGTACGTCTCAGGTCATTCACGCCAGCATGTACAATGACTGCGTCATATTTGTATTTGCTTTGGAGTGACCTGACTGCTTACGTTATGTGGCGGATCCTAGCACCCAACAGGCAGCTCACTGTGACCTTCTCTTTATTCAACCTGGTGAGCGGGAAGTCAGTGTGTCTGACAATGGAGTCACCTATTACAAGAGTATCAGGTGTGTTATTCAGCCTTAAGGGGTATGAATGCTTGGCACACTGACTCTGTGTGCTATGTGTTATACGTGTTTCGTTTTGGGGTAGCGTTTGCTTGGATGTCTGCTTTGGAGGTCTCTGTTGCTTAGGTAGATTTTTATTTAGAGCATCCAAGTATGTTTTTGTGTTTTTATGTGTTTGTTTCGCTGTTGTGGTGGGACTATGTGATACTGGAATTGTGTTGTGTGAGGTTACCTTCTCCTCCTGACTGGTTACACCAGTTTTGAGATGAGAGGGCTCAGCCTCCACTTGGGCTATATGGTTGCATCTCTCACATATATTTGAACTTGTTTGGAGGAGGAGAGGGTTGTCCGTGTACATGAGACAGTTGAAACATTGTCTCAAAATTCCCAGATTCAGCAGCTGGACTGGAGAGGAAACCATTGACTGACCTATGGACATGCTAGAGTAATATAGGGAAATGAATTAAAATGGACCAATAGGGGACAAGGTAATCATAGAGAGTATAAGAGTAAGTGGTGCTTATGGTTTATTAGTGCTAACTTGTAAGATTACTTATTTGGACCAGTGAGGGGGCTTAGAATGAGAATATGGTGTTTAATTTGAGAGATAGAGCAGTTCTAAGGGAAAAAGTGAAGAGCAGACTTTGTGGAGCCAGGAATAGTTTAAACCCAATTAGGTGGCGCTGCCCGATGTTGCGCTATGCACAAAAACGCACAAAACCGCGCAAAAGTGGGTTTTAAGAGAGGGAGATCGAGGATTTTGGAATTGACCCAAAATGGCCAATAAAACTACAGTTTCAAGGCAGTAACCACTCCCACAGGGGCAGGCAGGCTGCTCAATGTTTATCACTGCCACTGATGAACACAGAGACTTCCCTTTAGCCCAAGCAAACAATGGCCTCCAAGAAACTTACAAACAGTTCAGAACAGCAAATCTGTAACTGAACTTTTTTAAATCTCAGAAAAGTGAGAAAAAAGCAAGATTTTTTTGTTTTTTAGTTTTTTTTCAAGGAAAGCAGAGGTTCACAAGTATCAACAAGTTAGAACAGTGCAGTAAATGACCCCACACTTGAGTGCTAGGCCAGAGACAGATAAAGTGCAAGTTTTAAGAAAAAAAGATTTTAAAAATAAGTGCACGCAGGAAATTCAGTAATCAGCTCTAGGTTGTGTTCTAAATACAGTTACCAACACAGAAATCAAGTTTAACAAGCCAGAAAATGCTCAAAAGTAGGCGGCAATGCAGAAAAACTTAACAAATAATCTGAAGCAAAATACTTAAAATCTCAAAAGTGACTCCTTTTTTCTCTCAGCGTTTTCTCCTCTTGGTGGGTGCTTCACCAACAGCCAACAAGTCTGAAAAGATGCCAAAACGACGAGGCAATCGGGTTTTAAGAGAGGGAGATCAAGGAGTTTAGAATTGACCCAAAATGGCCAATAAAACTACAGTTTCAAGGCAGTAACCACTCCCACATGGGCAGGCAGGCTGCTCAATGTTTATCACTGCCACTGATGAACACAGAGACTTCCCTTTAGCCCAAGCAAAGAATGGCCTTTAAGAAACTTACAAACAGTTCAGAACAGCAAATCTGTAACTGAACTTTTTTAAATCTCAGAAAAGTGGGAAAAAAGCAAGATTTTTTTTTTTTTTTTTTTTTTTTTTTCAAGGAAAGCAGAGGTTCACAAGTATTAACAAGTTAGAACAGTGCAGTAAATGACCCCACACTTGAGTGCTAGGCCAGAGACAGATAAAATGCAAGTTTTAAGAAAAAAACGATTTTAAAAATAAGTGCACACAGGAAATTCAGTAATCAGCTCTAGGTCATGTTCTAAATACAGTTACCAACACAGAAATCAGGTTTAACAAGCCAGAAAATGCTCAAAAGTAGGCGGCAATGCAGAAAAACTTAACAAATAATCTGAAGCAAAATACTTAAAATCTCAAAAGTGGCTCCTTTCTTCTCTCAGCATTTTCTCCTCTTGGTGGGTGCTTCACCAACAGCCAACAAGTCTGAAAAGATGCCAAAACCACGAGGCAATTGGGTTTTAAGAGAGGGAGATCAAGGAGTTTGGAATTGACCCAAAATGGCCAATAAAATTACAGTTTCAAGGCAGTAATCACTCCCACAGGGGCAGGCAGGCTGCTCAATGTTTATCACTGCCACTGATGAACACAGAGACTTCCCTTTAGCCCAAGCAAGCAATGGCCTCCAAGAAACTTACAAACAGTTCAGAACAGCAAATCTGTAACTGAACTTTTTTAAATCTCAGAAAAGTGGGAAAAAAGCAAGATTTTTTGTTTTTTTGTTTATTTTTTTAAGGAAAGCAGAGGTTCACAAGTATCAACAAGTTAGAACAGTGCAGTAAATGACCCCACACTTGAGTGCTAGGCCAGAGACAGATAAAATGCAAGTTTTAAGAAAAAAACGATTTTAAAAATAAGTGCACGCAGGAAATTCAGTAATCAGCTCTGGGTTGTGTTCTAAATACAGTTACCAACACAGAAATCAAGTTTAACAAGCCAGAAAATGCTCAAAACTAGGCAGCAATGCAGAAAAACCTAACAAATAATCTGAAGCAAAATACTTAAAATCTCAAAAGTGGCTCCTTTCTTCTCTCAGCATTTTCTCCTCTTGGTGGGTGCTTCACCAACAGCCAAGAAGTCCGAAAAGACACCAAAACCATGAGGCAATTGGGTTTTAAGAGAGGGAGATCAAGGAGTTTGATATGTTGTTAAAGCAGAATGCAAGTAAAACACAAGGTAAAGAAAACAAACCACAGTATTCAAAATATAGAAAGGCAATAAAGTAATACAAAATACAAAAAGTAAAAGCAAACTAACATTTCCTTCACAGCAAAGTGTAGCAGAGTCTGGATGAGCCTTTCTGGTGAAGCTCTGAAATGTTTTATTTTATCCCTTAAATAGAAGGTTTATTTCCTAGATCCACCCCCTCAGTTAACAAATTATTAACCTTAAGTGACCTCTTCTATCTTATGAATGAGTCCTTAATTGATCAGTTCTAATTTCTGCCTGACTAAGAATAGAGAGAGCTGTGGTCTCCTTTGAAGTTGTAATATGCTGTTAAAGCAGAATGCAAGTAAAACACAAGGTAAAGAAAACAAACCACAGTATTCAAAATATAGAAAGGCAATAAAGTAATACAAAATACAAAAAAATAAAAGCAAACTAACCTTTCCTTCACAGCAAAGTGTAGCAGAGTCTGGATGAGCCTTTCTGGTATGTTTATCCAGCCCCTCAGTTAACAAATTATTAACCTTAAGCGACCTCTTCTATCTTATGAATGAGTCCTTAATTGATCAGTTCTAATTTCTGCCTGACTCAGAAGAGAGAGAGCTGTGGTCTCTTTTGAAGTTTGAATATGTTGTTAAAGCAGAATGCAAGTAAACCACAAGGTAAAGAAAACAAACCACAGTATTCAAAATATAGAAAGGCAATAAAGTAATACAAAATGCAAAAAATAAAAGCAAACTAACCTTTCCTTCACATCAAAGTGTAGCAGAGTCTGGATGAGCCTTTCTGGTAAAGCTCTGATTTTTTTTTTTTTTTTACCCCTTAAATAGAAGGTTTAGTTCCTAGCTCCACCCCCTCAGTTAACAAATGATTAACCTTATGTGACCTCTTCTATATTATGAATGACTCCTTAATTGATCAGTTCTAATTTCTGTCTGACTCAGGTCTAATTTCTGCCTGACTCAGAAAAGAGAGAGCTGTGGTCTCTTTTGAAGTTTTAATATGCTGTTAAAGCAGAATGCAAGTAAAACACAAGGTAAAGAAAACAAACCACTGTATTCAAAATATAGAAAGGCAATAAAGTAATGCAAAATACAAAAAATAAAAGCAAACTAACCTTTCATTCACATCAAAGTGTAGCAGAGTCTCGATGAACCTTTCTGCTATAGTAGTCTTTATATGGATTAGTTCTTTAGAACATTTGTTTGTTTACCACTGGTTCTAGTTAAGTGAAGAAGTTCAAAGAGTTCTTGGTTATTCATATTATGGAAGGCTGAGCAGAAACACTCCACAGTACTCTGTATAAGATTTTGTAGAAGGGACTCGGTGTTTAGTGTATCAGATTAGCTAAGGGTGCTGAGACTACAGACCTTTTTGTTCAGGAAACACTGAGATGTGTTAAACTGGCTTAGATGTTTAGTGAGATGTGCACTGAGGGTTACATTCAATGATGGTCCTAATAAGGGATGCAAATGAGCATTAGCTAGCCATATGGGGATGAAAGTCCATATGTATAAGGGCCATTATAAAAAACACAGAGGGCCAATGAAATATGATTGTTTAGTGGTGAAGCAGAATGGATGCACTAAGCAATTCCTCTCACTTACGCAAACTAAGTTGGTTTCCATTCATTGGACTATGTGTTATGTGCCCAACTTGCTTCCACTTCAACACTTTGGTGACACTGATGGGTACTATAAGCCACACATGGCTGCATGTATATAACACTTCTCAAGGAGGCCTTGAGCAGTTGGAATAGATGGGTTTTACTTGCATCTGACTTGCCAGCATTTTTTTGGCTGACTGCACAATATTTGCAACTGCTGATATCGTTCTCTTTAGGATGACCATTGCACATGGCATGTACATTCTTCCATCTGACCTTCCTTTTACATCTGTTTTACAGAATATATATTTTTGAGAGTACAAATCTTTCTGGGTTACAATAGAGTTAGGCATTTTATCAGCTGAAGATACATACTGCATCACTGTGGCATTGTATCATAGTTTTATTGTATAACAATATTTTATCTTTATTCAGCTATGGAGAACACCTTATAAAGCATTTTTCCATCAAGACTTTGGAATAAGACAAGTTCTAATATGTGTAGTTGTATGAAACTCATTTAATGTTTGTGAATTCCAACCATTATGTTAAAAAAATGCAACATGGAATGTCAAATACAAATCCAGAGAACTATATATGAATGAGATAAATGTAAATTAATTAACTAATTAAATAAATAAGTAGTCCTTGAGCAGTAGCAATAAGGGACCTTGTCTTTGTTTTAGGAGTACAGTTCTGGCTAGTCATGGGAGTAGACAGATGGAAAAATCAATGAACCTTGATTTTTTTACATGTTTAATTTATAATGTCGAATTACAGATGAACATTTTAGTTGTAGAAAGAAAAGATGCAGCCAAGCATCATTTTGGAGACTGTAAAATAACCTTCAAAATAGTAACAGTAGGACTCTGTACAGAACTGGAAACAAAGCAGCATGGTGTAAGAAGAAACCTTTTGCTGCTGTGCAGAACAGCATGCAGACAGGTAGAAATGCAGTGTATAAAACATATAACATTACCAAGCATACTTTTTAAAGGAAACACTTGCATCTTGACTCAAAGGAAATTGATCAGTAGAGTATTGTTTAAAAAGACTGAGGTTTTTGATGTAGGATATTCATGTCTTTATGCAGAATGGGTGAGGAAGACATTTTGAAATCTGTTTCATTGTTAACATCTTCAATGAAAAGAAGTATATGGCGCATTCTTGGGAAAAAAAGTTAACATGTTAAAGTATTCTGCTTTTTATATGAAGTTTACCCCACTGTGCTAAAAGTATTCATATCACCCTAAGGAATGGATCTGCATTTTTTTTGTAAAATATGAGCTTTAGACTTTAGTCAATCCTGCACAAAAAATAAATGTATTTCAGCTTTCTAATAGGCCTGAGTAAGAACAAAATAATGATAGGGAAACTTATTTCAAATATGGGAACTGAGACATTTTAGAGATGGCTATATCATTACCTCAAACACAGAATGAATTTGGACCACAGGAGAATGTACAAAGATTTGACACGTAGACTAGAAGACAAAACTGGTAAAAATTAAAATTTTTGCATACATTTAGATGAAGAACAGCAGAAATCAGCATGTGAGGAATGATTTAGTGTGAGATGTAGCATTTCCAGTATGTGAGGGAGGTTAGAAAGTGAAGAATGTGGTTAGTTCGAAAGCTGAAGGGAGTTAGCACAGTCATAAAACTGGAGTTATTGCTAATAAAGATGGAGTTTAAGAAATAAACTGCTATTGTTAATATTTCCCATCACTGCCATAACCATGCCAGTAAAGTAGTTACAGGGGAGTGTCACATAAAGAAGAACACAGAAAGGAAAGGGAATGGAAACAGAATGGTAGACAGTAGAGGATAGAAAAGATGATTATGGTATCAGGTTTAGACAAAGAAGATAAACAGACTAGCCACATATACAGAGTTGGGACAATGGTGGTGTACCATATCAAGTATGTGGTTAAATAATATTTATGATTATGCCTAGAGTCTGCTGAGGTTGTGCAATCATAGAGGAGGTTAGATTTTGAATGGGGCTAAGCTTAGTTTGCCAACACTTTCTTCAGGTCTATCATTTTGCTCATCCAGCTGTAATTCATATTAATGCAGAAACATCCTGGCAAGGAATGCCTACACATCACAATACAGAATCACTATAGCAACTGTGAAAATACCACTTAATCATTAAGAAGTAGGGGGGGATTGTCAGAAGATAGAGGCTTTATTCTATCTCCTGGGAGTTACAACAAAACAAGAGTCTGATGATTTCTGAGGAAACGTGGCTGAAGCCCAGAAATCTTTAATCTTGGAGAATAGCTCATCATGATATGAACAAAGACTCTATGGCATCATGGAACAGGAAACAGTCATCTCAGGTTAATCATCCTGAGTGGCCCATCAAGTAGTAAAGGAATTTGCCCTCTGAATATAGTGTACACTAAGGATGCTTTAGTGCTCATAAACCATTCTACAAATAAGTAAAGCAGATATGATAGGATCAGGTCATCAGTACTGAATTACTTTTTTTTTTGAAATCTCCACAGCAGCACATAATTAGTACTCCAGCTGTAGTGACCAAACACCTGAGGAGTGAAAAAATGGCTCACAATCTAAGTCTACCATCCTTCAGTTGAGACATTAAAGCAGGCCCCATCTGACTGAGTTGGGACTAGCTAAGATGGATGTAAAAGATTCCACTGCACCTGCTGAAAGGAGTTTGATATATTGATTGATTATATATTGTAAAGATTCTTTCATCCACTGCATTATATTTCACAATGCTTTTAACAACCAAATTATTTAATAATAAAAATTTCCACAAAATATCTCCAGCCTCATAAAAATATTCAAATCTTTCCCTTCTGTTTTTATTGCTTTTTCAGTATCATCCTTATGACCCTCACACTGATATATTAAATATTTTTTCTATTATCATGTTACACCATTCCTTTCTAGCTTTATTAACTCTACCAGTCTTAATTTACCATTACTTTGTCCTATAATCATATTACTCATATCTTTTCTTTCCATCATCTCTTCCTTTTTTTGTCTTTCCCTTTACATTTTTTCCTTCTCTCCATATTTGATGTCCAGTGTTTCCTCTATAAAGTTACCTTCCTTCTCCTTCGTTTCTTTGTTACTCCAAAAAATACATAGATGACAGATATGCAACTGGATTTTTTCCAATTCAAACCTCCTCCTCTTTTCTTATTTTATATATATATATATATATATATATATATATATATATATATATATATATATATATATATATATATATATATTTGCCCATCTAACTGGACTGGGTCTTAATCCCCAAATAAAACTGACACAAATCTGTAGCTATTCTTTTTCCAGTGTTCCCAAGAAAATGTGTGTGTGTGTGTGTGTGTGTGTGTGTGTGTGTGTGTACACACACACACACACACTTTATGTATTTCACATATACTCTCTTTTGAAAGGATAAATAGGAAGTTTCCACCAAATGACTTCTTTATTTCATGCAGAAAGTTTCTGCAGTGTTCTTGTTCCCTTGTTTGACAAAACCGATAATATATTTAGTTCATTTCTAGTAAACTATATTCCATTTATCATTTTTTATTTCATCAAACCCTTTACTTTTTGACTCATTTAGCATTAATCTTCATTACTTAACTCCCACTTCATCCTTGTCACAGTTTCTCTCATCCATATTATATTTTTGTTACAATATCTAATTCATCTGGGTATGAAAGACATATTAGTGTTACTGCACCATTTCAATTTCATATCCTACTTCTGTCATTTAGCTAGTAAATGTGCATATTATTGTACTCATTATAAGCATAAATAAATGCATAATCAATGGACATCCTTGCTTCACCACTTTTTTAACTTGTATTTTCTTTCCTAACGAACCATTTACTATAATCACCCAAGACATCTCATAAGACTTATTTAATACTTTTATTGTTTCCCAAATGTATAATCCTCTAAAATATCCCACAATGCCACATGATTTACTGAATCAAAAGCTTTTACTATATAACAACTATATAACATGCAACCGGGCTTAAATCCTTTCTCCCATAAAGTTGCATCTGTTACTACTTTTTTTATTAGTAACATTTTCTTCACTTGTGTTCCTTTACTCAATATATCCTTTCTCCTATGACTTCATCCAACATTATCTCCAGTCTTTTTTATTTTCATAAAGATTTTATAATCAGTATTCCCTAGTGTTATCTGCCTCTGGTTCTTAATATTTGTGTCATCTTTCTTCTACATAAATTTAATCATCCCATCACATATCTCTTTGTATTCTATCTCTTCATCTAACCACTCATTCAGTATTTCCACAAATATGTCTATTTCCTTTATACTCATCCCTTTATAATACCCATATAAGACTGATGATGATTCTTCCTTCCCTTTTTTTATTACATCTTTCAACTTTTTATCATTCCACTGCTTTTTCTAAATTACATTTTGCTCTATCTGAAAATTTCTTTACTTTCTATCTTCTTCTTCTTTCAGTTTCTCCTTTCCTACACATAGTAGAAAAAATGTAAAAACAATATCCATAATTGCTTCTTGTTTACATTTTGCTACCTCATTTTCATCTAACATTCCATCCATCTTAGCTTCTATTGTTTTTACTCCTTTCCTGAATGGGTAAAAATGTCTTCTTTCCTTTTTAAAATAATTTCTGTCCATACAATATTGTCTTAATATTTCCTTTTTCTCATAAAGTTTTTTCTATTTCTCATACTCAGTCACTTCATTCTTCCATTACTTTTTCAAAATTGTTCAACATAGAGTGATTGATCGTCTAAAGCTTCACATTTTCATAGCTTTGATCTGTGAACAGTGGTGCTATATGGATGTGCAAATCCTGGACTTTAAGCAAGAATATCTTCATATGAAGAAATTGTTGTAAACATGCCACTCATCACAAAAGTGTAACACGCTTAATGCATTAGTGTTAGGGGGACAGCCACTGAGCAGTTAAGGGGCTTCAAACTAATGTGTATGAGTATGATTCATTGACATGAATCTATAATGAGCTCATTTGCATACTGAGTAAATAGCCCTGAGTTTACACTACTAAGCATCAGTTTTTAAGGAGAATACAGAGATGCGTTGGTAGATTGGTTGGTTCTTGTGCACACCTGAACATTTTGCTAAAGGAGTCACTTAGGTAAATGTTTCATTTTGGTGCTTGTGCATACCTGGGCATTTTACTGAAGGGGTCATTTTAGGAAATAATGAATTTGTGTGTCAGAGAAATGCTTGTGCATATATGGTTAGACTGCTGAAGTGATCCATGGACAAAATAATTTATTGCATAATTTTAGCATTTGTGCATACTTAAGACAAACTAATGAAGGAGTTCCTGGAGAAATATTTCATGTGTGTGTTAGGGAAGTGCCTGTGCATACCTGGACAAACTACTGAAGGGATGGCTAAGGCATGTTCCTGGATTGCAACTCCAATATCAAAGGTGACTCATCACTTTTAACAGTGGATGTGAGTAACACAAGGATGCTGAACTATAAACTGCAAACTGCCTCATAAGCATACTACATTTTACAACATTTCTCATTTGCATCTCATTATTTTTAAGAACTTTCATATTAGTATAAATGGCCTCTATGAATTTTGCCTTCGCTATGTTCATTTGTAAGCACCAGGAATAATCCTATCACATTTTTGTGCAAGTTGCAGTGAGTATCTGCCATAGTTTCATATTCCACTTTATTTCTGTTTTTTTTAATCCTTCTCTTTACTTCCAACAAGTAAATTTGAATTTTTTAAACACTACCCATCATCGTGTCCAGATTTTATAAAATAAACTCATCGCCATATTCTTTTAGTAGCTATCGACCTTCCCCTTCATTTCTCTTTTTTTAACTTCCATTTTCTGTTAACTATTTATTCCCTTTCCATCTTTCATTATTTCTCTATTATCACTTAACACAGCTCATATTGCCCTGGGATCTGAAAAATCTAAATCTTTTACCCTGCCTGCCACTTTGTTCATGTCACCGGAACACATAGCATATAATATGTCTGTTTTGAAAGTTCTGCTTTGTATGCACATGCTCTCTTTTTTCTGTTTTCAAGTTTCCACATTGCATCATTTCTATTGTCACCATTACAGCTTGAGTTATTATTCCTTTTAGTTTTCTGGCCTTACAGTTAAATTCATGACATGATAACTATAGCATACTTTATTTAATTCTTCAAACATTTTCCTTTCTGACATATTTGTGTATGCCTATACTACTGTTAACCTCATAGGAGCAAAGGACAATTTTCAAATGAAAAACATTATGACATGGGACACCTGGAGTGATGACTTTGTCTATGTCATGGCCCTGTTGGTTAGGTCATAGTTGAAATAAAAATACTTAACACCACTGGCAAAGCACTGAAAAACAAAACTGAATAACAAAAACATTCTTAAACAACAATAATGGTAATAGTTCTAGAAATTCTTCTTTTCAGCTTCAGTTTCCCAATGTGAATAATATAGGGGTGAAGGAAGAGGAAGAACAAGTCAGGAATCCAGAAAGAAGGGAAAGAGATGACGGAAAGAGTTTGTACTTGTAAACTGCATAATTTAAGTGATTCAAGCTGACTTGTGAGCAGGTTAGCATTTTAGAAAAAGGCTTCTCTTTTATTCCATCTACTGGAACTAATATTACTGATATTGTTATTGATTTAAAACTTTTTGTTAAGAAGCTCAGTTTGAACTATATCTTTGATGGGGTTAACATCATTTCTGAATGTGACATTTCTATTAGAAAGCTTAGTTCTGCTAAGCCTAAATTGTTGCTGACTCAATGTATTTTCAGATTTCTGAAAATGGGACATTAGGGTGTTAGTAAAGAGAAAACCTTGTAAGAAATTCTGCAGTTTGAATACGGATGAAATGGTTTCTCTTAATTCCCTTAGGAATTGCAAAGACTATTGTTTTATGAAAGTTGATAAGGGGAATGACATGGTCATTATGAATACATATGATTATAAATCAGCTATTACTCATTTTTAAGTGAAAAAAGAACTATACCTTGGTTAGTGAATATTTTGTTAGGAAGCGCTTTCTTAACAGAGACAATTGTCTGTTAGAGCTACTTAACCAAGGTTATATTGACCTGCCAACATCTGAGTTTCTTTTGTTTGAGGAACCACAATTAGGTATCCTATCTGGGGTCCCTAAAATGCATAGGAATATGGTCAAACCTCCATTTAGACCGATAGTATCAGACAAGAGAAGTGAGACTGTTACTTTTTATTTGGATAATCTGTTAAATCCCCTGACTTTGAAAACTATTTTCTTAACGATTCTTGGGAGTTTTTGAATTTATTAAAGAAGTATACTTTTACAGGTGGTGAAACTCTACTTGCAGTTGTTGATATTGAGTCTTTACATACATCCATCCATCAATCAGGAATTTGATATTTATTTTGTTAACAACTTCCTTACCCATTACAAAGACTTTGGGGAGATTAAAATTAATAGTATTTGTTTACTTTTAGAATTAGTATTATCTAACAATTGGCCACTGCTTTTGTTATACAGGTTCTTTGTTGGTGGGAGGTCACTGTGTTGTCAAATTTAGAAGGCTTTAAATATGTCTCCTTTTATAGGAGATATATTGATGATTTATTCTTCTGTTGGACCAGTACTGCATAAGAATGGCACACTTTTCTTGAGGATATCAATTTTAACAGTGGAGACTTGATATTTAATTTGAGTGGTATCGGGACAACAGTTAGTTTTTTAGATCTTTGTATTTCTATGGATATCCAGATCAAAGCTTTTCCTAGTACTATTCATCATAAAGACACGTATTCAAACAATTTCTTACATTTTAAAAGTATGCACACTAATTTATGAAAATGAATATTCTTCATGGACAAATTATTCATCTTAGTCGGTTGATTAGTGATGATAATTTATTGTACAAGGAAACTGAGAGAGTATAATAGATATGTTTGTTTTGAGAGGCTATCCAATAGCAAAACTAACTGAGATTAGGGATGAAATTATTGGAGCAAGGTACACAAAATTTCTCTCATTTTATTAAATGATCTCACCCCCAAGGAAAAAAATTGTTGATTCTAAACATGATGTAAAGAATTTTGCTTTCTATGTTCCAATTTGTGTGAATTCCTATGATATTAAGAACATTTTAGTTGACAATTTGAAGGTTATTCTGGGAAATGGTGAAATTGCATGTGTAGTGGTAAACCACCCTCAATTTATTTATCAGAAAGTTTCCAATTTAAAATCTTTATTGGAATTTAGGGACTGGTTTAAAGTTCCCGCTGTTCTGGGACCTTTGGGGACTTACCCATGTAAGGATTGTAAACAATGTAGGTTTATCAATTCTGTCCAAAGTGATTTTTTTTAAACATTTGAATAAGACTGAGCATAGTAAAAGGAGATTTAGTTGTAAACGATTTGAATAAGACTGAGCATAGTAAAAGGAGATTTAGTTGTAAACGTCGAGGAATAGTTTATTTAGCTAACTGTCCTGTGTAAATTGTATATGTTACTATGTACATAAAATCATTAGAGCCCTGTATGAAAGGATTTATGAACATCGGGTAGCAATTTAAAAAAGATGATGTTACCATTTCTCTAGCTAAGCATGCCAATGAATGCTCTACTTTTAGAAAGTTTATATTTTTTATATTAGACTTTGTAGATCCTTGGTTATTTATTGACAATTTTAACACTGTTTTAGAAACAAAGAAGTTAAAATGGCAGATTGCTTTAAGGGCTGATTGTGCTCCTGGGCTCAATAGGCTCATTAATATTAAATGTTTGCTGAGAAACAGAGTTACTTATTAGGGACTACCTCATATTTAAATAGTCTTGTTTTTATTGGATATTATTTAATGACTTTACTGACACTTGTTTCTTATTGGGGTTTTTTTGTTTTTTTTTTTTTACTATCTGCTATCTTACTTGGCTGCTGTGCGCTCCTGACCCAGACCCTACTATCTGAATTCCCCCAATCCACTACTCTGCACTAAGGAACCTACCTGGCTATCAAGGATACCCCCAACAATTTCAAGCCGTGTCCAGTTGGATCCAGTTACTGTGCTGTCCCAATACCTTACTACAGCCTGTGCAGTATTTTACAAACCCCCCATCTACTACTCTGCACTAAGGAACCTACCTGGCCATTAAGGATACCCCCAACAATTTCAAGCCGTGCCCAGCTGGATCCAGTTACTGTGCTGTCCCAATAACTTACTACAGCCTGTGCAGTATTTTACAAACCCCCCATCCACTACTCTGCACTAAGGAACCTACCTGGCCATTAAGGATACCCTCAACAATTTCAAGCCTTGTCCAGTTGGATCCAGTTACTGTGCTGTCCCAATACCTTACTACGGCCTGTGCAGTATTTTACAAACCCCCCACCCACTACTCTGCACTAAGGAACCTACTTGGCCGTTAAGGATACCCTCAACAATTTCAAGCCATGTCCAGTTGGATCCAGTTACTGTGCTGTCCCAATACCTTACTATGGCCTGTGCAGTATTTTACAAACCCCCCATCCACTACTCTGCACTAAGGAACCTACCTGTCCATTAAGGATACCCTCAACAATCTCAAGCTGTGTCCAGTTGGATCCAGTTACTGTGCTGTCCCAATACATTACTACGGCCTGTGCAGTATTTTACAAAGTACATCCTATGACATGACCCTTACTGATAATTACTCTCAGCTGTATCTTGCAATTGTACTGAATTATCTTTGGCCCCTGAGACAGGAATGCTAGCAGCCAGATTCCTCTCCAAGTCCAGTATTGTCTCTTTCCTTCACTCACTGCTTACCTTAGCCTTCCCTACTAGTTTTTTTCTGCCCTCTGTCACCTGTTGTTATACAATCACTGAACATCAGGTGGCAGTCTAACCAGGACTTTACCCTCACCCCCCTTCCATCTGTACTAATTCGCCTCTTTACACTATTCTTTCCAGCTTCTCCTCTCTTACCCTGTTGCATAATCACTCCTTATATTTCTCCTTCACTGCCCCTAACCTCTACTCCTATCACTGTCTACCCTTAGCAGACTAGTATGCAATTCTGTTTCCTCTCTTTATCCTTGGTCTACAAGTATACCTGCTCCGCTTGAAGCCACTCACCTGCTTCATCTTCTCTGTCTGGGCTGCTCTGCTTACTGATTGTCTCCTTCACTACTTGCTGCTCCAACTCATCCTTCACTATTTGCTGCTCTTCATAATCCTGATACTATCATTCACCACTAGACCCGACCTTAACATAACTACTACTGCCCTTTACCTCCATTTCTACCCCATTGTACTTTTCTCTTTTTTTCACTCCTACCCTCACCTCCTCAGTCTTTTCTCTTGTTCCCATGCTATTTTGACTTTCACCTACTATTCCTTGTTCACTCTTCCTAGGTTTTATTGCCCCACCCATACCTACTTCTCCTGCTATCTCTTGTCCCCTCCCCTCCACCTCATATCCTGCCCTAGGGCATTTAAGGGGAAGACCTTTGTGGTGCCTTTCCTTTACTATCTGCTATCTTACTTGGCTGCTGTGCGCTCCTGACCCAGACCCTACTATCTGAATTGTAAGTGCCATATTTGTCTGTACTGTTATATCACTCTGCTTTTTTGTATTGTTGTTTAATTTTCATACTAGTGAATACTATTTGTGCTTGTGCTCTGAATTTGAAACCATTACCTTAAGATGCATAGTTTTTGATTAGTGCATACTGCCGTGTTGTGCTACATTAGTGTGTATAAAAGGCACTAATGGCTAGAATCTTTAATTGTGCTTAGTGTTCTCAACTTGGAAGTTTTCCCTAAGATGTATCACTTTAAATGGTGTATATTGCCATGTTACTTGCTAAACCAGATTGCATAAATGCTAGTAGCGTCTTGTTGTTGTTCAGCTCACCTTGTGTAGAAATCAAGTTAAGGTGGATTTTGTTCAAGTCTACGCTTTCTTCAAATGTTTGCTACTACTAGTTTCTCCTGTACGGACATATGGAATGTGCTTTTAGAAGTCACCTGGGTTAAAACTAATACTGTATAATTTTAATGCCCTGGTCTATGGTGCTTTAAAAACGCTAGTGACCTCAAGTCATTAGAAATGCTAGCAACCACTTTTTTTTCTTTCTTTCACGCACAAGGTTGTGTTTATAGTGCAAACAGTGTTGGGCTATGTTGCTATAAAACGCTAGCGACTACAAGCTTTTAGAAACGCTAGCATCCACTTTTTCTTATCTTTTTTCTACAAGGCTCGTATTTACAGTGCAAATAGTGTTGAAAATAATTTAAGGTTAATTCTATGTTCTGTTCCTGGAGGGTTCTTTAAAATAGGAGCAAAGAAAAAAAAAAAAAAACGTGGACTGTGGTTGCGCAGTTGTTTGGAAAGTGAATATTCTGCTCTAACTTCGTGCTTAGCCTACCCACTTAATATGTAATGGTCTGCATTGTGCAGCCCCCAAAACATCTATTTTTTGTATCTTTTACTCTGCAAATGTGAAGAGCATAGATTACAAGTATTTAATTTAAAAGCTTATATTCAAGGAGTATTTAGCCCCGTTTTGGTGATATAAATTCTTATCCTATGTTATACTGCTCTCTAACATTTCTGAATACTTAGTGAGTGCTACCTTCTTGTCTCTCCACAAAGAGTGTACCCATTACTTTTATCTGCTAGAACTGCTTGTCTAAAGTTTTAGCTCTTTATTTATTCTTAAGATATATTGAAAGGTGTGCTACAGCTAATACCTTCATGAAAATGTTTATTTACTCCTCCTTACTTGAAGGATTGGGGTAGGGTAGGATTGTACCTATGCTATATTTCTAAATTAGAGATTGTTTTACTGACAGACTAAATGTTCTTACTTAGCCTTACCATTACAAGTGTCTATTTATCGCAGTATGGTTATTTCTTGTGTTTAAACAATGCACTAATCGTTTTATTAGTATTTTTTTTTACTATTCTGTATGCTAAACTGTGGAAATTTCTACAATAATTTATATACTAGAGTTATTTTGTGTTTGTCTCACTATATCATTAACACGCTCTCTCCCTACCTTCCTTCCCACCTAGCCCTCTATCCACTAATCTGCACTAAGGAACCTACCTGGCCATTATGGATAACCTCAACAATTTCAATCTGTGCCCAGTTGGATCCAGTTACTGTGCTGTCCCAATACCTTATTACGGCCTGTGCAGTATTTTACAAAGTACATACTATGACATGACCCTTACTGATAATTACTCTCAGCTGTATTTTGCAATTGTACTGAATTATCTTTGCCCCCTGAGTCAGGAATGCTAGCAGCCAGAGTCCTCTCCAAGTCCAGTATTGTCTATCTCTTTCCTTCACTCACTGCTTACCTTAGCCTTCCCTACTAGTTTTTTTCTGCCCTCTGTCACCTGTTGTTATACAACCACTGAACACCAGGTGGCAGTCTAACCAGGACTTTACCCTCACCCCCCTTCCATCTGTACTAATTTGCCTCTTTACACTATTCTTTCCAGCTTCTCCTCCCTTACCCTGTTGCATAATCACTCCTTATATTTCTCCTTCACTGCCCCTAACCTCTACTCCTATCACTGTCTACCCTTAGCAGACTAGTATGCAATTTTGTTTCCTCTTTCTATCCTTGGTCTACAAGTATACCTGCTCTGCTTGAAGCCACTCACCTGCTTCATCTTCTCTGTCTGGGCTGCTCTGCTTACTGATTGTCTCCTTCACTACTTGCTGTATCCCACTCCATTTGCCCTACGGGCTCACTCTGCTCCCCATACCCTACCCCCTATTCCCACCCACCCCCAGTGCTGTTACATTTATACTTAACAAACCACACCCACTATACTTACCATCACAACACCACAACTAAATAGTTATAAACTCCTCCCCTTACCTCTATACCTTATCAGCACTAAACTGCCCTACTCTTCTATAGCTTCACCTTCTTACTCCTCTGCTTAGCACACTTCCTCATCTCCTCTATCCATTCTCCACAGCTACAACCATTACTCTTACATCTATCACTATATTCTTCCTACCCCTCTACCTACTCTAACTATCCTTCTATACCATATCAATTAACCTATCCTACATTTTAACTATATTCTAAACCTCCTTTGACTTTACATTAACCTTACTCTTCCATTCCAAATGGCCTACTCACATAAACCTTTGCTTATATACTTTTTTCTGTCTTGTTTATTATTTATATTTCTAACCTTAACCTATACCCTAACTGCCTATGAACATTATGTGCTGGCCCATAAAGTGTCCCATCTACAAACTCTCCCAACCTTACTTCCCAACTGCCTCTCTCATTGTAACATTACCTCTACCTCAGCTTATCTGCATCCTACGTTCCATAGATGTACTCATGTTACTTACCTCCCCAATAGGTTAACCTCACCCAAACTTAATAAAATCTTAAAAACTTCTTTGATACAATCCTAAAACATTCTAACAGGTGGAGACATTCACCCTAATCCTGGCCCATCCCCACTAACAGGTGGAGACATTCATCCTAATCCTGGCCCATCCCTACTAAATGTCAGTCTACAAAAACAATTGCATAATGATGCTTCCTCCTCTTCTAGATTAGATAACTCCCTCAGAATAGCACATCTTAATATTCGTAGTATCAACAACAAAATTAGCCAACTGCATGCTCTCCTTCAAGCCCATGCATTCGACATTCTTTGTCTTACAAACACTTGGCTAAAACCTATTACTCACGATCAAGAAATAATCCCACCTGGATACAATATCCTTCGATGTGACCACACTTCAAAAAAGGGTGGCGGCATAGCAATCTTTTTCAAATCTGAACTCCTTGTTTCTCCCTGTGATGTAGCACTACCCTCAAATACCAGTGCTGAGACCCTTACTGTTAAACTCCAAATAAATAGCTCTAAATCAATCTATATAATCTGTTCATATATCCTTCCAGGAAATAATATTACCACCCTAGAAAACATACTTAGTAGCCTATCCACCCACCTTCCTCAAGAAACAATAGTACTAGGAGATTTTAATATAGACTGGACCTTATGCAATTCTTCCAACCCTAAGACCCATATACATCTATTTGGTTTCACTCAAATAATAAATACTCCTACTAGAATCCATAAGCCTAGTACTAAAGAAACTACTCTTGACTGGATACTAATTAATAGTCACCCTGAAACTTACTTGACAGGATCTCTCCCAGATGACATTAGTGACCATATTCTAACCTACATAGTTAAGCAAAAGAAATCTAGCCCCAAAGACAACAATTTTATCACGTATCGATCTAAAAAACACTTCCAATCTGAGAACTTTATCAATGAACTAAAAGCCTGCAATTGGTCATTACTAAAACTACTCAATCTGGATGAAGCTATCTCCTTCTTTAATTCTACATTCCTTCAAATTCTAAATAGCCATGCTCCCATTTGCTCCTCCAGAGTCAGGACCAAAATAGCTCATTGGCTTACAAAACAAACCAAAAAAAAATGTTCCTATGGAACAAAATTTGGGCAAAATGGAGAACCTCCAAAAGCCCAGCAGATCACCTCTACTTTAAACAGTTAAGAAATGCCATCAAAAAATATATAATCTTAGATAAAAATAACTATTATTCCCATCTTCAACGTTCAAACTCTAAAAATCCTCAAAACTTTTGGTCTGGCATTAATAAACTTCTCAAACCAGGCCAGGCTAGAACTCCATCTCCCAGCTCTATCCCCCATAACAACCCTCTGCAAATAGCAAATGCTTTTAACAACTACTTCATTGAAGCCATTCAAAGCCTTACTAAAACACTATCACCCCCTACCCCCACTCCTACACAACATACCAACAATTCTCTGCCCCCCCTTCATTTACAACCAGTACCAACTATCTTTATCTGCAATCACCTTCAAAAACTTAAACCCTGCACCTCTTCTGCTGACTGTCTCCCAGCAGAATACCTTCAAATTGCTGTTAAAGCCATTGCATACCCTGTTTCTATCCTTATAAACAGAACTATCTCAGAAGGTTACATCCCTTCCTTATGGAAACCCTCCCATATAATCCCCTTACACAAAGGAGGTAAATCCACTGATATCTCCAACTACCGTCTAATTGCTTTACTCTCCCCTTTAGCTAAAATAATGGAAAAATGTATCCACCATCAACTACTTCAGCACCTTCTCCACAATAACTTGCTTGCTAATTGCCACCATGGTTTTAGGCCCTCTCATAGCACTACATCTGCCCTGCTAACTTTTACTGACTGTATTAACAAGAATCGAAACAACAACTCTCTCTCATCTGCTCTATTTATCGATCTATCAAAATCCTTCGACATGGTTAATCATAACCTACTTATCAATGCATTAAAAGCCCAATATCTTGACCAACAAGCAATCCTTTGGTTTAAATCCTATCTTGAAAACAGAAAGCAAGCAGTACTCTGGGACAATAAACTATCTCCACCCCTCCCAGTGGACACTGGAGTACCCCAAGGCTCTATCCTAGGACCTCTTCTTTTTTCCATTTTCATTAATGATCTCCACACTGCTTTTCCTCAAACCTCCTGTATACAATATGCTGATGACTCTACGCTTATCTGTACTGCAAAGTCTTCCTCCTCCCTCCAGACCCTTACCCAAACTGTATTTAACAAAGTAGAAAAATGGTTTACCCAACGCTGCCTCCTCCTTAACCCCCAAAAAACAAACCTTTTACTTTTTACTCCCACCCAATAATCCCCACAGATCCACTTTACCATTACCTCTGACAATGGCACTTGTATTTCCCCTGACTCTACTGCTCGTCTCCTCAGCATAACTATTGACCATAACCTCAGCTTCGATGTCCATGTTAACAATACTATAAAAAACATCAATAAAAAACTAGGGTCCCTGTATAGAATAAAACCCTTCCTTACCCAACTAGCTAGGAAATCTATTGCCCAGACTCAGCTTACTTCTACCCTGTTCTATGCATCTGCCATTTATACCAATCTATCTAAGCTTAATCTTTCCAAAATGGAAACTAGCTATAATAATATTACTAGATTTGCCACTGGCTCCCCTTATAGAACCCACCACTGTCTCAACCTTCAACAACTCAGTTGGTTAGAACTACAAAACCAACTGCAATACAATCAACTGCTGATTGCACAAAAAAATCTGCACCACCCCACCAACACCCTTATCCTCTCTAATCTGATCTCCCCATACAAAAATCTTACAACACTACGCTCAGCTATTAAGTTACACATTGCCAACAATATATCTAATAACAAAGCAGGAGATTCACTCTTTTCCAGTGTTGTTGGTAGAATCTGGAATAAGCTTCCAAATACATTCACTTCTCTCTTATCTGCACAACTCTTTAAGAAACACCTCAGACATTACCTAAAAAGACAATGGCTTTGTCCCTGCTCAAAGCCTGATTGAAAAATACTCTTCACTTTTTTATCTTCCCCTCCTCTCATGTTTTATAACAAATACCCGACCTTGAGAGTCATTGACTATCAACTACTAACCCCTTCTTACCTGCAGTATTGTCCTTCCTAGTCTCTATTTTTCTTTCTCTTACTTAGTGGTTTTTATTTTTTCTCTCAAATGAATGTTGATGCTTAATTACTATGTTTAACTGTTGCCTGATTGTATTTGTAACCCCTCTATTGAATTAAGACGTGTTTATCTCCAAAATCTACTCTAATGTCTCTGTACAGTAGTCACAAAATTTACTTTCTTTACATGTTATGCTGTATAATTTAAGCTAGTCATTTTTTTCTAAGTTTTTAATGCCTTAATGTATTTGTGCATGGAGCTTTTCTCCCCGGGCCTTCTGAAAATGGATATGTATCCAGCTAGACTAGCCCGGTCAACAAATATAAAATAAAATAAATAAATAAATAAAATAATAGCAGCTTTTATTATATAAGTGATGGTCTTTGTATAGTGTCTTATCTGTTCTGAAGAAGTTTGTATATTAAACGAATGAAAGTGCTAAACTGAACTATTTTGCTTTATGTGTTCTTTTGAGTTGTTGGTTAGTTCATAGTTCATAGATTCATGGTTTCATAAGTTCATAACTAATTACTAGGCTAGCTTTCTTAATAGGCCATTCTAAGCTTAATAAATTTCCATTCCAAAGGTGAGAATCAAACACTGTACCTTGTGTCTGTGAGTCAAACACCTTAACAATTATACCATCCCTCAATAATTAAGGACACCACTGTAGTCTTACCTTTCATGTTTATATCAAAAGATAATCCAGAAGTGCTATGCTTCCTCACCCAGTCAGAAGTTAAATATTATCAGAAATTTAGCAAAATACAAGTGAAAACAAATAGATTAAGGCAGGCTCTGTATCAGCTTAATAAATGATAACTACCATGATAGGAGAATTTAACCACACATATAATCTTTGGGCTAGGTAGTTTCACATAATGTTACAACTATCATTATATAGTCTTTAATACAAAATTTTGAGAGTTGGGAAAATAAATGTCTGGTACTAATGTCCTCATTGTGCATGGAATTATCCAGGTTACAAACATGTACAAATCAAAAAGATGCAAAGGCACAAAGGTAATGTTTTACAGGCATAATATATGGTGGTACATCTAGCATGAGAGGACAATGATGGGCACACATTTGAGAACAAAGTTAGGGGAGGAAAGGGCTGATGGATGCACAGTAGTGAACATTCAACCTTGAGCCTCAAGCTGTTTTAAAACTATGAATCCATCACACACACATTTTTTAAAGGTGCATAAACAAATGCACATTTGTTTTGGATTTACCGTCATGAATCTTTTAAATATATACATGCCTATCAGATTGAGTTATATTTGTTGTTTAACAAAAGAAAATTTTAAAGCAAAAAGTTAAACAAACTTTAGTAATCACTGATAACAAAGTTACCCATTGAAGAACATTCTGCATCTAAAAACCATTCAAACTGCTGCCATTATTCTCCACCAGTGTCTGCACTCCTCAGTTATAGCCACATTACTTACTGTATATACCCCATGTCTGATTGTAATAAAATAGCTACAGTAAAGTATTCTAATTTACCTTACATAAATGCAGGCTAGTCAACTCCCACAAAAAAGACATGACTATTTAACTTTATCAAATCAGCAAGATCAGTCATTTCCATCTGCAAACAGACCGAGTGACACTAATAGAAAAGAATAACTGCTAAAACAGTGGTCAAAGTAACATATTTCAAGTTTGCTTTATACTGACAAAATAAAGTACTTGAGCTTATTCTCACACATCCACACTAGTTCCAGATGTGTATGTAATAAAAGCATAATAGCAGCAATACAAAATGGCTAAGGCAGCACATTAATCAAGTTTATTTTGTAATAATCCAAATAACAATGAGTACCACAGGAAAATGTATGCTCCTGAGCAGAAAGCACAGAAATAAAATCATAAAAAATAAAGGAAACTGCTCAGGTGCAAAACCATGCAGAAAATAGCAAGCAGCACACAATGAGTCTCTTCAGACCAAAGTCATATAAATCACACCAAACAGCATACAAGACTCTTCAGACCAGGAATATAAGAAAAATCCAATCCAATGAAGCAAAATGCTGTCAACTTCTTTAAAACCAAATCTTTTATTAGCAGATATCAGGTAAGCGCTTTCGCCAAAGTGGCTTCTTCAAAACATAAGAGTATAAAGCAGTTCAAGACACACCTTATATACATTCAAGTACACCTTCAATTACTAATTAAGCCTAATGATGACATCATAATTAAAGCATATACATTTAAAGTGAACAATCAAATAGTATTACAATACACCTATAAAAGTAGTAAAGGCAAAATATTTAAAACATTATTACTGCATAAAAATGGACATCACTTAAGCATCCTAAAGATATTATATAAATAATATCTTTAATTACTCCATCAATAAAACAATTTATTATAAAAAATAAAAAATGTTTACTATTTAAAATGAAACCTTCTGTTTTTAAGAGCTGGTCTTAAAGGGACCTTATCATTAAGACCATGGTGAATATGTGCTTGCAGTCTGATAATCCAGTTAGTTTAATTTCTTTCCGTATAATTCCTTAGGTCCCCTCCCCTCAAACTAGGTGTATTAATATATAAAACTAAAAACTTAAAAGTATATGAATTGTTGGTTTCTAAAACATGTTTAAACAAAGCATTGGTGTTTGACCGAATACGGATCTGGTATAAGTGCTCCCTCACCCTGTCCTTAAGCCTTCTATCGGTTTTACCGACATAGAAAGCAGGGCAAGAAGAGCATAAAGCGAGATAAACTATATGTTCCGTATCACAACTAGCACTGACATCAATGCTAAAAAAAATTGAGATGTATTGGGATGTATAAACATGTTCGATTCACATATAAATGTGCAAAAATTACACTTATTACATGGTTTGGTGCCTAAATGACTTCTATTTTCATGGAATGAAGTAGCATTAGTATTACATAAGAGTCTATGCAAATTCTTCTTGTTTTTAAATAAAAATTGTGAGTATTCACCCACAATTTCCCCAATATTAGGGTCAACTGCTAAAACATTCCAATGCTTACACAAGATGTCTCTTATTTGGTAGAAATCATGTGTGTAGAATAATGAGATTTTTTGTGTTGGTACATTGACATTGGTGGCATTGCTTTCTGTAGTACAATATTCATTGCCCTGCTCTGAAAAATAAGGGCATGCTCTATCTAATCTAAAATTCTCTATACACTGAAAACCTATAGAAATTTCATCTTCTTTGTATTTCCTTGTTAATAATCTTTTATGGAGGGTTTCCAGTTCCGTTTCAAAGCTACCTGGCATAGGGTTTAACCTAGATGCCCAGATTGCCTGACCTTTAATAATATTGGTAAAGACATATCTAGGATGCATACTTTCCCTGTGTAATAATGTATTTTTGTAGCAAGGTTTTCTGTATACACCTGTGTTAAGTTTGCCATTGCTAAGGTGTTCAATATGAACCTCCAAAAAGGGGATACTACAAGTTGAGACTGTCAAAGTAAATTTCAAAAAACTAGTAAATGAACTGATTTCTTCAAAGAAACTATTCAACTCATCCTCACTACCATTCCAAACAAGAAATAAATCATCCACAAAACGTCTATAAAATATGACACGTTTCTTGTAAGAGGGTGAAGGAAAAAACGTCTGCTTTTCCCACATAGCCATGACTAGATTGGCGTAGCTATTGGCTCAAGATGTGCCCATAGCTACGCCATCCTTTTGAAGAAACAATTCATCATTAAAAAAGAAAATATTGTTTTCTAACACTGTCTCTAATAACAGGCAGATCAAGTATATCTTGGTGGCTACCATATCAGTGTAGTGCGAAAAGTACTGCTGAATACTAACTATACCTAATTGGTTAGGAATATTAGTAAAAAGAGATTTAACATCCATTGTAACAAGCAGATAAGGGAGAGTATCAAGGAGATTTGCGGTTTCCTTATACAGATCCAACAAAAACTGTTTGGAATCCCTTAGAATAAATGGATTTAGATCTACTACTGGTCTTAACATTTTTTCTAGAAACACTGACAAGGGTTCAGTAACCCAACCTCTGCCTGCTACAGTGGGTCTCATTGGTAGATGTATGGGATCTTTATGTACTTTGGGTAATCCTTGTATAGTTGGAATCAATGGGTTTTCAACCCATAGAACATTGTACATTTCAGATGTAATTGTACCACTTCTATTCAAGTCATCTAATGTATTATACACCCTAAGAACATGTTCTTGTACAACATGCAAGACTATATGTATATAAAAAGTGGAGTCACTCAGCATTTCTTTCATATAACTATTATATACTTCTCTGTCTAACACTACTACTGGGCCACCTTTATCAGCTGGTCTGATTGAAAGGTTTCTATCGTTCTTAAGATTATTTAGTGCCTTTTTCTGTCTAAAAGTTAAATTACCCTTCTTGGAATAAACAAAAGGTTTCTTTGATGTAGAGTAGATATCCTCTTCAACCATTTTGCAAAAGGCGTCCACTAATGGATGTAAACTAGGAACAAATACACTAGGTTTACGGAATTGTACAAGTCGTGTATTGCTAGCACCATTATTAAAAAGCAATTTTAATTGCAAATTACGAGCAAACAATTTAATATCTAGAACGGTGTCTATCATGTTACTATTGGTAGTAAGTATGAACGAAAGTCCTTTGTTTAGGACTTCTAACTCATACCTGTCTAAAGGTCTATGTGGTCAAGTTTATTTTGTACCACAGACACACATTTAAGTATCACAAATGCACACTAATTCTACAAAGGCAGATTAAAGACTGCAAAAATAAGTAGATGTCAGCAGAGTGAGATCAGTCATCCACAGGGAGCCCCCAAGAGTAGTTACAGCTAATTTACTGAATGCATACACCTCTTATTGTTACAAAGAAATAACCTACATGTACACTTTGGGAGCATTGGATAAACTACTTGAAACAGGGAAAAGATTGCTAGCAGCACAGCTTAAAACCCATCACTGTGTAGTATATACTGAATAAAAGTGTTTGCTTGATGATGGCATGAGAAGAAATATTGATCATCTCACAACACATACTAACTGAATATAGGCAATCTCTGCAGAAGTAAATATCATCTAAATAATTCCACATTAAAGGGAACTGTTACTAATGTGTATGTTCTATTGGCACCCAGCTCTGCATTTGAGTACTTTAGTGGCAAATGCAGTCTGTACTACCTTTGAAGAATAAAAGATTTGTGCTGCATTAAGCAACTGCTGTGATGATGCTATTACTATAACATTTCCTAAACTAGGTTAGCTATACATCAGGGAACAGATGTCAACCCCCCCCCCCGAAAAAAAAAAAAAACAGCCACAAAGCAGCAATATTTAAATACAGAAATCTTACATAAGATTCCCCACAATGTTTTGTTAATACTTTAAAAGCTTTTCTCCCCAGGCCTCTGCTGAAAATAAACTCCTACTCTTTTGGCCTTTACCAGTATTCAGATGTCAATAAATAAATAAATATTCCAATATTGTAGGGAGGAGTGCATCACTGACTGCATAATGGATGCTGAAGAGCTGGTAGTTATCAACAGCAAGTCAAATAACACAGACTATACTAAATTAAAAAACACCAACTCCTTCACAAATGCTATAAACAAAGTAATATAAACATTACTAAAATTGCGAATGTTTAGGTTTTATTACTCAATTCAGGCCTATTAATGAATTTATTCTTCAGAGCAGTAAATGAAGCCAAATAATTTAAAATATATCTTCTAGCAGCTTTTGTTCAGCTACCCAAAAAGCATACAAAAAAAGGAAAATGTATTACAAAAAAGAAGCCACAGTATAGTAATTTGACTTTGCCAAAAGCTACTTTATTCTTGCAAAGCCAAAATAATAACCACACACAGCATTGTTGATTACAGATGGACCCCCCCCCCTTTCCAAGCAATTATAACTTTGTTGGCCATGAGATATGTCTGTAAAAAAATAAAAATAAAAAATACACCACTGCTTGCCAGCCTTGATAGACCATATCCAGTTGTCTACCAGGAATAATTTGTACATATCTCAAATGACTGAATGTAGCAGAATAAAATATAAAACACAATATATTTCAAACGTTTATGTTTTTAGAAACACATATTTGCTTATGAGTTCCCATAGTCCAAATGTGGTTGCCAGTCAATTAGTACACATATTTGACTATAATAAAATAAAAAATAATGAAAGAATATAATGGCCATGCAATGTCTTTCAAACTCTGTTTTAATTAAAAACACATTCGATCACCAGGCCTCAAAGTTGCATCTGTTAGCTTTCCAGGAATAACTTGTATATATCCGATGTCTGGCTGAAATAAATAAAACAGAGCAAAGAACACACCATAGAATGTATTTTAAACACTGTTTTACACAAATACACAGCTGCTCACCAGCACCCACAGACATACTGCCAGCAGAATTCATGGAACTTTTCTTGTTATTTTATATTACTTTTACTCACTTGTATTACCTGATCTGGAATTTTGGGTGATTTCTTTCTTGGTTATGCATTTATCACAAATTGTCTAAGCTTCTTCTGCTTTTACTTTAATTCTGCCAATAATGGTGTCTGCTTCCTTGGCACATTAAAGGGACTGAACTGCTTTATCACTTTCTTGGATACACTGTTTGCATGTTGATTTAGCTATTTGTTCATTATATGGCAATTGCACTAAGATATATAGTTTTACACATTTGGCCATTAGCTTTACATTATGAGCAGTGCTTCTCCCTGCCATCTGCATTTCTCCTACGTGCCCTTTTACTTACAAGTGCTGTGATTGATATTCTGTACGCTGTGCTCAGTGTTCGTTCATTGATAGCTGGTCAGGTACTTCTAATGGCTATTAGCAGCTTATTTGGCTGAATAAGCTATGACAATTGACAATGAGCATGTCTGTTACCTTTGGTTGATATGCATCCTTTTCTGCAGCATTGTGTCCTGTGGAAATACTGCTCTCAGCACTCATGCCATTATTTTATTTCTCGTGGGGCTACTCGTGTATTGCGGCTGTTCTTACTTTGTTTTAGCTCCCTGGCCTGACAACTTTACTTGAATTCTCAGAGTCTGTCATTTTGCATAATGCAGTATGTCTTGGTGTGTTTCTCATAAGTAGGGTTGCCACCTTTTCAAATGCCCAAAGTGGGACATTTTTGGTACAAACGTCAGATTTTGCAGGGCGAAACATACCCACGGCCAGTACAAAGGACAGAACTTCACTTTTTTGCCTAAATAAATGCTTATACTTGTAGCATTTTAGTTGCTTATTCTGTTTCTTGTAATATTTAGGTATTTCAGATACAGAATAACTGTTTTATGCAATTATTACATAAAATATAGGAAATCATTTTGTCCAAAAATCTCAGGACATTTGCCATTTTTACAATTTTTTTGCAGGACACAACTGCCCAAAGAGGGACTGTCCCTCGCAAAGTGGGACAGGTGGTAACTCTAATCATAAGATGTGTGGTGTCCTAACAAATAATTGTGAATTGCAGTCATTAAACAGTGAGAGACATTTCAGTTTCAAACTCTGTCAATCAAAAAATATTTTCCATTGCAATATCTCTTGGTCTAGTGACGTTCTAAGTAGATAAGAGCAATATTTAAAATATGTCCTTGATTCTCCAGCTAAAAAAGTTGAGAACAATAAATATCTGATTGCCCGTCAGGAATGAATTAAATAAATAAATACTCTACTCACTCTACTGCTACCACTGCTCTTTCACACTACGACCATCCCTTTACATTTTTTGAGATCCCTCTCCTTGCCAGTGCTGTTCCATGATCTGTCCATGGAATGATTGGTCAAGTGCATTAACCTCCTTGATATGTTACCATAAGCTCAGTTATTTATGCATTTATTTTTTTTTCAGAAAAGAAATGTGTATTCGTTATTAATATTCCCATATTACTCTTTAATGGTGCTTGTAATTATATACAACTACCAGCATTTCTACTTCAATAATTTTTTTTAATGTTTTATTTAGTTTTAGTTTGTTAACTAGATGAGTGAAATGGCCCTGGGACCCTTTTCAGACATGAACAGGGAACAATGGCAGGAATAAATAAAGTTTGGCAACAAACCAAGTTGTCCCAGGACATCTTCACGGGGGGGTTAGGTTGATATTAGGGTGAGTTAAATGGGTTTGGGAGGTGAAAGGTTTAAGTGGAAGCAGGGATGGTTGGTAGGAAATGAGATAAGGATGGAGAGGGGCTTAAGAGGTTTAGTCTAGTGTAGCTGGGTTAAGCAATCACATTTTGGCATGAACTTGCTAAGGCAAGGTTATGTCCGAGGCTACCTGTAGGTAGTTTGGAAGACAGGTAGGCCTTGGGTAAGAAAGGGGCATGGTGGTACTGGGTGAGTGCATTTTGTTAATGTTTTGTTTTCCTTCTTTCCTCCTCTCTGTCTTTGGGTGTTAACTTCTCTCCATGTTTCACTGTGAGATTTTCTCCATGGTATGTTCACAGGTTGGGTGCTTGATGGGTTATATTGGGTGGGTGGGTGGGGGTCTAGTTATTTGTTTTAATTCTGGGTGCCATGAGGGTTTTCTGCCTTTTGGAGGGTTGGTGGCGGTGGCTTTCATTGGGGTTCAGTGTCTTGCAGGGGGCTGTGTATAGTGTCTAACGTGTGGGCAAGCAGGGGGTCAGTGTGGGATGTTATAATGGCTGTTTTGTTCACGTGTTATTAAGGACAGGCAGTGGTCATTGGTGGTTGTGGTAGTATCTCTTTCAAGGGTGGACTTTCTTTAGTTAGCAGGAGCTGGTTCAGGGGCCGTGAGATCCTAGTCAGCCTTGTCCCGTGCTCATGGCATGTTGGTGGTTTGCTCCGGTGCTTTGGAGATCCACAAATTTCCTTATACGGGCTTGGGCAGATTGTGAGTGTCACTACTGATTTCTATGAAAAAGCATCTCACAGAGAAGAACTAGAACATTCATCAAGCATTGTCAGTATACTGGTGTGAGTGAACAGCTGCATTCGCTATTCATATTTACAAACATATAATTATGAGCCAAGTTATTATCGAGGACTGATCCTGGAAAAAGTGAGTTGGCAAAATAGTCAAATGTGAAGGTTTACTTTAAAGTGTTATAAAAACAAGACTTGCAGCCAATTGTAAATAAAAAATTAGACAAAATAAAACATCAGCACTCCTATCCTAATCAAATTGCACATATTGCAATACAGTAATACAACACTGTAAAATGCATTATATACTGATGAATGTCACAGTTGCATTTCAGTACATCATGAATTGCTCTGGATTTCAATTTTACTAAAGTTTTGACTTGTCTGGGGTACTGGCGTGCTCCGCACATGCGTCAGATGGCATTTGGTTGTTGTATCTTCTTTTTCTTGCCTGGAGGAATTGAAGGTGAGGTCCAGACACCCAGGCAGTTGTGTTGTGAATGCTCTTTGTCAGATAGCTTGTTCTGGTGGTGAGTGGCTGCTGGGTTGTCTACTCTTGGATATCGGCAGGTTGGTGTATGTAGCTAGTGAGATTGGTTTCAGCATAAAAAAAAGAAAAGAAAAAGAGGAATGCTATATGTCTTGTCTCTGCTAGGGGTCAATGCATGGAATGTGTTGGGTTTTGAGAGGGCCGACAAGGGAGGTTGGACGGGGGGCTCTTACTGTTCTGTGGATGTGGTCAGAGTCAAGGTGTTTGCACCAGTGATTAGCAGGGAGCGTGGCTGGCTAATTCTGGGGTTTTGTTTGGAGGTCATGTTTGTGTGTGTTTTGGTGTGTCTCTTTGTGGAGGGAGTTGTATTGGGAGAGGTGTTGATGTAGTGGGGTATTTTGCTGGAGTTTGGATTAGGGAATGGGGAAAAGCGTAATGACGGTGGCTGCTTGTGGTTGCTTTCGGGTCGATGCAAATTGTGGTTGAAAGGTGCATCTTGGTTTCCGACTTTGTGCTTGGCTGTAGTAGACGCGGAATGATTTGCCCATTGAAAGAACTGCCAATTTCTTTTCACTGGCTTTAGGCTCAGAGTATGAGGCTTGCTTGAGGTAGCGTGATAGTCTGTGCATGGGCAGACTGGGTAGTGCAGACATGGAGCTGCCTAAAATGTCATTTGCGAGCTGTCACTGTATAGCCACTCTGGCATTTTTTGGCAAGTCAGTCTTATTTATTTTACAAGAACTTTGGAGTCAGCTTCATAATCATTACGTTAATTTGTTAATAACTTTTCAATGAAACAGGTAACACATTTTCAGTCTGAAGTTATTTTGCACACATAGATCACTTACTACCCATTTACAACCCAAGACAATGTCAGTAAAATTAACCATGGGGTTCTAAAAATATTTTATAACTGGGACTTGCTTGCTGTATACTAGGCCCGCCTCTCAATAAGGATCCATCAGCTGTCAAGCCACTTAGGCTAGCAAATGACTAGAAAAACTCTGCACCCAGGTCTAAAAGTGGGATCAGGCTTGCAATGGCACAAAATCTAAAATATTTACATTGGCTTTGATTGCCAGTTAAGAACTTTAAGCAAATGACTAGACCAGCAAAGCCACTCCAAAGTCAAAAGGGGTATGGGTTCAGTACTGAGCAGGGGAATGGTGCCAGTGGGATACTCTGCACATGTATAGTAGTCTCATTTACAGCCATTTTTACAATTGGAGTAACTCCAAAGTTAATATTTATTAATTTGTTTTACTTCTTTGATGTGTAATTGTGTATCAAGGCCGAAGAGCATGTCTGTAGTGTCATAATTTGTAACACATGCAGGGTAGTTTTTACATGCACCACATGCATTTTTATGTCTGATATGAAGAGGGTGCTGTAGTGTCAGTGAGGAAAACATACAGGTGAGACCATTTTTTTTCTAGTCTTACTCCGTGTCTTAGTGCCCTCAGTTGGTTCTGTTCTTATCATCACTTCCATCACTGCTCTTCTCCATTATACTCTCTCTATTCACCCTTTTCTTTAACTTCCATAGTACATCTGTAAATTATACATGTATGCCATAATGTATAGACTCATAAGCCTTATTTTGTTCTTTGCATAATCATGAGATGGACATTGTACACAGAGTTATCTGACAATGGGTACAAAATAGTATTATAACTTCCTATGTAATGTACTTAATCCCTGACTGATTCTTATTCCATTACCACAATGAGGAATGCTGCCACTATAATGGGGAACAAAGGGGTAAAGGGGACCCTTACTAATGCATGTCAGAGGATTTACATTTGTCTTTCTCTTTGCAGATGGTGGTGCTGAAATAGGCATCTGAATAAGAGCAGTGCTATGGAGAGAGCTCACAGATGGGGGAAGCAGGTTGTCATGGTGGATATTCTAGTTGCTAAAGGTAAGGGGATCTCAATGGGAATGGATTCTGTGATGATCAAAGTTTGGGGTACCAGCAGGGGGCGTGATGAAGTTACAGGTAATTAATTTTATTCAGTGGACATAAAGGCATGTCACTGTTGCTGCGGTTAAAGCAGGTGGGGTGGAGTCACAGCAATCTTAGGATCATAGGAAGTTACTAGGCCACTGGTTCTGGGGCGATGTTACCCATCCACTCATCAAGTTGGCATCTGGAGTGGACAACAACATGCTGCGTTTCAAAGATGGGGCAGGCTCTGGGAAATAATTTGTCTCCTTAGCAGTTGATAATGTCATATATGACAGTTAAGCCTTTGGGACCCTGACAGGATTTAGACTTACTCATACTTCGGTCAATGATGAAGGAATATAGTGTCCCCTGGATAACATTTAAGATTAAATACTTTGGTTATGGCAGTGCATTAACAGTTTCTTTTCTTTTACAGATCAAGGAGGGATGAGTGTATATTGACCAATGTGTCCATAGCTGGAATGATGGGTAGAGTGGTCATGAAAAAGTGCGGAGAGGCACATCAGTTGGTGACCTGAAGGTGATACATGCTGTTTGGCTGCAGTGGAAAGCAAAGATGGCACAGGCAGAATACTATTAACTAGACAAAGGATGGCTTGAGGTCTCCGAGCAGATGTTTAGGGTTGAATTCATTACTTGAGGACAGAGGGCATATTGAGAGGAAGCCTTAAAGTGGAAACCCAAGGGATATGAGATAGAGGAAGTCTGAGGGAATAGGGTTATTTTCGGGGTTGGCATGACTGTGGTATGGTTATTGGTTGTCAGGCTGGGTTAGCAGGACTAGCCACTGGTTGCAGGTATTTGGGTAGCTTTATAATTCAAGTAGATGGTGGGGGTGTTAGCTTGGTCAAGCGTGTTTCAGTCACCTGGGGGTAAGAGATGAGTGGACAGGTGTTTGCATATTGGATTCCGGCTTGTACACAGGGCAGGACAGTCCAGTTGGTCAAGGAGGATTTAGCGGGGAATTTTGTATTTTCATGGGGGAACAGGGTGATGTTAAGTTACAAAATTTAGATGGAGTGACAAATTTGTCTGTTGAGTAGGGAGTGTTAATGTCACATACCAAGTCAGGGTTTTACAGAGTTGTGCAAGGATAATTTCACTTGTGATTTGGGTGAATGTTGTATGGGATGGTTTAGGAAGCATGGTAGGTAGGTGGCTGTATTCGGGTAATTTTAGAAACTGGGTGCATTGTTACAGGGGAAGTTAGAAGGTTTAAAGGAAGCCTGGTTGCAGGATATGGCAGCTGTAGGCCAGGTCTTAATTACTTAATAGCAGTATAGGTAACATAAGAGAAGAGAGCCTTCGAGGAGAAAGGCCAGGGACAAATAGGGGTAAAGGATGGTTAGTAGTTGGAGTGTTCTAGCTAGGATGGTTGCTAGGATGTTCTGAGTGGGGTGGCCTGAGTTCTAGTTCAGATTGTAATTTGGTAATGAATGAATTGGGGGTGTTTATGGCTGGGCATGTAGAGTACTTTATTGCTGGGCATAGGTGAGTTTATGGAACTAGGTCAATGGGTGCTGTTTTTCTGCCATCTAAGGTTAGGACACTAAAGTTTTGGAGTTAGACTATTCCTTACGGTAAATGAGTTCTTGCACATCCAGAACTGGAAAGTTGGTAGGCTAAGGTGATATGCTACAGTTGACAGGGTCCTGGGTGTGAGACTTGATACTAGTTGTTTTGACTGGGTGTTGATTTGAGTTCAAGGGGTTATAGTTTGTGGGTTTTGTTGTGATTATAGGTTGTCAATCCATTCAGGTTGAGCCATGATATCAGCTTTGAAGGAAGCAGGCTAAAAGGGTATGTATTCTCTTGGTGTGGATGTTCTGGTGGTACAGTAGGGTCACGGTAATCCTACTTTATTTAGTTTCATTAGGGTGTGTTTCAGTGATGGTATGGCAAGGTGGGTTCATGACGGGATTCTAAGGTGCTTTGCAGATGATGTGTTCACCAAATGATGTTTGGCTTGACCCTTCCCTTTATGGAAAGTAGTGGTTTGAACAATTTTAGGTAGAAGGGAGGGGGAACATTCTGGTCAGGCTGGTTGGCAGAGAAGAAGGATAGGCTTGCCCTCTTTTGTTCCCCCTCTGGTGTCTGGATGTTCATTTCAAGGATCTGGGGAAAGGAAAATGAGCAGCTGGAGGAAGCTTGCTGAATAGATAAGCAAGTTGAGATAAGGATGCTGCTTATTTGGTGGAAGGTAATTCAATGAATGGTGTATGAAGTGAGTTGGGACGCTGCTTCATAAGTAACGTAAGCGAGCAGAGGTATGGACCCTGCTTGTTGGGCAGGGTGAGCAGGTATGCTGCCCTGACTATCATTGCAAGGATGGTGCTTCATAAGTAAACTATGCGAGCAGAGATATGGATGCTGCTTACTGGGGGAGGGTGAGTAGGTATGCTGCCCTGATTAACATTACAAGGATGTTATGCTGTGTTTAGAATCAATTATATTATGAATAGTTGTAATTAATGAGTTTGGTGAACAAAGCTATGGTATGAAAATTTAATAAAGGTCATCAAATGTCATTTGGTGTGATGTGTTTATTGAAGGGGACCGGGACAAAAATATAAATATACCAGTAACAGTTCTAGTGCATGCAGTTATTACTAGATAGAGAAAGACAGTAATAGTTAAGATAAATATTATATATTAAAAGCTTTCTGAGTGTAATATTTCTAAAGAATTGGGGAATTTTCATTTCAATGTGCAGATACAGACACTTGAAACATTACAGTTTGCCCAAATGAAGATACAGTCCTACACAAAGTAAAATTAGTGTAAGAAAAACAAAGAGAGCATGTGTTTACAAACATAGATGTTTAATAAATAGGTGAATATGCCTTGTTATGACAGGAGTAGGTGCTTAAAACGTATTGTGTTGGAGATTCCCTCCACCCCCCAACAGGCCTTTGATGTAAAGGGCCATTGCTCAGTCAACCTTTCCCTGTAAATAAATAATATTGGATTGATGGATGGATAAATAGATAAAATTCACTACAACTGGGAATTACATAAAGGGTGACATTGTAGTATGCCTCATCAGCAATGCACTCAAACTACTTTTAGGCTGAGTTCATAAATGTTACCTTGAGGTGTACAACTCATGGAAACTTTTTGTATTGAAACAGCCCTACAGCAGTGCTTTTGCATGTAGATATGCATCACTGAGGTGGGCTGTCTCCACAGCAGTGCTGTAAGCTAATGGGGCAGTATGGGGAGATGTATATACTAATTAGCCATGTGCTCTCCTCATAAGTCCCTGCAGTAAGGCATTTACACAGCCAAAGATTCAGAGATTCACTTGGCTGTGTAGCATAATATGATCATTTCCGGCTGCTCAATGTAATGAAAACACAGAAAAGGCCATGTTTATCTATTGCAGAAGAGGTAAGTGGTTAAGTGGTAACTTATTATTAGATGTATGTGACTATATGAAGGGCTGCAGGTGTGGGTGTGTGTCTGCCTGGAAGATAGTGATAGTAAGTGATGAGTAGTAGTAAGTTAGGTTTGTGTGTGTGTGTGTGTGTGTGTGTGTGTGTGTGTGTGTGTGTGTGTGTATGTGTGTGTGTGTGTATGTGTGTGCGTGTGTGTGTGCATGCGCATGCACGTGCATGTGTGTGTGTGCATGTGTGTGCGCGCGAGTGTGTGTGTGTGTGTGTGTGTGTGTGTGTGTGTGTGTGTGTGTGTGTGTGTGTGTGTGTCGGTGTTGCTATTGGTGAATGGATAAGTGTGTCTGTGTGTGATCAGGAGGGGGGGCACCTGCTATGTATGTGTGTATCTATGTATGTGAGTGTCTGTCTGTGGGTAGGTGGGTTGGAATATTGCCATACCTCCAAACACACAATTAAACTAATGACCACATCCTGCAACATTGGGTTGGAGAGAACCACTAGCCATCAGGGATACATCTTTAGCTACAATCCTTAATGGTACTCAATGTCATGAAGAACCCTAGACACCAAGGATTACAATGCTTAATGTACCTGAAAGGCACTTAAACACTACATGAGTCGGGGGAGCACTAGACACCATGGAGAAGGCTTTGTCATCTCAACCCTTAATGACATGTAAACATAATGGGGAAACCCTTAGACACCATCAATAACTTGGAAGATATGGGTTGGTGAGGAACAATAGAAATCAGGGGCATTGTAAATGGCATGCCATAAGGGCACATATTTAAGAAAAACAAAACAAAAACATGGTGTAGGGATCCTCTAAACACCAGGGATAAATAACATGGCTTAAAACACACTAAAAGGGATTCTTGTACCTCTCACACATGATACTAATCCTCTGAACCACCATTAGACATTAGGGATATCATGTTAAAATATATGTGTGTGTGTGTGTGTGTGTGTGTGTGTGTGTGTGTGTGTGTGTGTGTGTGTGTATGTGTGTGCGAGAGACATCCTTAGCCCACAAAAATGCTAACATTAATCAGTGGCACTGACTGGTAAGTTAAAGCAACAATTTTTTTAAACATGTATAGAAGATCTCAGGCATTATGCAATTCTTGCAAGAGTTTATGACTTATTACGGAGAGAGACAGGAAATGC
The DNA here is from genome assembly GCF_019279795.1 of Protopterus annectens. NCBI lineage: Eukaryota > Metazoa > Chordata > Ceratodontiformes > Protopteridae > Protopterus > Protopterus annectens. The sequence goes on along the minus strand of NC_056737.1, from coordinate 559,651,667 downwards.
TAAGCATACCTCTCAGATTTGTAGCACAAGACATCAGGAAGAAAAGCAAAAATGAATGATGGATGAAATCATGGAAGGATTTTAAGTATTCCTCCTATAAATATAAAAATTCAATACGGTAACAGGTTTTGCATTAACATTCATATAGTGAAGGATATGAAGTGTGAAACTTGAATGTCTAATCATAATCATTCATGAATAACCGAGGCAGAGAAAGAGCAGACAGCATGGACATTCTGACAGCAAGGAAAAGTATGGTATATGTGGTATTTGTGGCTGTGTGTTTCTGTCTGACAGCATGACTGAGGGGTGGTTCCTATCTTATCATAATGTGACTGTCAATGTTAACTGCATGAGAAAAGTGTTCATCTGTACATACAGTAGTTACTGGAGATTCAGAGACACAGACACATGCAGATTAGCTGATAGTTATGTTTTTCCTCATTGTAACTAACATACCTCTGAAATGCAAGGCTCTCCATCATGGAGACATAGCCTTTTTACTGCAGTCCTTAATGCGAGTGGTAGGGTTGTTTATGAATCTCTGCTTACATCATTCTACTTAAATGGCACTTCATGAACACTCCAAATTCAATAATAAGAATATGCACATTCTTTTACAATTAAATTATTAAACTAATTGCAGCAGTAAAATAATATTCTGAAACCAACATTTATAAATGAGAAGGAAAAAGTGGGATGATTGTTATGAATAAAATTACAGTAGCAGGAAATATTCAACCAGTTGATTTATTAACTGCAAGTACTGTTTAAGACTTAAGTTCTTGCAAACCAAACCAGATCAACCAGTATATTAGAAACATTTCAATGCTTTAGATGAAAACAAGTATATTTCTCAAGATTTTTACGTGAAAGGATAACAAAGTAACTTTTGAAATATTTACAAGTAAAAATGGTGGTACTTGTTGTAGGCCCATTGTTTTGTACCATTACTTCTCCAACTGCTGAAGCCTTGGCAATAAACATAATATGCTGAATGCTAAATGGAAAAGGGTCAGACTCCTCAGTTTCTGTTCAACAACGTTTCATTCCCTAGACACTGTTATCAATAGAAAGTCACTGCTATTTTTGTTTCTCTTTACCTGCCAACAGCAATGGCAATGTGTGTTTTTGTTATACTTTTTTTTTGTTTTACTTTTTGCTATGTTTGTGCAATCAGAGTTAATGTACATAGATAAGTGGGTGCTACATGGTGTATGACAGTTTTGTTTTAGATTTTTTTCTGGATTAAAGATTCACCCATTGTTTTTATCTTGTTAGGGTTTCAAAAAATTGAACATTGAAAGAAAGTATTTGAAGAATCCTTGGAAATTTCTGCATATGAGCCACAGAATATAAAATCAGCTCATAAAGTTTTATAAAAAATGTGTCCCTAAGATCAAATCAGTCAGTGGCATCATTACTGGAAGAAGGGTGTTCCATAATACTGACATGATTAGATGAGTACACACTGAATAATGTAAAACTGCAATTTTCTCATTTGGAGAAAAAAAATCCTCACACGCACACACACACGCGCGTACACACATGCACACACGCACAAACACACACACACACACACACACACACGCACGCACATGCGCACACACACACACACACACACACACACACACACACACACACACACCCTATTGCACATTTACCGTGCATGCGTCAAGAACTACACACATAATCAATATGCATATGCACACACTCCTAACTATAACCAAAACCCAGATGTACACACTTCTGTACCAAACATATACAGAAAAAAGAACACATATATACAAACAAACAATGGACATGCCAGCCAATTTATTAAAAAAAATAGTGCTTTTTCAATAACAAACCACCCAAAACACTAAAAAAACAATATTTTTTTCTAGGGGCTTGATGCCTCTGAACCCTGCGACTTTATATACATAGACACAGAGATTTCCAATCCTTGATGTTCCATGAAATCACACAGCAAACAGCACAGTTTGAGTTATATGCATCCAACTACATATGATCCATTCAATCAGGATACAGCACAAAATATCTGAGCTGCTCTCTTGTTCAGCTGGACTGAACCCAGTTGCATAAGTCAGACATTTCAATAGCATCATATTATTTAATAAGTCTGAATTTTATTTCTGTATATTTGTCATGACCGGCTGCTTTGACAAAGTGTTTGTATTCCTCCTAATGCCAAAATCTTTTCAATACATACTTTAATTCTCAGTACAAGTTCCAGTAATATAAATATTTATGGAACACTTTACGCACGGAGTAAAAAACCTCATATATTCTACAGACCATTGATATAAAAATCTGCCAATTTATTTTAACTTCCCCTTAGGAACACCACTGCACTGCTTTTTCCTAAGTAAGATGGCTCCCTATCACCTACAGAATTGAGCTACTCCAAAGCTCCCTTTTTTCAAACTACTTCTTCCAGGTGACCCTCCACCACTCTTGCTGCCAAACTCCATAATAAACCTCCTCCTACAACCTCTACATCTTCTCCCTTGCAACTTCTCATCTTCAAGCTCTCTACCCCCAAACCAAACTGCTCTGTAGTGACCACTACTTTTCAATTCTTCCATCCAAATTGTGGCAATTTCTCTCAACTCACCTAAAATAAATATCCTCTTTCCACACATTCAGAGCACTACTCAAAAGACAGTTCCATCAGAAATCTGACTGCAAGTATTTTTCCATTGGACACATCATCTTAACCCCTTCCTCACCTTCTATTCTCAACTGCTACTTATCTTTCATATTTACTAATAAAATTAAGCCTCTCAGATATACTACTTAAATTAAGCCGTGTTTGTTTTTCTCCTCTGTTAATATTTGCTCATTGTTTCAGTTATCTGTTGGACTTTGCACCTTCTGTGATTACTCTATATTTATAAATTAGTTATGTTTTTTTTTATTTATTTATTTTGAATTTCTTTACCTGGACTGTGCTGCAAATTGTCTGTTATGATAACTGGACTATCTCGGGAAACAAATAAAGTCTTATGAAAAGGAAGCTAAATTTCAGTAGAAATCTGTATTGAGGAATATAGAGTAAGATGTTGGCTGGTGTTATTCAGGCCTAGGGTGCAGAACAAGAAATATATAAGAATTCCTTTTTTGTCTTTGTGTCTTTTCTAGGGTGTTGCAACAGGTTGAAGCCCTGTAGAAGAAGGGTGTTAAAGATTTAAATCACTAACAGTACTATAGCACAGATATAAGTATTACAGTTGGCTATTTTATGCACAGGATACCAGGTATTAAAGTGACACTGTATGCCAAGTGTTGAAAATGGTTCACGTTATCTTACAGTTCTTCTATACCACCTAATTTAGCAAGTAGAAGAGAATAAATAAGAGGATAAAGAAAGACGACATATTATTTTCGTGACAGAAATATGGCAAAAGCTATAGAAACTGAAGAATTATTTAATATACACTGGAATTTGGATTAAATATAGTGACTGAAGACCTTATTAAGCAGTTTTAATGTGTTTTCTTATTGGGTGGCAGAAAAAATGAATAGAGGTGAGCAATAATTGATGGTATAAGTTCTTAACTGCTTTTAGCTCCTTTTACATCCTATCTTCCTGACTGTCAGCTGTCCCATTACTACTTTTTATTCCACGGCGGTGCAGCGGTAGCATTGTTGCCTCACAGCAAGAGGTTGTCCCGTTCGATTCTCGGCTTGGGTTGGGAGTGCCTCCTGTGTGGAGTATCCATGTCCTCCCCGCGGTCGAGTGGGCATTCAAAAGACATGCGTTGAATGGGTGTGCCTTCGTTAAAGGTTGGGCATCGGGCTGGCAACTCGACACCATAAAAAACAACTGCCAATTATTAGCAGACTGGAGTTCCGCTGTGGCGACCCCTAACCGGGAAAAGCCGAAACACAAACAACAACAACATTTATGTTATGTTACTACCCCACAAAACCCAGGCCGGGGTTATACCATCAGTGGATGGTGAAGGTGAAGTGGATTCAAGTGGGGGACCTGGCAGGGGATTTTTTTGTCAGCCATAACTGGGCAGATATACTGACATCACTTGCATCTCTATATTCTAAGCATCAGTTAGCTCTTGCTTCTCTTTTGTGCTGAAGTTTTAACAGCAATTTCTTGTGTGTTTACAACTCTGATCACTTATCAGATTAGATGCAGAAATCCCACCTTCCCTCCTGGAATGGGCCAGCTGCCAAAAAGCAGCTTTTACACCACCCAGGTCCTCTAGTGCTTAATCTATTAATCAAACTTGGATCACTTGTGTTATAGTCAGGGCTCCATCCCTCTAGGAGTATAAAGTCATCTTGGTGATTTCCACATGAACAATACTTCTGAAACATGTAATGAAAAAGGAAGAATGGAAGTGTGGTTGTTTAAGATACTGGTTTTAGAGCAGTTAGCTGAATGTGTGAATAAGAGAATACAGGGCTATATGTATGAGATACCACAAATTGCATATGTAGCTCCTTTTTTTAATTTGTAATATGTGAATATACTACTTGACAATGGGGAATACAAGGGTCTAAGGGATGTGAAAGCACTAAGCTAAAGATGCTGTTTCTGGTTGGATATCTGAAAGAAAACTGCAACAGTACTATATAATTACATTTTAGCAGAGAGGAAAACTTCTATAATCCATTACCAAACCTAAAATCTGAAGTATTTTATTTCATTTTTGAATAATATATATGTACACACATTTATGAAGTGATAGTATGAAAATGTTTACCTATATATCCTATTTATGTGATAGAATGAAATACCCAATGACTTCCATAAATGATGGCATGAAATTTTCTTAACCAACTAGACTATGTTTGACAAAGTCAGTTAAAAATATTTAATACTGCACCTCAGACATGAACAACTCTTTCACAGCACTGCAAATGCAGGAGCATAACCCCATCTATGTGATACAAAAACACGATCTAGCCTTCTGAATGTCTTAGCAGCACTTGGAAGTAAGTGACATATTGAGACTTACACTACCAACACATTGTCAAGAATTCCACAGGCTGTTCTGCAAATACATCCATTAAATTATCTTTGAATTGGTTAAGATAGGGATGGCGTATGGCATATGTGTTGCTCATTATCCCTGTGTGATGTTTTACTGTTGCTTACCATCAGTGTAACAATACAGCATTTTCCATTTACTAAAGCTAATGACACGAAAATAATGCAGGTTTCAAAAATATATATTTTTATTAAGTAGCAAAGAGATTACTATTTCATTCCAAAAGCAGCCAAAGCATTACTTCTGATTTTTATTAAGTAGCAAGGAGATTGCCATTTCACTTCAAAAGCAGCCAAAGCATTACTTCTGATGCCTATAATTTAAGTAATACAGTTTGTAAATGAATCCTGTTGTATTTTTATATAATAATTTAAGGTTAAGGGGTAGAGACACCCATTACAAGCAGTTTTACTGAAAATGCAGGTTATATAATGTAAACCGTGTCTATTTCCTTTGAAAATTCCTAAATCTAGCTATAATGTGATAAATAGAAAATACAAGGCAGCTAATGAAGGTGCCATTAAACATTATATAAGCCAGTGAGATTTTTTTTCCAGATGTATTGAAAGTAAAACACATGAATATGATACAAACAAAAAATACCATCATAAAGCTTAAAGTCTATTGAATAGGTTCCACGCAAAAATAACTATCTGAGCTTTCAGCTACAAGTACAAGCAAGATGTCAAGAAAACAGCTTTTGGGAAGTTTTTTATAGTATTGCAACTATGTCTGTCTTATTAGCTGTTCAATGGGATTATTTATTTAATTATTTGGTTTTATTGATCAGGATAGTATGACGGGACATGACCCATTTTCAGCAGAGACCCAGGGGGAAAAGCCCCACCTTACTCTGCATATAATACAGGTATTGACATTTCAGGAAAAATGTTCCACATAATAGATTGAACTAAAGAAGATTTCCACATTAGAATTCTCCCAACATTGCATCACATATGTTATGCTTACCTCTCAACCTTAGTGCAAAAAATCTGGACAAAGCCAAAAATAATGGGGGGAGGGGCAAAACACCAATAATAGGGACACATTTTAAATGCTCCAACTTAGAAATTTGCTGGAATGACAGATTATGCATTAGCAAGCATTTTCTGAAGGAGATGAAGTCTGAAACTCGTGCTTGCCATTATTTAATGACTTCTGTCTTCAATGATTTATTTAAAAAAAATGACAAATAAACCAAAAATATCAGGCAAAAATCTGGACTTTCTGAGAAAACCTGGACAGTTGAGAGGTATGGCTACAGGTATTAGAATTTCAGAAAAACATTACAATATCACTAGGAACAAAAAAGTAAATGTCTAGGAGAAAATAGAGTAGGATGGAATGCTGGGCTTGTAAAAAGACTAACTGGGATAGGTGATGAGCTGATTTGGAGAAAAGGTATAATAGTCGTGAATTGTGATTACGAAACTTAAGAGACAGGTTTAAGTGATAGATAAGACAGAATGTTTGCTTTCGTTGTGTAGTAATCTTTATTTGTAGTTGGCATGGTGATTTGTAAATTTCTGTCATTTCACAAATTACTGGAAGGCTGCTTGTATAGTTACTGACCAGTTAGGTGTCCTCCTACATGTACTACAATTCACACTGCAGTCAGCTGATGCCTTTCATATTTGTGTCATGTGTGATCACAGGGTGTTGTAAAACTTCATTAGTCATTCCGCAAAGCCATGACTATGAATGAGGAAACAGCTCAATTTATTCTATTTGAGGCCATTTCATACATAATGTTGAACACACTACATCAGCAACCAATGCTTCTGCCTTAAAAAAATTGAGAAGTGTCAATTTACTACTTAGCTTTATTACCAAACAGCATTGTAGCAGCATTTATTCATATTACCCTCCTAATCTAGCACATTTTTCTAACCTTTTTCCAACTTCACTAAGCACAAATTCTCAGACCTATACAGTAAATCTCAGCATAGTTCTCACTGTATATATTTTACAGAGTCAATCAGTTTTTCTCTTGCCTGTGTGTATCTAATTGCATTTTTAACTTATTTTCATTGCTTATATCTTTGTTCAGTAAGTTACTCATTCAGTCAAGAAATGAACTAAGTTAGTTAGTTATACAAAACAGCATGCGTTCTAGAAAATCAAACCTTTTAGTGATGATAACACAACTTTCTCTTCTGTTAAGCATATTATTTAGTTTTAGTAGCACAACATGACTCTTCAAAGCTACACTTCCTAGTATGAAAAACCAGAATGGAGAAAGTCAATCCATAGTACAGCATAGAAACATTCTTCCCAGTGTAAGTGACTACCTGCAATGCAATAGCCAATCCTCCTAACTTATTTTGCTATAGCTCTAGGGAATTCATCCACTGTTCATACCCTTCTGATTTACAGAAACTGAAAACTATAACATCAACAGATAGTGAGATAGCTCTTGAAATCCACACACTTGCATTGCAATCTTGGTAAGAGGCAATAAAAATGTTATTAAACTGAGGATTATACTCTCCATTCTGCTACAGATGTATGTTTCTCATTTTGCTATACAGCTTGTCCAATGAAGATGTAACCAAATCATATGCTAAGCCCACATGTTTACCATGTATTATTGCTGTATGACATATAGACTTAGCTAATAAGTCAAATACTAAAAGTTTTGGTTACAAACTTCCTGTTGTTGTGAAGTAGTGTGTGTATTTCTATCTGAATGTTGTCTTAACAATGCTGCATCAAAAAATGCCTGAATGATGATATTCCACTGGGTCACTAGAAGCCATATAAACCAGCATGTGAGAATGCCACCGAAGCCCAAAGCACTAATGCTTGTGACACCACTACAGCATATACCATACTCAGCTGATTATTGGAAAGAATCATTTTGTGTCATATTGTATAAAATATGTACAGCATTTTCACTGCTGTGAAGCTTGTGTTCATGGCAATGATTTGGAAACATGTTAAGTAATACAGCCCACACTATGGCACAGAGAGAGAAAGAAGGGGAGCCTAACTAAGGTCAGGCAACCAGGTAATCCAAGTGTGATTAGTGGATTTGGCACTGGTTAGTGCTGGTGTTATCCTGGGCAGGAGGATGATGAGGAAGGATGGGGTGAAGCAGGATGCATATAACCTCAAACCAATGGAGATGGGGTCAGCATTGTAGAACGTGATATAAAGGTGAGATTTTGGCTCAGCAAGCTACCACCTGCTGGTATTGATTAGCTAGTGCACACCTTTTGGTTGGTTATACACAACAGACATTGTATGACCCCAAAGTGATGTGGTTAGACAATGCCCCCACCATGGGGATTGGATTTGGTACCTACACAATGCCCTCATTGCCAAGGGGTCAGTAAGTACACAAAGTAGCCAAAGTCTACCAGTATGATGGTCCTGACCTCTCCAGACATATCCCAACATAGTGAATCTGGGTTCTTACCACTTCCAAAAATTAATAGACTTTATCTACATAGTGAAAGGCTGGATGGGTGTCATGGACAGGGGTTAAAGAACCAAGAAACAAAATAAACCACAGATCTGGGCAGACGTGCCTGTTTTTTTCCCTATAAACCTCTGCTGTTTCTCTCTCTCTCTTTTCCTCTCCCTCTCTCTCTGTCTCACTGACTCTCCATCCTCTCAATTCTCTGTCTGTCTTGCTCTCAACTGTATTACACTACATATTACTCTCTCACTGGGCCATGTTACACTATATATCTATTCCTCCTTGTTTACTTGTCAGATCATAAAATGTTATGCATATGCATGGATCAACATTTCTAAAATTTGGAGATTTTGAATTCCCATTGTTCTTGTTTTCATCAGTGTGTAGATTTGTATCTGTGACCATGTGTTGCCATCTATTTCCATTTCAATTAGTATGCCTGTCTGCCCAAACAATTTGGTGTAATCACATACCTCAGCCTTTGTAAGAGATTCCTCAAAGAATGATTATCAGAGTTTATCACGCTTAATTATATTGTATAATTTTTGGGTGCTGTGTTTACTTCTCTGAACTGCACATTTCTGTGTACTGTTCGACCCTTATGAATCAATGTAAATCGCATTTAGAAATAAGAAATATTTGCATGACAGATAGTAGAAATGTTTACAAATGAAATGATGATCATCTAAAGTGCCTTCACAGAAGGCGACAATCATAAAAAAGCAAATAGTACAGCACAGTCTAACCTTACATAAAACATTTTTGCAGGAGGATTGCCTCTTTGCACCCCCAAAGTGGGGGCATGCTAACTCTGAATCTTCTCTGCCTTGGAGTAAAGTGAATTGTCCAATAAATCACAATCTCAGCTTTACTACATGGACAGTAGTAGTAGCTGTTTTATGACAAACTTCTGAGGATCAATATTTGTTTCCAGTAGTTCTGGCTGCTCTCTTACAGAGATGTACCTATGCAATAATACACAGTGTGACTGATTTTTGGGTACAGTTTCTGAATCACTCTGCTGTTTACATTTGAATTACTTGAGGTGCATCTTGCATGCAGTGTGTTTAACTTGATACTGAATTAGGTTATGTATTTCTATACATTATCAGTTTATGCTGTAAAGTAAAACGAGGTAAATTGTAAACATGTTTACTAAACATTTACCAACATTTTGATAATAATTCAGGCTATATCTCCTTCTGATAATAAATTAGGAACATGATCTGCTTAAATTTGTTTTCACAGAAATCTGTATTTTCTAAAAGCATAAACTGCTAATTTTGAATACATAGCTTTCCAAAAATTATTTAATATTTCCCATAACAAGAGTTACACAGTAAACCATTTAATGCAAAGTTCTTAGATAAATGCATGTGCTGTCTAATGCAAGGCCAGCTTAAAGAACGCAAATATTTGTCTGTCAATCATCTTGCTTATACCTTTATCTTGCTCATCCCTTTATCTAAGACAACCACATTTAAAATGCTATATTCAATAAGCTGATATTATCGTGAGTGAGAAATAAAAATCATTCATCCTGCTTATCTGTATATGTTCCAGTATCTTCCTGTTAAAGCAAAGCATCTAACAAGAAGCACCAATCTTTCTGATAACCAATGTTAATGCAAATGTGGAAATTACAGAAACAACTTATTTGTAAACAGTGTCTACCCAAATTGTTATCACCTAAAGCAAAAACTGATTTCTAGTAGATGAGGGAATTTGTTTTACATGTTCGCATGCTTGACTTCTGAAATTTAATTACCAGATGTTTTGCTCTATTCATCTATGAAATATCCTTGGAAAACAGCCTGTTTATTTCAGCATGTAGTATACGCAATTTCCCTTCTTCCACTTAGCATGTTTACAACAGTAAAAAAAAAAAAGAAAGAAAATGCTGGTAGTGTTAGACATTAGCAGCTAAGCTTTCTAGAGCTGCCTTATGAGTTCTCTTAGTTCTGTAAATTGTTATTGCAGTATAAAAATCAATTAAATCATCAATTATAATACTGAATGATGCTGTGCTTCCTTGATTAATGACTTCAGCATTATTATGCTGTTGAAAAAGAATGCAAGATCACTAACAACTGAGATAAATATTAGGCTTGACATTTGACTCCCTTTTTTTATCTATTCCAAGCACTGCTGACTGACTCAACACAGTAACACTTATTATTAAAGGAACAATGTTAAAGGTAATTCATAAGAATACTTAACAGCAAAATCTGCAAAATATTTATAAGGGACATTGCAATCAAAAGGAAGAGCTGCTTAAGGGAGCATTATATTATGCAATGCACACCAGTTCTAATGTATTCTTCAAGAATGCTTTAATTTTCATAGCAGTACCTGACCCCTGTAATATAAGCTTCATGTTCACTGATGCATGTGTACACACACACACACACACACACACACACACACACATACACACACACACACACACACACACACATCCATCCATGTCTACATATATGTACACACACACACACACACACACACACACACACACACACACACACACACACACACACACATACATACACACACACACACACACACACACACACACACACACACACACACACATATATATATATATATATATATATATATATATATATATATATGTATATATATAGACACACACATATACATACATATACAGACACACACACCCTACTGTATATTCCTGACATACATCCATGCATATGAACTGAACAGATGCACATGTAAATGTACATATATATATGGATGCATGCACACAACCTTTATATATTTAAGATTAGACCTCACAGTCATATTAGTGGTACTTAGAGCTGTAAACGGCCTGCTAGACACATTAGTACATGAGCAGTCTTGCCTGTCCTGAACATCTTTTCAAAAACACTTCATACTGGACTTGAACAAGTTTCTTTGATTCCTTTAGTACTTGTACGGCCTGAAGTCTTATCTACTAATGATCTTGGTTGCTAATTCTTCAAAATGTATCTGCTGGTTGCCTGGACAAACCTTGTTGAATTCTAACATTTTCACCTTCTTGTAGCTGTGAAAGAAATCTTGTTTGCTTGTCATTACAGCACTTCTTTCCTATCTGATCCTACATTAGTCTGTCTTCTGCTTGGAGCTTTGCTCTTAAGAATTATCAACAAAGCAGGCATAGGAAGGTTTTTTTTTTTTTTTTTTTTTTATTATTTCAGGCAATGACCTGTAATACTGGTGAAAGACATTTGTTTAAGTAAGGCCTGTGTATATACTGCAACATAATGTGCAACAAAAACTGTTACTGCTTTGTGGCTTCTTCATTAGATGCTGTATGGTCTAGATCATGGGTGCCCAACCTTTTGGCTTGCTGGGGCCGCATTGAGTGAACAGAAATGGTCTTGGGGCCGCCTATAAAATATATCATATAGTTAACTCTTTTGTTGCTCCGAAAGACCATAGTCGACCTCCTGGCCTCTAGCTAAATGCCAAAAAATGCATCATCATCCTCTTTGAGGAGAGTGATGTCCCCACAAATTATCACATTAATAACAATGTTGTAAGCATGCAATAAGTTGTATGGTACTTGGGCACCCAGGTTGATAGAAACCTGACTTTTGACCACCATATTGTCTCTGTTGTAAGGAAAGCTTTTTACATGGTCCACTTCATTAGTAAGGGTATCTCATCCAGGGACAAAGAGGTCATAACATCCCTGTATTCTTCCTTTACAAGAGCCATTATTGAGTGCAGTGCCCCTTTTGGCATGTGCCTCAGCAAAACACCCTGCCAAAAGAAAGACTACAACCATTTCTGACAAAAAAGGTCAAAGGACTAAGGTCACTTACTTATCCAAACAGACTAAAAAGCTTCTTGCTTTCCTCTCTCTCTCACTGGCGCCTATAAACTTCATCATTAGCTTGCTTTCCAGGCTAAAAAAGATCCTGCCTTAAGAGACTTCCTCTACACTGGTTATACTTAAAACGCTCACTACAAAGATCACAGCCTTCATTGCAACATAAACAAGCCACTTTTTATGGACAGGTTCTTGACACAAAAACCTTCAACTTCTGTAAAAAGCTCCTCTCATTATTAAACAATGTAGTTCAGCAACACGATGGCTGGATGGATAGCTATAAATGTAGTCCTTGGGTAAGTAGCATAGCCTTCATCCAACCAGATGGAAAATCCACATATTAACCTTTCCCAGCTGGATGGCTAAGATCTAATATTGGTTACTCAAGTCTAGTTGCCCAAGAAGAGGTGCATGTTTAACTAAGAATTCCATTTCTCCTTATTATATTAAGAGCCCTAGCTGCTATCGGTCCTTGGCCCCCTGCATCCTTAACTGCTTACAATGTACCTTTTTCTTGTTTAATAATGCAATTGTAACTGCCTGGATGTTAGTCCTTTTTGATCTATTGCATTGGGAATTGTGACTGTGTTTTTCACGTACTTAGTCATGCTATATTCTGTTTAGTACTGCGATTGTAATTACGTGGATGTTAGCCTTTCATTTTGTAACTGTTGCATTGAGGGTTGCGACTGTGTTTTTACGTGTTGGCCTTTCTACTACATGGTTTTTAACGCAAGTTTATCCAGTTAACTTGCTCACTTTCTTGAATTCCCACGTGGAGTTTACCTGTTGAACACCTATTGCCGCTAGATGCTAGCGTTTCAGTATATCTCCATTGTAGAAATGCTACTGTAATTAATGTTGTTTTATTGCCTGAGTATTGTTTAGCTGATACAACATAGGTTTATTTTCTTACCATTCCAGAGTGTGATTTTAGTTTCCCTCATAGTGAAGCGAGCTAGTCAGACTTATACGCTGACTATATTTACTATGCTACCAGTAGGTTTCCCACGCAGGTAATCCTAACTGAGGTTGCTTAATTGCTTGCTTCTTAAATACCCACGTGAATACTATACCTGGCAAACACCACCCATCGCTAGATGCTAGCATTTCAATAAATCTCCTTTATAGGACTGTAATTGTAATTAATTTATTTTCCCTGGGCATTTGTTTTAATATTTTTATAACGGAATTTTATTGCTTTAATCTCATAGCGAGATTTTAGTTTCCCCTATAGTAAAGCTATTCTAGTCCGTCGTATAAGCTGACCATTTTACTATGCTACCACGAGATTTCCTGATTGGGTAACCTTATTAAGGTTAGCTGAGCAACATGGCTACTTTTCATGATAATTAATGACTAGTACCATATATTTGCTTTAGCCTTGGTAATACCACTGCAGGCCTTACATATCTTTGCACAGAGGGAAATGTCACTTGTTCAATTGTATTCTTTGTGTATCACTATATATGAGGAAATCATATGCCCATATGGTGTATAGTATGTAAGACATCCTCACCTTGGTTGCAACTACGCTTCTCTTGATGAAGAGTGATACCGGCCACTGCTTTAAAACTTGTCTTTTACTTGCAATTAGTGCCGATACAACAATTTTGGTAGTAGAACCTTATGTTCCACAATTGAAATGTCTACTGATACAGCGTTTCTTTAGCAAAGCCTACAATTAAAAATTGGCTGATACAGAGCTTTTTTAGCTAGCCTACAACCATAACCATTCAAGGTTTAAACTTATGTATCCACAGTAGTTAGGGAGGTTTATTTGGGTATTTGTTTAACTTCTGCCTGTCTGTTAAAGATAGGTTTTTTTTCAGCTTTTATACACTGTTTGAAGCTTTTACCTTTCCCACCTGCTAATGACTTGGTAAAGTTTATTAACCTATATTTTACAGTCATAGTATTGTTAGGTTATGCGAATCTGTGGTCTACAGTCATAATAGTGTTAGGTATTGTGAATTTATCTACTTTACACATGTTGCTTACTATTGCTGTACTAAAGTCATTGTTTTCTCCTTTACCTGCTTATATTTCCTTTGACTCTACATCAACACGTACTTAGCTCCCTAATAGAAATATTTCCTGCCTTGGACACTTGACTCCTTTTGCCTGAAGACTAAGGGCCCTCTTCTATCGGCGGCTACATCACGGTGCCTCCTACCCTTGTTCCCTTATAGTAATAAGGGAAGCAAGAAAGTATGTTGTTTTCTTCATCTTTTTGAAGTGTATAGAACAGGACTAATTACTTGTAGGTGGTTAAGGTTGCTTTTAAGCCAGGACTGCCTGCAGCCATTTCCTTATAGTTGTACTTTATCCCCACAACATTTCTGAAATAGATTCCATTTATATCCTCTCCTGCCCTCCCTTGACCAGTCTTTCCCCCACTTATAATCAACCTCTGTAATTACTGTCTTTGTCCACTAGGTGGCATCCTTACCCAGCTCTACCAATCCCTCTACCTTATAGCATATTCTTCTCAGACTCTACTTGTCCAATACTTTGCTTCCCTTCAGTTCTCTAAGTTGTATTACTATATTAACACCTTTCTCCTACCATCCCTCCCACCACTTAGCATACCTCTCTTTGTACCTACATTACTTACCTTTTTCTAAGCACTTTTCTCTGATTGTTCCTCATATGCTTCTTCCTTCTCTTGTTTTCTAAGCACTTTTCTCTGATTGTTCCTCATATGCTTCTTCCTTCTCTTGTCTCAACCCGCTCCGTTCACCCTGCAAGCTCACTCAGCTCCCCTACCCTACCCCCAAATCCCACACACCCCCAGTGGCCCTAAACTTATACTTCTATAACCACACCCTCCTAAACATACAACCAATCAGACAGTGCCACCACCTTCTCAAATTGAACCACACCTACTTTTCACGTCACCAATCCCTACCCCTAATTAATTATAATCTAAACTCAAACCCCTCCTCTCCTCCTAACCCATAACTCTGCTAAACAACCTGATATTTCCTTACCTATTCTACCATCATGTCTACTAAAACCACCTCAACCCTAAATAAACTACTACTCTGTGCCACACTCACATTTGTACTAACCTCAACATACCTAATAACCTCCTATGAACACCCAAATACTTCTCATCCTAACCATCCAAGAAAACAAACACGTCCATATACTCTCACATTCACCCTTAATAATATCACTATTACATCCACACTTACATACATACTAGCTAGATACCACAGACTTGCCCACATTAAATACAACAACCTTACAACAAAGAAATCCCATTACCAAATTAATAACATACATTCTTTTTTACTTTCTCTAAAAAAGCATTCCTTACTGGATGGAGACATACATCCTAATCCTGGCCCACATAATGTCCTATCCACTGGACATCTCACCAAAAATCCCTCTATTCCCCTCATCCCAAACAAACACCCCAACTCTCTCCTCATTGCACATCTCAATATCCAAAGTGTAAATAACAAAGTTCCCCATCTTCATGCTCTCCTGGATATACACTCCTTTGATATTCTTTGTTTAACAGAGACTTGGCTTAAACCTAAAACACATGATAAAGAATTTATCCCACCAGGTTATAACATAATTAGACTCAACTGTATAAAAAGTAAAGGGGGGGGGGTAGCACTTCTTTTTAAAGATGGACTACAAGTCACCTCTATACCCTGCAACCCACCAAAAGAAAACCATGCTGAAGTCCTTATATCCAAACTACAGCTCAACTCTAGTAAATCCTTATATATATTTTGTATCTACCTACCTCCCGGAAACAATATCAGCATTTTAGAGGATATTCTGAGCTGGATCTCGACATCCTTCCCACAAGAAACAATTATCCTAGGAGACTTTAACATAGATTGGAAAAACATAAATACTGAACATCCTACCTCTCACATTAACCTTCATGGCTTCTCTCAGACCATTACCTCCCCAACAAGAATAAACAAACCAAACAAAAAAGAGAGCACTCTGGATTGGATCCTTATAAATAACTAACACCAAAATTATACAGTTGGTATCCTCCCTGATGATGTAAGTGACCATTCCTTGACTTATATAATCAGGCAAAAGTCTAATACCTCTCACCTAGCCTCATATAAGAATATACGGTCCAACAAGCAATTTAACCAACACCTTTTCCAGAGTGAGCTCAGTGACTATGATTGGTCTCAATTAAAAACCCTCCCACTTGAGCAGGCTGTTGAATATTTCAACTCTAAGTTCTTAGAAATCCTAGACCACCATGCTCCCAAACGTACTATCAGAACTAGGTCCAAACCTGCCCCCTAGCTTACAAATGAAACCAAGAAAAAAATCCTCCTCAGAAATAAGGCCTGGTCTAAGTGGCAAACTACCAAAAGTACATCAGATCAACAAAGCTTTAGACATATGAGGAACATGACAAAAAAAGATATTCTCTCAGACAAAAAAAACTTCTACTGTAAAATGCAGCAAACAAACCAAAACAACCCTCAAAAATTCTGGGCTAGTATCAATAAACTCCTCTATCCAGGTCACTCCAGAACTCCTACCCCAACAAGTGCAACACAAGAGACTCCTATCCAAACTGCCAATGCTTTCAATTCCTTCTTCACAGACGCTATCCAATCTCTAGCCAGTCAACTAGCTCCTGATACAGCCAGTCTTCTTAACTCTTCTCCAAGCTCTCTTCCTACCTTCCATTTCTACCCACCTCTACAAATTATTTCTTTAAACTCATTCTAAAACTGAAACCTTGTACTCTTTTTGCTGACCAGATCCCAGTCGAATACCTGCAAAAAGCAGCTAAAAGTAGCTTACCCAATATCCATCCTGATTAACAGAACTACTAACGAAGGAATCATCCCTGACATATGGAAAATCTCACACATTATCCCCCTACACAAGGGTGGTAACTCAAATGAATACTCTAACTACCGACCTATAGCCCTACTATCCCCCTTAGCAAAAATAATGGAAAAATGTATTCACCTTCAGCTTCTAAACCATTTAATTCAACATAACATACTTGCTGGAAGCCAACATGGCTTTAGGCCATTCCACAGTACTACTACTGCCCTCTTATCTTTCACTGACACCATAAACAAAAACCGCAATAACAATGTTCTCTCTTCCTCTCTATTTATTGATCTCTCAAAAGCATTTGATATGGTAAACCACTCTCTACTTATAAATATTCTGAAATCACTCTCTCTTGATACTTTGGCTGTACAATGGTTTTCTTCTTATCTCAGCAATAGGCAACAAGCTGTGCTCTGGGAGAATAAACTATCATCCACCTTCCAGTCTCACTCAGTGTCCCTCAAGGCTCCATCCTAGGACCTCTCTTATTCTCAATATTTATCAATGATCTCTACCTAGCTATTCCTCAGGCAACATGCATACAATATGCAGATGATTCAACTTTAATCTGTGCAGCTGAATCTTCATCAGAATTACAATCCCTAACTCAGAAAATATATAACATAGTTGAGACTTGGTTCATAAAATGTTGCCTTCTCCTGAATCCCAAAAAAAACAAAGCTCCTTCTCTTCACACCTACCCGTAAATCCACGCCCTTAGATTTTTCTGTCATTTCTAACAATGGCACCCTCATATCCCCTGATTCTACCACCAAACTCCTAGGAATAACTATAGACAATCACCTCAGCTTTGATAACCATATTAACAATACTATAAAAACAGTCAACAGAAAAATGGGCTCCCTATACAGGTTTAAATATTTTCTCACTCCAACCGCCAGAACTACTATTGCCCACTCTCATCTAATCTCAACACTCCTCTATGCCTCAACTATTTACACCAACCTATCCAAGAAGAATCTTCTTAAACTCACTACATCTTACAACAACATTGCCAGATTTGCTACTGGTAATCGCTTTAGAACTCATCACTGCCAGAATCTAAAACAACTAGGATGGCTTGAACTGCAAAATCAGCTTCATTTTAGCCAACTAACCATGATCCTCAACCAGCCCAACAACACTCCTATACTTTCAAACCTCATTACCCCATATAAAAATCTTAATTCCTTACGCTCAGCTAACAAACCTCTACTTAGTATTAATAAGTCTAATAACATGGCAGGAAACTCTCTGTTCTCTTACACAACTGGGAAATACTGGAATCTTCTACCTAGTGATCTTATATCACTTCCTTCCCTACCTCATTTCAAACAAAAACTCAAAATACACCTTAGAACACACTGGTTGTGCCCTTGCACTAACCCTGACTAACATATAACTTCAGTGACTAAGTTTCTCCTAACTCCTCCTCAATTATAATTTAATGGTCTTTCTGCAAACTTTAGAAAAATATCAAACCTACTTTAGTGATGTTCTACCTCATATGGATATCACATTCAACATGTTATCAATACTCTTATACAACCATTCTCATGTAATTGTAAACCTTAAGTTTAATCTACCTCACGTGAATATGTTATCCCATATTATTGTAAATATTTGTCTTGTAATAAACTCTAAAATGCTTGTATCTACTCCTATGTTAACTTGATTGTAACCTGACAAACACTTTTTGTATTTGCAACCTCATACATTTTGTTATAATGTATCTGTCTTTGGAGCTTTTCTCCCCGGGCCTCTACTGAAAATGGACATATATCCAGTTAGACTAGCCCGGTCAACAAATGTAAAATAAAAAAATAAATAAATAAATTTGCAACATTATATTCAGTACACATATTAAATCTCTCTCTCTCTTACACACACACACACACACACACACACACACACACACACACACACACACACACACACACACACAAAAAGCCCCTACTTGTAATATAGGCAACCTCAGTGATCACATGACACCCACTCACTGAATTAAATTGTCTGGAAGTCAAAATATCTGAAAAAAAAATCATAATAGAGATGGATTCATCCATGTAATTTCCCACTACCAAAAGGACCACCAATAAATCAACAAACAACGGCTCAGCAAAAAGTAAATCAATAAGAAATCCATAAACTATAATGCTACATACTGGTGTAATCATGCAACTTGTGTCAGTCCCCAGGTTAATCCATACCATACCAAAAGATTGTTTCAGAGCTTCAGCTATGTACAAACAGCTTTCTCCTAAAAACTGATATTTGCCTTGCTGTAATTATAACTGCAAAAAACTGTTTTTAAGTTTATTCTGTATCTCAATGATTCTCACTGTTACGAGATGTAATCTCCGTCATATTGTATGAGTACTACATCCATAATTTGCTATCTCTCTCTCTCATGTATTGTATTATATTGTTTTCTGTTATTTTTGGAGCTTTTCTCCCCAGGCCTCCTCTGAAAATGGACCTGTGTCCAGTCGGACTTTCCTGGTAAACAAATGTAAAATAAATAAAAATAAACTTACCTCCAATCTAAAGCCATTTGACATTCACACATTTTAATTTGTACAGAAGTTACTCACAGACTGACAGTTTACTGAGCTGTAATGCTGACCTTCGCTTTTGAAAAAAACAAATTCCCAGACTTTGTCAATAGCTCAAAGTGTAGAGAGGATTGTTTATTTATTATATATTTATTTTTGGAAAACATCTTTAAAACTGTTAAATTGATTACACACCCAGAAACACAGAAAAGTTATTGTGATTATGTAAACCACAGACTGCTGCAAGAAATCAAAGTCACATTACCTGTCAATTCCAAAAGAAGTAAAGTAGCTTAATAAGAAGGTTATTTGCAAGGTTACATGGCAGTTTATACTGGAAATAAGCAGATATATTAAAAAGGCTTTGTTTTTCATAATTATGCCGAAAAGTCTTCCAAGGTAAATACAACTTCTAATTTAGTATGGAACCATAACTCTCAACCTTGGAGCAAGAAATTTGGACAAAGCGAAAAATAAAAGTGGGACACAGGCCCAAAAATAGTTATGCGTCACAGACACCATTGAAACAACTGTAGCTGCAAACATTATACATCACTTATAATCTTTCTATCCCATTATTGTCAGTTAAACATTATATGGCTCATTCAGTCCTACCTTCTTTTGCATCAAAGAAAACCATGCTTTGAAATAACAAAATGTATTAAAATAATAAATAAAACACATTGCATCATCATCCTGCAACTTCCTACCTGCAAGCAACCACAGAGCATTCACTGAAACTAGGGCTGCTTGTTTCCCCAGAATGACAGCTCTCCCTAATTAAGTCTAATGGTATACAATCTACCGGTATCTGGACTACCTGAAATAAAGTAAATTATGGCCTGTAAATTGAAAGTACACTTTGTTTAATTAAACTATATTTCTAAGCCCACTTACTATATTGTTTCAGTAACATCCTAATATCCATTTCCAGGTCACTTTACAAGACATTGGCAGTGGCAGACTTGGCATCCTTCAGAACCCCACAGGCCCACGCTAATCATTGTCCATTAAATGTAAATATCCATCCACTGTAAATGGCAAGAAGCTATGTCTTAAAAAATCTACTTCTGGCATGCATACCCAAGTATTAGGTTTTGAAACAAAGAAACATATTCTCTACAGTCCGCAAGTCTCTGTCTTTAATAAACATCTACTGTTGCAGCACTCCTAACACATAAGCACACACATACACACTAAAATCCCCAACATTTAAAAAATGACATTGTGCCCACTTGATTTGCCAGTATTGATGATCCGCCAAAGCTATGCTTACTGTTGTCCAATCTACCACTGCTTAGAACCCACCAATGAAAAAAACAGTACTAGGTGCTTTTTTGTTTGTCTGAAAAAACAATACAACTTTATATGCTACAGTCCCACATAGTCAGTCCAGAACTGACCCATTAACCCTTGGCTGCTGTCTCATTCTTATTCCCTGGAACTGCATTACCTTGGATGACTACTTTTATTTCCTAAGCAAAAGACACAGATTGGAAGATGAGGCAAAAATTCAGACATTCTTTGAAAATCCATAGAGTTAAGAGGTATGAGTTCATGTTCAATACAACACTCTCCCTGTCAGGAAATCCACAATTTAATGAAAGTGTACTCTTAATGTATGATATATTTGTGAGCTAACTTGTTTGTGTTCAGTAGGTAGACTGATCATTGTTAGCCTCTTTGTGCCTCTCTCTGTCATGCACACATATACACACATACACACACACTCTTCATCTACTTTCACGCATGGAATTCTGCTTTCATGCATGCACTCACTCACTCCGTACTTGCCTACTAACACAGGTAATTGCTGTCCCTTTCAAAGGCAACAGTGGCAAATCCATACATGACTCCCTCTTCAGAGAGAACACACACACACACACACACACACACACACACACACACACACACACACACACACACACACACACACGCACACACACACAATGATTGTTCAGCACAAAATAATGGCATAAACACACTGACCCTTTTTTGGCTCAAAAACAAAACTAGAAGGGTGCTTTGGCACATGTGCACACCAACGTTAACGTTACAGGTCATGGGAGCGAAAAACACAAAACAAAAAAAGTGTTTTGGTGCATGCGTACATCAATGTTGCAGTTAGAGGTTGAGGGCCGCATGGAAGGCTCTGCGGGCCGCATGCAGCCCACGGGCCACAGGTTGGACACGTCTAATCTAATGAAGGAGAGTTGCCCATGCAAGTACCCAGGTCTCTTATGATCTTCTCTGTCTAAAGAAGAGTAATATTTATAATATGAGGAGGGACACATTTGATGCAAAATACTATTATGTTGGACTTTTTGCATTTGGCTTTAGGTCATTTTCAGTAAAACAGGTACATGTGCATTCTAATCTTTGCTAGAGCTGTTTACTATCAGTGGATAAGAAGATAACAGATTCCACTTGCAGTCGTAAGGAAACTTGGTCAGACACACTTCCAATATATTTGCTTGGATATCTTAAAAATAATTGCCAACTAGGGAAAAGCATAGCACAGAACCCTGTGGTACACCACTTATTATAATTTTTCATTCAAGGAATACTAGCATACAAGCAACTTTAATAACCTGTGATTTCTTGAATAGCCAATTTGTAATCCAGTGGACAACAATGTTTTTAATAATTCCAGAGTCAGAAATGGTATCAAAATCCTTGACCAGGTCAAAATAAGCATTGATCACAGTGGGACCACTGTACACAGCCTGAGTAACCTTTTCAATGAAGCTTACTAGGTTCTAGAGCCAGGCCATGTCCTTCACAAAACCAAAATGTGTGGGTATCTAGTTTTTAAGGTGCCTATGTTTGCATAAATGACTTCTGCTTTGATATATTCCATGGCTTTGCATATAATTCTGGTGAAACTCATAAGCCTATACTTACCTGGCACTGTAAAGGGGACATCCTTGTGTAGGGGAGTCACAGTATATATTCTCCAGGCATCAGTCACAAACCATATGGGTTGAACAATTTAAAAATTGGCTTAGATAGTGCATACTTGCAAGTGATAAGAATACAACCTGGTGTGTTGGTTGGTCCATTGAAAGTATTATTTTTAGCCTTTGACATGGATTCTAATAAATGTTCTAAAGTGATTTCAATAAATGAAATTTTCAGGAATCATGGGGGCAAGAGTGTGGGCAGGTCAGTTAAAGTTATCACATTTTTTTTCTGCTAGCACATTGGCTATATCTTTGGGTTGAGAGTATGTAATATCATGGATGAAATCAGTGTATTGTTAAACAGTATTTCTTAATTTTTTGATATATCTGAAGAAAGATTTGTTGGTCTCTGTGGCAAGTTTAAGTTTGTACTCTGCTTTACATTTTCTGATAGTGCTGTTAAGTTTATTTCTTGCACGTTTCAGAGAGGTATTGTGGTAGGGAGATGGGAATTTCTTGCAAGCTTTCATTATTTTCTTATTTTGTTACACAATTTATGTATATGGGAGTTCAACCAGAGAGGTTTATTTTTAAATTTACCACAATATTTATGGCAGATGGGTACCAACTTTTCTATGCACCTGTTTAGGAACTGTTAAACATTCAGAGGTGAATGCTGCAGTTCTCTTGGTTGAGTTGTCTTGCTAGGGATTTTTGGTGATTTTACATACATCTTTTACAAGCTGAAGAAGGCCTGTCCGTGAACAGTCCCTAAAGTTGGTCACATTTGTTGATGAGTTAGTACTACTAGGCCTGATATAGAAGATGACCAAGGTGGGGTCAGATCTAATCATGGATTAGAAGATGTGGGGTGTGGTACATCTGGATGATAGGTTGGTAAGGACCATCCTATGGATGTTAGAGACTCTAGTGGATAGTTTTACAATTTACTCCAGTGCATTGTTATTAACATTGTTTAGGAAATGCTGCATAACACTCTCTCCTTAATTACACCAAGAAATTTTACCATCACTGATACAGCTCTTCTACATAGAAAAGCACTGTTTGGAATTTGTAGAAATATAACTTGCACTGCAATATTACTTACTACCTGCACAAACATTCCAGATATTCAAAGGCAATGCATAATGCATTGTCTGCATAGTTGTGAGCTGCCTTATGTAGTAGATTTGAGAATATTAGTACTGCATACCTATGGAGTGCTCTTCTGTGGATCACATTCATTACAACAACACAGACAGTCACAGTTAGACACGTAGCATAGTCCATTATTTTAATTGTTCTAATAGTAAAGACAGATGAGCAACTCCATTACAAGGATAACTAAAACACTTAAAACAGGTTCATAAGGTCACAGCTACACTAAGTAATATAATAACATCACGGTCTCCAAATAAAATATATGATAAAAATATGAAAACAATATCTTCCCATGATTAGCACAAACAAAACAACTTTCCATCTAGTGAAATGCTGTAGTTGTAATATTCATGTTCTAATTAGAAATGCAATTCTCTTTTTCCCATTAATAATACCTAATCCCCTACAATCAAATACACTTTAAGTTTCCAAATTGTCAGGTAAAATAAACAAAAATTATTGGTTATACTAAAAGTAATCTATTAAATTACCATATAGTATGATTTTTTAATCTCTTTATCAAGGCACAAAGCCCAGCCTAAAGCCCGCTAATTATAGTTGCAGCACTCATTGTCATGAACTGAAAATACTTCATATAATTAAATCTGCAATAAGATTTCTAAACTACATTCCTTTGCAGATCCTTATAAACCTGTCATACTAGTCATCATTGAAACCTGGCTAAAAGGTAAAAGAGCAGATGAGGAAATCTGACCACCATGCTTCAATATACTATCGATAGTCCACACATCCAAAAGACCTTGAGACACTTCTCTGATATATTCTAACCATATCAATATGAAATCCATATTCAACAGAAAAGCACATTTTTGTTTGTAGCTGCACTAATAAAATCAATAAAAAGGGTAAACTACTTGAAGGAAATTGCAAACTCTGCTTTATTTTAGAGCTTTCATTTCAAGTATTAAGACCCCAGAGTTCTGGTTATTTTGTGCTACACCCGCAAAACAGGAAATGATGTAATTATTGGTACATTCCATGTTGTTTCCTTCTCAAAAACAAACAAAAAAACATACATGTTAAAATACAAACCCCAAAAATCATTATGGTCTAACTGTTCTTTGCTTCAGTAAACTTATTACAGATATGTTATCATTCAGACAGGGCAAGGGGGTGTAGGGGAGTTGTTGCCCAATGTTAATTGTCATAAAAGCTCTCTATATTCAATAAGTTTTTTTAAATCACTACCACTCATACCAGCCATACAATCCTCTATTGCACAAATCAATAACTTCTTGAAATTCTTACAAATGAGATATCTGAAAAATCATCACACCTCATGCTGTAAATGTGCTCACAAATTCTTTGCTATAAATTATTAAAATCTACTACATGGTCTGGCAAAGGACAATGTAAACAATACCACTAGTGGTGCAGTTGTACTAGCCAGTAGCAGGAGCCACTCTATGAAAGCTAGTGACAGCCACACGAGGACCATCTATGATATACCTGCACTCTCCACTTCTACTGGATTGATGAATATATCCTTTAGTGTTTTAAACACCACCCCCTAATTGAAAATATGATTTAAAACAATATATCTTTTGCAAGTAAAAGATGGAGACCAGGTCTCATTTCTTAACACAAGCTGAGTCTCTCATCAAGAATGGACAAAATCCACAAATAACCTATCTGTTGTGTAATCCACATTAATCTGGGTACATCTCCTCTTGTTTTCACATAAACATGTAGCCTTAACAAAGTGTGATTTCAAAATGGGCTTCAGGTCAGTAGACCTCCTTAGCTTATTTTCATCATCCATTTATTTACTTATCTAATTTCTTTGGTGACATCTACTTTCTTTGAATATCTGTTCTAGAAATCTCAATTCTTTTAAAATTGAGTATCAGAAATTGGTTGGTATACCCTAGCCATCTGACCCTTGATGATGATGCTTTTCATTAAAGGAATACCCTAACCATATGGCTCTTGATGATGATGCTTTTCATTAAAGGAATACCCTAACCATATGGCTCTTGATATTTTTTTTTTCATTAAACTAAAAGGATGGCAACTATGGAAGTGTAGGTAGGAAGTGGAACATGTATCCTAGATATAGTGGAAGAAAAGAGCTACCTGTAATATCTTTGGATATAAAAATGTCCAGAAAATTAATACATTATCTGACATACTAAAGGAAAAACATAAAAAAATCAGTAGCAGTATTTAAAAACTGAAAAACTGCATAACAAAACCATTAGGCCATCCCATAGGAAAAAGTGGTCATCAAGATATCATAAATAATTTGTGGTATTCTTAATGATGTTAGCACAAAATATCTGTTCCTAAAAGCAGAGGACAAAAATATTCTTTAAAATTGTTTGCCCTTAATGATTGGCCAAATGCTTATATTTCTCTCAGTAACTTGCAAGTTTTATATACACAACAAACATATGTTTCCACTCTACGGTGATATTTTCTTTACATCTCCAACATGCATAACTGTTTTTAAGTTCTGTGATCTTAGCTATTTTATCTGGATTGCAAAATGCTCTGCTTATGAATGCCCATCTATATATTCTCAAAAATAGTAAAGCTGTACTACACATAATGTATCTTATTATTTTAAAGTATTTTTTTTTCTGTGTTTATATGTGTCCAGCGATCATCTTCTGTATAGGAATCTTGTTTGCATATTGTTTTATGTGAGTTAGATAATATAAATTTACTATTATAACTGCATAAGTTATTTTATTTTTGTACTCTAATATTTATGTAGTCTAATTTGATGTATTCTTTAAGGTGGATTCTGAAATGTTTTGAGTTCCTTTAAATATGTATTCTCTTCTATAACTAACAAATGTTCCTTTGGCATATTATATTTCTCTATTATTTTCTCTGTTGTTTTGAGATTTACTCCATTTTTTACAATTATACCAAGCTAAGAAGTTTTTACTAAGAATGGATGAAACTGAAAGTACTGAGCATCAGAATTCCTGAACTGCATTCAGTGAAAGAAGTAGCCAAAGATGCCCTTATTTAAGTTTTGTTTTAAAAAGCCCTCCTGCAACCCCTGATGTGGGCAGCAATCCACCCACATCCCCCCAACTCATATATGCCAACTTCACTCTTGCATCAACTCAAAGAAGGGTGAAATTCCCCCATAAAGGGCATAACTGCCAGGAAAAACTCACCAACAGTGATTTCCAGTAGAAGAACACCTCTAATCACTGGGTTGAACCTCAAGAAACTGGAGCTTGAAAGTTCAGGCTTTGTCCACCAGTATGGTAAGCTAAGAATTTCTTCTCTGTGTGATATAATATATTTTCATTTGCCGTTTCTAATAAAGCTATGGTAATTTCTAATGGAAATATAACTTTGTTAATGTGCTTGTATGTGTAGTTTTATTACTCTTTAATGTATTTTATAGATATTTTGAGTCAAATAGATTGATTATAATATTGAAAATAATTTGATATTAATAACCAAAACTTTTTGAATGTTATTTTATTTAACTTGGTTATTTTGGATTTATGAATTTAATTAGTAATAATCTGCAAATATAAAAATGTGCTCCATCTGTCTATTTGATTTAGTTCCTGCCTTATTTCATTAATGTTTATTTCTACTTTTTCCGTAGTTGTTAGGGTTATTCCTAAATGTATTTTTATTCAGATTTATTTCATATTTATCTTTGAAAACTTTTGTATAGGTTACTTTTGGGTTCATAATTATACATTTTGTTTTAATATTATTGAATTTTAGCCCAGAAATATCTCTAGAGACATTAAAGGAATATTATATACAATTAAGTATTAATAACATATCATCTATGAAGTGTAGTATATCTGGTGTGTATTGATTGCTAATCCTAACAACCATTGCCTCTGGCACACTACAGACAAAGGCCAATGAGACCAACATAGCCATTGCAATGTTTTATTTAATATCCACAACAAACTAACTCTTTAAACATTGACCAAATAGATTTCATGTAATGATAGAACTACAGACTGCACACATTATAGGTCACCCCTTTCAGGTGGCATATCA
Organism: Protopterus annectens; assembly: GCF_019279795.1. Lineage (NCBI taxonomy): Eukaryota > Metazoa > Chordata > Ceratodontiformes > Protopteridae > Protopterus > Protopterus annectens. Next base: position 559,623,903 of record NC_056737.1, on the reverse strand, counting down.
ACTGCCATCCTTGTAGCCTCATCTGACCCTAAGGAGTGCAGTGGTACTTGTCTCTTGGGTGATATGTCTGATACTGAAAGCTACAGTTTCAGCCTATTTAAATCACATTGATTGGCAAGTCCCTGACCTCATGCCTCAATAGACAACTTCCTCTGCACACAAATGGTATTTATATATGTATTCAACTAATAATATTAGATAATGATTCCATAACTAGTGCAAAAATTATAAGCAACTGTGGTCGTCTTTGTCTAGTCCCCCTTTTAATATTTACTGCTTGTAAGAGCTAAGTGTATAATTTAGGGGAAGCTTTACTATCATTATAGAGTCTGCAATAATATGTATACTTGTGGAATTTTAAAATGTTTTAATAACATAAACTCATTTTAAGGTATCCAAAGCTTTTTCAATCTTAATTCCTCAAGTGTGATATTTTATTTTTTATTATATCTATATATTGACACAAATATCTAATAATCCACATTTAAAGTATATTTGATGATAGGATGCAGAATGAGTAGGATATTGATATGCTTTTAATGTTGATGTTACTAAACAATTTCTCTAGGATCTCAGAGTATCATTTTTATCTTGAGCATTATTACTAATTGTGCAACTTTAATTGGAAATTATTTGTAGACCTCTGTAATTAATTGAACTATCCTTGGATCTTTATTTTGGTTTAATTTCTTTATATCTGGCACAACTCCAGCTCCAATAATATGCTTTTTGATAGGTATTTAGCATCCTCAAGTAGCCTTTTATATATGTGTGTGTATATATATATATATATATATATATATGTATATTTTGCTGTCCAATAAGGATGGTGCTGGTGTATTTTCCAACTCTATCTCACGTACTCAATTGTTTCTTTTATAATATTTCTAAATTATAAATGATCTATATCTTTTATTTTTAGTAGTTTCTAGAAATAATACAGTACTAATCTGGTTAGATTTCATCAGTGTTTGACCTATTGCCAATTTAAGTGATCATCTGGGATTATATATTATATATTATATGTTGTAAGTTTACATTGTTTTACTATTATTTCCTTTCTGTGATCATATATTTGCTAGTATATGTTACATGGGCCTTTCACTGTATCTAAAATATTTTTATCTCCTATTTGCACTTTTTTTTTGCAATATCCATTTTGTTGTATGTCAACCATTTCATTGAACCACATTTTACATTTCTTTCATATCTACTTGGTAGTTTTTTCTTTTTTCCATACACACACAGACACACATACATGCATATACATATATATCTGTATCTATCTATTTATCTATCTATCTATCTATCTAGCTATCTATCTATCTATATATGATTTACTTTAAAAATGTCACAACACACATGTGCGACTCTTCATATACCCAACTAATGTCAGAAACTGCACCGTTGAATCCTTAAAAGACAGAATTTGCTACCCAAAGAAAGTCGACACTGGGAATGTCGACTTTCTTTGAAACACTCGTCATTTCTAGATGTCTCCTAAGACTGTTATGTAGGGGGGCAAGTCCCCCTGCACCCCCCATGTGGGGCTGTGCCCCCTACACCCCCCTGCTAATTTTATATACTAACTCTGATATCACTGCAGTGAGGGAAGGGGTACATGTCCCAATCCCCACTGTAGTGTGATCTCCACTCAGAATGCCAAATTTGCATGAGAGAATTCACACTGGCATTCGCTCTTTTGTGAGTTTGGCAATTTATAGTTTGTTAAAATGAACTTTTGCAAAGATCCTTGCACACATCTGCCCATCACAGATGTGCACTTCAACATTTTAAAGGTAACCCCATACATATATATATATATATATATATATATATATATATATATATATATATATATATATGTCCCCTTTGAAACATCTAAAACTTAATTTTATAACACTAAGACCAGCACATCTAAAACTCAAAACATCTAAAACCCATAACATCGAATTTCATAACATCTAAGAGTACAAATCACATGAAAATAACATCCCCTCCACATATAATGACATATAATGACACCAAACTACCAAACACACCTTTTACTAAGTTTCTGCAGGGGGGCTTGATACAGGGGTCTATATTAGAATGATGAAACCTCACTTATGCGATTCCCAAAAGGCCAACACATAAACAGTGAACCACATGAACACCGAACGTCCTTAAGCAGGAAATTCAAAATACCGAATCACCATAGTTGTCCACACCATGTTTAGTGAGGTAAAACATCAGTAGGAGATTCCCTTACATGGTATAGCTTCCTAACGTAAATGTGCAATAGTTACTGACCTGAGGGTTAGGGTGCGAGTTAAGGTAAATGCATATATAGTAATACATTCATATTTATTTTGTTTGCGTAGGCAGTACATAGTGGGTGATGGAGATGGCCAACTATGGCAATTCGATATTTAAAATTTTGCACTTAAGGATGTTTGGTGTTTTTGCAGTTCGCTGTGTATGAGTTGGCCTTTCGGGATTTGCATAACTGAGGTTTCAGCATTCTAATATAGACCCTGATACAGTGGGGGTTAAGAAATTAACTTTTTTTCAATGTAGTGTGATGTTAGAGTTGGTATATTTAATTTATGGTGGGGTGCAGGGGCGTAGTAAAAAGTGTGTTGGTAGTTTGATGCATTATATGTGGAGCGGATGTTATTTTCTTGTGATTTGTAGTGTTAGATGTTATGAAATTTGATGTTATGGGTTTTAGATGTTTGGGGGTTTAGATATTCTGTTCTCAGTGTTATGAAATTAGATGTTATGGGTTTTAGATTTTTCAAAGTAGACCCATATATATATATATATATATATATATATATATATATATATATATATATATATATATATATATATATATATATCATGATAGAATATCCTAGAGTGTGTTTATACTAATAATTGCTATGTCATTAAATTGGGGGGAAGTATTTATTTCTTATGAAAACCATTGTTTAAATTCTTCCAGTTTAATAATATGTGCTTGTATTCTGTGCAAAACTGGCAGCTCATTTTTATTTACAATTAATGCAAATGTAAAATAATTATGACCTGATATAGGCATGTTATTCTAAACTTATTAATCTTCACATATAGGTCCATAGATGCAATCAGTTGTATGGATAATGACTGAATATTATGTTTTTTATTTCTTCTGTTCAAATCTATTCTTTTTCATTATATCTAATTATGTAATTTCTTAGCTGTAGTGGAAGTTCTGTGGGGCGCAAATGCACTCATATTTTCATTATTTAGAGTGCAATTAAAATCTCCTCCCCAAATGAGATTTCCTTCCATATGAGTCAGTGAAATTTCCAGATTTGGTGTATATTTACCACTACAACCAGGTATCCAATAAACACTTGCTAGTGGACATATTTTATTTTGATCGTCAAGAACTATCATTCCACTTGAGTCATTGTAAGTAAATTTGTCTCTTGGTATTATTAATTGTTTTCCAGAATATTAATGTACCTCCTCATTTACATTTATAATAAGATCCATATAATGTTTCATATTGGCCTGTAGTGAATCTATCTCTATCTCCTTTAGTTACATGTGTTTATTTTGAATAAATGTCACATCAACTTTGTCTGTAGTTATATACTTGGAGAATATATTTTCTCATCATTATTTAGCCCATTATTGTTAATTAATAATATTTTTGATGCCACTTAAATCATCTTACCTTTACATTCTTCATATAATGGTGTCTCATCTACCGTTACCTTATATACAGATACAAAATTAACTTAATGTATAAAACATTATAAACTTTTGCTACCAGTATACTGGGAACAATTGATCCTTAAGTTATTCAGAAATTAACTAAGCTAAAGTTTCAAACAATTTCAGTGAATCTAAAACAGTATTTATAAAGCTGCTACAAGGAACCGAAGATCAAGTAACACATCTTTTGATGAATAAACTATTTTATAACTTATATTACAGTACTGTATATGGTGTGACGCATTCTTAACTATCTATTCGTATATTTATTATATAACTGTCCAAGTACAGTGAATTAGTAAACATCTTTTAAGAATAAAGCTTCTTTTATTTAATGTTTATAGCTCTATATATATATATATATATATATATATATATATATATATATATATATATAAAGAGAAAGAGAGAGATTAAATACAGATATATAAATATATATATATATATATATATATATATATATATATATATATATATAAAACATACTTTTACCTACTTCACTGCTAAAGTTTAAATGCAGAAAGGAGAAAAGGCAAGGAGAGAGAGAAAAAAATCAAGGCAATGGAGGATGAGATCAAGAAGATGAAAGATGCAAAGTAATTTGTTACATGTCTTACATGGCATAACTATACAAAAAACAATTAATAGACATATAAATTATATTAATACTTCCCATCAAGCTGTTAGTAAGCATGTTTTATACTGTAATGTTGCTGGAATAGTATGTTAGCAAAAGGCAATATATCAAAGTAAGAACAAAAGAACAATGCATCAAGGTAGCACACAATAGCGTCTTTAATAAAATAAACAAAAGAAAACAGTGGTAAGTGCTTTCGCAACACTCAGTTGCTTCTTCAGACAAAATGTTAAAACAGCTCATTTCTTAAATACTCTTGAAACCAATTAGCATAATTAGTGATGTCATACCTGAAAGAGCATTTAAAGGCACAGACAAAAACTAAACATAAATCAGATAAAATACATAACATAAGCTTCTACTAAGCATAAAAAATCTTTTTAAAAAATCAATTATGTAAAATTCATTCATATATAAGAGGCAATAAATATTATGCTTAAAATTATTTGTGTTTAAGTCGTCTGGCTTTCAAAAAAGGGACCAGAGATGTGGTACCATTAAGGCCTGGATATTTGTCTGCATTAAGTTTCATTATCCATTTTTGTTCACAACCTTCAGTAATATTTTCTATATCCCCTCCTCTCAAATTTTTATGTATCTGTTGTAAGACAAAAAAACTGGAAGGAATGTGAGGGATCAGTGTTCATGACATGATTAGCTAATGCATTTGTATGTTTTCTATTCCTGATATCACGAAGATGTTCCAAAATTCTATCTTTAAAAGATCTATTAGTCTTGCCAACATAGAAAACAGGACATCTCTTGCAGAAACCATAATAAACCACATCAGTACTTTTACAATCAGCATATGTATGGGAATACAGATGGAACTGTTTTGTTGGATGAGTATATGTATTTGTGCTATAAATGTAAGGACATGCACTACATGACCTGCATGGATAGGTACCCTGACGTGTGGAAAGAGAATTTGGCTTGTGTGTCTCTCTATTACAAAGATGCTGTTTGAGTGATTTATTATTCCTAAAGCTAAACTGTGGAATGCTAGTGGTAATAGCATTTAGATTAGGTACTTCTTGCAAATTTTGCCTTCCTCGACAATATTGCAGGCTCATATGATGTCCACAACAACTTGCCAAGATATTCACGCATCCAGGAGCACTGACAGTGTTTTTTTAGACACCAACAACAACAACGACTTCTCCCTGAAGGCACATCTACCATTCAGGAATTGTACAAGAAGCCAGAACTACAAGGGACACTTATCCAGGATAAATCAAACAGAAAGGACCATACAGTCACCGAAAAGGAGACGAAATAAATACAGGTCTTGTTGTTAATATTTCTTCATTTAAACTGAGTGATGATCAAATAAATTTGCTTAGCAAAGGCCTGTCTTTTATACCAGTGAAAAAGGCTGATTTAACAGAAATGATTAAGGACTTAAAGTTGTTGGGAAGAAATTTAGCCTTAAAATCTTTGTTTCCTATCAACACAATGAATGTAAATAATATATACAAACACCCTAGCAGTTTTATTCCAAATTTTCCACCTAGTATTCAAAGGTTTACTGATATGTGTGAGATGGCTTTCAGAGATATAAATGAGCAAGATTTCAGTAATTATCATTTCAGCAATTTAACTGTTGATGAGCAAAGAGCATTGTATGAACTGAAGAACTTACACTCCCTGGTTATTAAACAGGCTGACAAGGGAGGCGGTGTTGTCCTCTTAGACAAACAGTTATATATACAGCAAATGCATAAATTATTATTAAATAATGATACATATCTACCTATCTCTAAAATCACAGTTAATGCTATTATTGATAAAATTTAATTTTTACTTTTTGATTTACTTATTACAGGATTAATAGATGAATCATTGTTTAAATATTTTAATGTTTTAAAACCAATTGTCCCTAAAATTTATGGCTTACCGAAGATCCATAAAGACCTGACTTTACCACCTATGCGACCTATAGTGTGGGGCCGGTTGGTGTACCGAGCCCCATTCAATTTTTGTTGAGGACACTTTACATGGTCTGCTGGATAGCTGTCATACCATATTAAGAGACACCAAGATGTTTCTTGAAAGATTACATAACAGAATGGCCAGTATTGAAATAGATATGGACTTTGTATTGATTACTATGGATATAGAGTCTTTGTTCACCAGCATTCCCAACTTATGGGGTATTGAGATGATTAGAGAATTTCTTACAACTAACAGGTGTTTTATGAACAATAACATTCAATTAATATGTAGCTTGCTAGAAATCATATTGGAAAATAATGTTATGACATTTCCGGAACAGTTCTTTTTGCAAAAGGTTGGCATGGCCATGGGTACCCCCTGTGCCAATAGCTACGCCAACCTAGCTTTAGTTTGTTGGGAAGAAACATTTGTTCTTTCCAGCCAAAATCCCTTTATAGAACATGTATTATGGTATGTACGGTTTGTGGATGATGTTTTTATGTTATGGAAAGGTGATGGTTTGAATTTTGCATCCTTTGTGACTTACTTACATACTACTAGTGATTTTTTAAGATTTTCATATCAGATCTCTGCTGAAAATATTGACTTTCTTGATGTATATTTGACTAAATCTGATCTAAATAATCTAAGGAGTCAAGTTTACCACAAACCTACTAGAAAAAATACATACCTGCATAAAACAAGCATGCACCCCAGACATATTCCAAGAAATGTATTAAAAGGGCAAGTATTCAGGACCCTGAGATTACACAACAATGATGAGGATGCACATGCAGCACTTAGTAATCTCAAATGTGATTTTCTCCAAAGAGGCTATAATACTACTGAGATTGATATAACAGTCTCTGATGCCTGGAAATTGAGGCACACAAAATGCAGACCCTATTTTAATCCAGCCATGGATAATCCTGCTACTAATAGCAATGATACCTTGCCTATTAATGAGTTTAGAGTAGTGTTTCAGTTTGCCAGCAACATAAATCAATATATTGATGTTGTTAAGAAACACTGGCACCTTTTGCAAGAAGTACCTAATATAAATGCTATTACCACTAGCATTCCACAGTTTAGCTTTAGGAATAATAAATCACTCAAACAGCATCTTTGTAATAGGGAGACACACAAGCCAAATTTTGTTTCCACACATCAGCGCACCTATCCATGCAGGTCATATAGTGCATGTCCTTACATTTATAGCACAAATACATATGCTCATCCAACAAAACAGTTCCATCTGTATTCCCATACATATGCTGATTGTAAAAGTACTGATGTGGTTTATTATGGTTTCTGCAAGAGATGTCCTGTTTTCTATGTTGGCAAGACTAATAGATCTTTTAAAGATAGAATTTTGGAACATCTTCATGATATCAGGAATAGAAAACATACAAATGCATTAGCTAATCATGTCATGAACACTGATCCCTCACATTCCTTCCAGTTTTTTGTCTTACAACAGATACATAAAAATTTGAGAGGAGGGGATATAGAAAATATTACTGAAGGCTGTGAACAAAAATGGATAATGAAACTTAATGCAGACAAATATCCAGGTCTTAATGGTACCACATCTCTGGTCCCTTTTTTGAAAGCCAGACGCCTTAAACACAAATAATTTTAAGCATAATATTTATTGCCTCTTACTTATGAATGAATTTTACATAATTGATTTTTTAAAAAGATTTTTTATGCTTAGTAGAAGCTTATATGTTATGTATTTTATCTGATTTATGTTTAGTTTTTGTCTGTGCCTTTAAATGCTCCTTCAGGTATGACATCACTAATTATGCTAATTGGTTTCAAGAGTATTTAATAAATTAGCTGTTTTAACATTTTGTCTGAAGAAGCAACTGAGTGTTGCGAAAGCGCTTACCACTGTTTTCTTTTGTTTATTTTATTAAAGATGCTATTGTGTGCTACCTTGGTGCATTGTTCTTTTGTTCTTACTTCATGTTTTTATGCACCTTGGTTTTACCTACAGCCATTTTTGTTTGATAATATATCAAAGTAATTATCTGTTATGAAAGATACAGCATGAAAAAGTAGGTAAACATACCAAAGGTTTCTTCCCCTTAATCTCTCCTCAATAACAATTCAGATATGATACGGTCAGCTCCTTGTTCACTACATTGTCAATTGTTATAATGCACTATTCCATAGAGCTGCCTAAAGTATATCCCTTGTCATTTTATGCACACAATTTACCATTTAGCAACTAGAAAGGAAAAGAAAATATATTTTCTTCATTCCTTTATGATTTTGTATGTTCACTCTATTTATCGGACTTCCTTCCCCACCCTCTAAAAACAATAATAATAATGTTAATAGTAATAATAACTTTGTTAATAACAACAATAATAATAACAATAATAATAATAATAATAATAATAATAATAATAATATCCTCTCTCCTTCTCTCTCAGAAATGAAAAACCTTTGATAGCTTTTCAGACTGACTTTAATTATATCTTAGGGTGCGCTGCCCAAATAATATATATCCATTAGTATAATTTTCAGTTGCATGCTTATTAAACAATCTTACCAAGGTACTTTGTATTGGCTCTAAATTCCACTATCAGTTAATTCATAATAATGGTGACACCCTCGAAGTGAAACACTTTTTTATTGGCATTTCTGATAACATGCAAGGTGTCCTTTGAGGATAAATAATTATAATTACATCCTTTTATGCCCTTTCTGTATGTCTGTATATCATCACAATGCTACTCTCAAATATTGACATTTCTTTGTATTTTTTGAAAACTTTCACTAGTCACTATGTTTCCCCCTCAAGCTTCTTTTCTTTGTATTTTATATAAAAAAGCACAGAATATCTAAATATATTTAAAGTTTATCATTCTTGTTTCTTTGCCCCTGTATTTTGAAATAGTGCAGCTCACAGGAGAAGATATTCTGTTTACATTTGCTTGATATAGATTGTTCTGTCAGGTGCATTTTCGTGGAGTACCCCCCCCCCCCCCGATTGTTCTACTTGTGTTAGACTGTTTCCTGACGAGAAATTATTAAATTACATCTTTTGAGATCTGCCATATTCAAGTCAGAGACATAGCATAAACATCTCTGTCTCATATATTCATTAATCAACCATGCAGTCATGAGTACGTTATTTATTGCATCCATGTAAGCTGCGAGTCTATGTAATGCCATATTAATATATCACTTGTTCTTTTTTTACATGAATGTCTAGCGAATATCAAATTATTAGATTTAACTTCAAGCCAGTTATCAGTTTACATATAAACCATTTTCAACATATTATTGCACAGTACATTAATATAATGAAGTGATTGTATCTCAGTATCTGAAAACAATGCTTTGGCAGTTAAATATGTTGTTTATAGAAAACAATATATTTTATCTTTCATTATTTATCTGTTAAAATGACTTCATTTACCAACAAATTCACTAAATTTTAATATTATAGGGCTTCTAGTCCTTTAGCAATTTTTTTTGTTTCTCCATTTACATTACCACCTTACAGTTTGTGTTCTTATTTCATCTTTCTGACTTTAAATATTGGAATGTCAGTGCTTATCCCGGTTTAATTTCTCTGAGTCTTTTGGGTTTCTAATACCATGATAGGAATAGACCCCATTTCTAAGTCAAAGTATGACTAAAGTTTGTGGAATTAGCATTGTTTTCAATCTTTGATGTTAGGAAAAAGTGTTCTTCACAGCACCAGCAGTATGCTCAGAACTGACACCTGCTGTGCTTCCTCTGTAGTTACATGTATCAGCCGCATAACTATATAAGACTGCAAATTCTTTTTTATGAGACCCATTGCTCCTGCTACTATGAGAACTGTCTTGGTATCCTGGTGTTTTATGATTTTTCTGTGTGTGTCTCTCTCTGTACATAGGACACTGAAATCTCTGGGTGTAGCAAATTGAATGACCAATGCTACTTTTGTCTTCTTTTCGTAGACTACTATATCTGGTTTTCTCACATCTATTTTTTTAACTGTTGATAATGGGTAATCCCATACGATATAAACTTCATCATTTTCTATAATGTTTTGTGGCTCATATTTCCAGTGTTTCTCATTGACTTCAATATTGTAATGTTTGCACAATCCTCAATGCAACAGTCTTGTCACATCATTATGCCTTTCAGTATACAGGCCATCTGCCATTAACTTACCACACCTAGCAACAAGATATGTGACTGCTTCCAGTTCTGGTTTACAGAATCTGCAGTTGTCCATTTCTCCTACACATTGAATGGACTTTGCAAACCAATATGTATGTAGAGCACTATCTTGGGCAGCTAATATTAACCTTTCATCTTTTGGTTTAAATTCACCTCATCTTAACCATTCCTACCTCAAATCCTGATTGATATGAGGTTGTTCCAGGTGTTTTCTGTACTTTCAACTATATCTATGTCTTGTCCATATTTCTTACCATCTCATCTGATCTTTCTCCTTATATTCTTTCTTTTGTTTTTTGGCACATTCAATTGCTGCCTGATTTTTTTCTACTTCTGGTTTGGTTTCCATTCCTGCTTGACTTAAATTTGTTCTCTTCGTGTTTTAAAACTTTCACTATGTTAGGATCTGGTGAGTTCAACAGATATGTATGCAGTCCTATGATTACAGAGCTATGCATGTAATCAATTTCAAGGAAGCCTATACCTCCTTTAGAACAAGGAATATATAATCTTGGTATACACTGCTTTTTATATATCATTTGAAAAGCATGAAGAATTTTTCTTGTTTTCCTGTCCAGCTGATCAAATACATTTTGGGGCCAGTCAGTCACTCCAAAACTGTAAGTAGTAACAGGAAGAGCAAATTGATTTATAGTCTGGACTTTGTTTCTAGATGTCAGGGCTGTTTCAGTATTTATTTTAGTCTTCTAAAATATTCCTTACTGAGTTTTATTTGCATTTGTTCATGTTTTATTATCGATCCTTCATGAGTCCCCAAGTATTTATATGCTGCCTCCTGCTCATTTTCCTATATATCACACTCCTGTCACAGACAGATATGTTTTATGTGCGGTAGTTTTCTTGCTTTAAATGTTGCTTTTGCACATTTTATCAAGACCAAATGACATTCTTATATCATCTGAGAAAATTTTGACAACTTCCAGTTGTGTTTTAAACTCCTCATCTAATGAACTATACAGTTTTAAATCAGCCTCAGAAAGAAGTACACTTTGTAGTTTATTTCATGGTTACAATTTGGCTCCCAATAATCTGTTAAGTAGACAACTGAATGGGTTAAGGGTAAGACAAAAGAGCAGAGGTAACCTCTTTCCCTTATTGCTCTGTATATTTATGGTAATACTTGAGTCTCATTGATTTTCAAGTGCTTGGGTGCCAAGTGCTTATAATATTGTCATTAGAAAGTTTAACATATCATTTCTTTCAAAATTTTCTGGTACATCAAATATTTGTAATATTATTTCATCTCTCTTTTAATATTTCCATCTTCTCCATTAACCATACATTTTTAATAGTAAATTTGTATGATGTTGTCTTCCTCAACTCATCCATCCATTTCATTTAACACATTTTCTGCTTCTTTCATATACTTGTCATGTTGTGATATCGTATTGCTTAATAGCTCATATTGTTTTATACAGTTTTGCTGTATATTGTCTATTTTTCTCATATAATTCAATGTTTTTATTGTTGTTGCATTGATCTAAACAGCTATTGCACATATTTTCTTAAGAAAGATTCTTACTTGAGCTGATTTTGTCAGGCAGTCTTCTCTGTTTATTTACAAAGTCTCAGGAATGTTGCTTTTCTAATTATTTTTCTTCACTAAAATGATGTTTTATTCAGGATATAATATTGTTTTACTTCCTGGGCTATTTTAATTTACTTTCATGTGCCTCTACTTAAATTTTTCTGTCAGTTTTTTTTTTTTGTACTCCAAAGTGGCAGAAATGGAAGTGTTTCTGCAAAAACATGTTTCTTAACCTTGAAAGGGGTGTATGAGCAAGTAATTAGTAGTGGGTGATTTGGTTATGAGGCCTGAAGAGGAACAATGGTCAAATTTTCAACTCCTGGGGGGCATGCCTCACTTGTTCTGCGACCTGCACAGTGCTACACTGCATTGAAATTCCCGCATTCCTGAGCACAACCTCAGCAAAAGCAAGTTAGTCAGGGACATACCATGTAACTCTTGTTATATGACATACACGCTCAAACAGCACTCCCAATAAAATGCATTACAGTAAGTCTCTGCTGTAATTATTAAATACATTTACAATAGTAATACAGAACTCTGGCCTCTTCTCATCTTTGGACTGTTGTCAACATCTGTAATCTTCTAGTGTAGACCACCTGCTAATCTCCACTCCTCCTACTCTTACAGAATGTAACCATTGTCTTGCATTACATATGAAATAGCATTGTAAATGAAACTCACACTCACTTACCTAGCAGAAGTATGTCATACTTAAGTACAGAAACTCAAAAGCTACAATAACAACCAAAACATATCTACTCCCAACTTTCTCTATTAAAAATGAGCACGGCCTCTGCTGTCACCATCATCTACCCTCATAATGGAAAATCATTAAGAATGCAATGGTTCTTTACACATTGATTAAAACCTTGGTTACAAATAAAAAGTGTACCCAAAGCAAACTTTCCATCTGTGTGTTTTCCTTCTGTGAACAAGTCCCTTTACTCTGTGAAAATATTTCAACAGACACTACAAGACCAGCCATAATAACTCAAGTGTGAGTCTGTAAGGCACGCAAAACAGGTATAAGGATTTCTTAAATTGTTCCTGTTCCTGAAAGTAATGTAAACGTTTTTGGCCAGTAGTATGGACTATGACCAGCAGTTTGAAGTGTTTCAGGCACTCGTTTGTCTGCAGGTATGAGCATTTCGCAATCGCGAAAATCTGGTTGCGATAATACGCAAGTACTTTTTATTCCTGTTGAACATTTTCACAGTGCTGCCACTCCACCAACATCTTCAAGTTCTACCAGCCCATAGAACTCTCAGATATAAAACTTAGAGGACACTTAGAAAGACCTGATGTAAACTTTGATATATTATTCTACCAGAGCATAACATGAAACAAACTGGCTTGCTCTTCAAAATGATCTTACAATCATTCAGCTCAATCTTATTCAAAAATATATTATATAAAGATGTGAATGCATTGCAAAACAAAGACTGGATCAAAGATGTAACTGTTCTAGAGTACTTTGCTCATGCTGCTTATGTAAATTTGTCAAAAGAGGTGACAGCTTCCTTTGAACCATTGACTTATCTAATTGCTCTGTTTTGCTATGAAAGGCATGGCTGCATTATAGGCAGCTATGAATTGGTGTAAGTTCTCATAGCCAGCCATAGGCATAGGCCAGCTAGGCAGCTGCTGAGGGAGCCACTCTAGCAGGGGTGCTTTTCCAGTATTTATTTGGTGTAGCTAGACCAGGATAGAGGCATCAAGCCATGGAGCCCCTTTGCCTAGGGCACCAGTTGACGTCAGGACTTGCCTTAGGTCAACTGGTGCCTAGGGCAGCAGTTGACCTAAGGCCGGTCCTGAATTCTCTTCCTCTCTGCAAAATAGAAAACAGATTCACACCTTTCTGTCTTGTTTACAGCAGCCTGAGCTCTTGACTACAGAATTCTGTGTCTGTGGTATTTCATGAAGGTGTAGACAAATTCCTCTGCAACTTATGTGAGAAGTTAAGCTTAAAAATGCGGTGGTCTTTTCCTTCCTTCGATGCCAAATTGAGGAAATGAAAAGTTTTATAAAGTGCAGGCAGGTTTTAAGGTACCTACACAGTACCAGAATCATATTGTAGGGAGAAACACAACCTAAGAGTTGAGTTAAACTGCAAGAGAAGGTTGCGTTTTCCTTTAAGACTATCTATGACTAGATTAGCCAGCATATCGAGTGGATTGCTAAGAACTTTGTGAGGCAGTTCATCTCAAGCTCTCTTTCAGCCTCCTTCTCTATCATGACATTTATTGATTGTTCTGCCCACTGTATCATACCGCCATCAGAAAAATGGCACCCCTTCTGTTTTTTTTTTTTACTTTGAGAAAATGGAAACAAAATATTCAATTAACCTGTCTGCCTGTAACCGATTCTATGACTTCTCCTAAGCATATTTTTCAACCTATTTATGTCTGTCTCTTTCTTCCTTCTTTATACTTATACTTATTCTTTATAAAATTTGATTCACCTCACAATGGTTTACCCAACTCCTCTCAAATATTAATTTTGCTGCCTTCACTAGCTAATCCAACTCCCTATCCTTATGATTTGAAAACATCTGCTCTTCACCTCCTCTATGCCTGGCTCTTGATGCTGGATTTGCTATTTACCTCACACCATCTGATGCATTAGACTGACTTCCTATTGAAATCCTGAGACTCAGAATGGTAAGTCATTAGAATAAAAAATGACCACAAATACAGAAAAGTAGCCAGCTTATCTAACCTCCTGGTACCCATTCCCAATGTAGCTCCCTACCCTCTCAAAAGAGAAAAAAACAGCAAGCCAATTAATACTTCTGTACCAATCATCTTTCTATGGCTGACCTACATACCCTCAGCTCTTAAAGCAAAGAGCAAAAAAACTGAGCAAAGCAAAAAAAAAAAAAGTGCACTTCTCCATTATACCCCCTAACACTTTGCACTTGAGGCAGCTGCCCCCTTTACTTCAGACTTGGTACTCTATTGTTACCTGGCTGACTGATCACCACTTATCACTTCTTTCCTGCTTGCTTTCCTTGTG
Organism: Protopterus annectens; assembly: GCF_019279795.1. Taxonomy (NCBI): domain Eukaryota; kingdom Metazoa; phylum Chordata; order Ceratodontiformes; family Protopteridae; genus Protopterus; species Protopterus annectens. Next base: position 559,608,844 of record NC_056737.1, on the reverse strand, counting down.
ATGTTTGTTCCTGCATAGTTACCATTGGCTCCTTATTCCTTTCATCACTCAACACTGCTATATGAACTAGCCATTCTCCCTTGGTTTGTTTTCCTTGTTGCCAGTTTCCTGACAAAATATTCCACTTTCTAGTTTTACCTTTCTATCTGCCTCACCAATTGTCTGAATACCTATGACCATGTCTTCTGCCTTTTTCCTGTAGTCTTTTCCCACACACCACCTATCTGCTGCCTATATTATGCCTCCACTTTTGTCACAGTCTGCCCTTTCTCAAATTAAAAGCCAGTCCATAATAACTATTAGCTCTAGTATTTACCCAAGAAACTCACCAGTTCCCCAGTAGGCCTATTACCATCTTCTACTTCAAAGCTTTCTAAGCCAAACTGCAGTAAATTGTGCTGAGCACGTCAGTCATTTATTTTGCAGTGTTGTTGCACAGTTTGACCTACTTCTCTTATAATGTCTTCTTTAATTCATGGTTTAACTTGCGTCATGACATGTGAATCTGGCTTTTCATTTGGGTTAATATAGTGATTATATTTATAATACAAGATTAGCCATTTATTTTACTCTTTGTTTTGTAGTGCTTAGCTATTACTTATACAAATAGGATGAAAAATTTTGGGAACCTTCATTTGCATAAAGACACTATTTTTCTGTTTGCTTAATGAATGATGATTCAAAGAACACAGTGTTCTTTCATTTATTAATATATATTGGTGTATCATACTTTGTAATATTTGTATTCATTAACAGTCTTATTAATATTCCATCTGGTTAACAGTTAATTAATTGTAAAACTGCATGGCATTTTAATTGAACATATAGTAATGTTTTATGTATAAACACAGACTTTACCTTATTAGGAATTATATGGGAGCTGATAAAATAATTACGAGCTGGAAAAATAAGCACTTTATTTCAAAATAGGGGAACATTATGTATTAAACATCTAGTAAAGCTATTTATTTTTATGTCATAAAGGCAGTTTGCTATTCTAGCAGCAGTGTTTCAAGACTTAAGTGCTGTAGCATTCTGGATATTAATGGTAGCTGTAACAGGGTAAAAGTGTTAACTAATAATGAACCATTTTCCAAATAGCAGCACCTTATAAAAGTAAATATTGTATTTAAATGCTTTGCAAATACAATATTTTAATCATTATAACTCAAGTACCAGTACATCAAGAGTTTTAATCTAATTACACTTTGTCATTCTCTATTACGTTGAAGTTGTATTATGGATAAAACATTCCTTATCTGTAAAATTCATTATCTCTAACAAGCTTCATTGAGTTTCCTTTTCTTCTTTACAAACATATCTGAAGTTCTAAGACCATGGGCCAGATTCCAAAACAATTTACAGTCAAGGAAATCATTACTATAAGCTTATATGGTCTCTCTCAACACCAGCATACAGGACACAGGCAAACTGTAAATGGGTCATCTCCAAGGCCCGTTTGCACTTATCAGTGGTACCAGAGCTTGTCATAGATTTAACTTGTCAGAGATTTACGATGCATGGCTATGCTAAAAAGGCCCTAGTTGTCACTGTTTGCTTAGTACACATCTATGAACCTATGAATAAGTGATTCTAAATTAACTATTCGACACTTGTTATTGCTATATATCTAAATAATTAAATGTGCAAGCTTTATAGGGTGAGAAGTTTATAAAATATTTGGAAGAATCATAGCCCCAGACTTTGACGACAGTATACTTTGGTAGGCTATGCCTTCTCCAGAGGAATTGGTAGGTGAAGTGCTTATAAGGGAGTACATTTGGTTAAACAACAGCAACTATTGTGATTTTTTTTTCTATATTGTGGCTTTCTTTGTCATGTTTTTCATGGAGGGCACCTTTATTTTAAACCCAATTTTTGCAATGCTACTATGGATGCAGGTGGAGAGGCTACTGGAATCTTGGCAGTAGGTCTTAAGTAGAACACTATACCACATGGTGATCTGTGGGTACTTTTGTTTTCTGCTGATATTCCAGAAGATCCCACAGGTGGCAAGAGTTCCCCTTCTTTGTACTTAGACAAGCTACTCATCAGTGTTCTACCCTCCCTATACATATATATATATATATATATATATATATATATATATATATATATATATATATATATATTATATATGTGTGTATATATATATATATATATATATATATATATATATATATATATATATAGGTGTGTGTGTGTGTGTGTGTGTGTGTGTGTGTGTGTGTGTGTGTGTGTGTGTGTGTGTGCATGTATGCGTGTGTGTTTCTGTGTGTGCGTGTGTGTGTGTGTTTGTGTGTAAATATATATATATATATATATATATATATATATATATATATATATATTTGACTGCATTTCCTCTTTGTTGACAGAGATAGTCCCACTAGGCCAGTATCATCTTTTCAAGGAAAAGCCAAGATGATATTCATATTAACAAGGGGAAATTTGGCCAGAGCACTGAGAGTGCTATGGCATCTTTTACATCCACCTGAGCTACCAGCAACTCAGGCAGATGGGGCTTCTGTTTGAAATCTCATAAAAAAGACAGGACAGTCAGGCATGCAGCACTCTGCTTATGCTGTAGTATCAGAAACTGGTGTGGGGCTAGAACCCACAATCTTTTAATCTTCCAGACCAAAGGCCAGTGTGCTACCTGTTGAGACACTGCCACATTTCTTTACTTATCATTCGTCCCTATTTGTCCCTAATTCTGATTACTATATGACCTTCAGTGCTTTGCATACCATTTTTTGAGGGGTCAGAATAAAACCCAGCCATCTGCAAGTTGTCTATGCAGCGGTCAATAACCTGCTCAGCCATTGTTATTGTAGTTTTATTCCCTTGCCTACTTATCACCGCTCCCCATTACCACTGTCAGTAGTAGTGTTCCTTTCCTTTCCATTTCTCTCCCCTTCCATTTCCTTTCCTTTTCTTCGGAGCAACTTGATTCCATGCTTTTTTTCTGATCTTCTCCTTATAATACTTTCTGTCCTGCTTGTTTTCCCATGCCCTTCTCAACTTAGCCTCCATAGGTATCTATCTGTCTGTCTGTCTGTATGCACACTAATATCCTTCATGGCACAGGTAATCATTACCATACAGTGGTTACCTGGCCTCATTTCCCTCCTGGCACCCATGGCTGTCTTACAAGGTATGTCCTGCTCTCTTTACCCTCCATTTCATGATATAGCCAGTGGTCTGGTATCATGATATGCATACCTATTAGGCTAAATGCAATAGATGTGCAAACAGGGCTGTGTTCTTGCCCATAGCATAGCTTGCAATGTACTCCCCATGGGGGTTCCTACCGTCTGTCCTCCCTTGTACTGTTTTTGCTTGTTGTAGTGTTTTAGTAAGAGTTGGTTTATACAATACATGAATTATGCAGATCATTGATATAGAATGTTACTAAATAACATTACAGTTCTTTGCTATTACCAGCCTGTTTAGGATCAGTGGTTATGGAATGTATTTCAGGTTGTATGAGGATAACCCAGCTTTACCACCATTGCTGTGATTAGTGGCACTGATCAAGGTGATGAGAACACTGCAGATGAGATCTTCTGCAAAGCTGCTCCAATCTTTTGGAAGTCATCCACATATATTTTAATAACAACTGCATTTACAGTCAGTTTCTTTCTTTCATTATTTTTTTATTATTTTTCAGGTATCCGTAGCATATTTTAAGCATAATTCATTTCTTAAGATATGAAGCTTTTGTTTTTATACTGCATGTATTGGTGCTTCACTGCTGAGTTGATAATCTGTTTATTTACATTGGTTATATGCTGGGCAAATGGCAGAAGTGCACTTGACATTTTCGTTTTTCTTTTTTTTTTGTAAAGATGGCAGAACAGAAGATTAAATCATTATCTGGAATTCATGAATGTGCTGTATGAAAGCACAAACTGACTGACACATACTGGGCAAGCTGCATTTCTCCTATTTAATAAAGGTCATGGACATGCACAAAATGCATGGCCATGTATCTCAATAAAATATATATCTCTCATCCTGCAAACATTGAAAATAGGAACAAAGGCCTTTGAAAAGTAAGAACAAGCAGCAAAAAATCTGGACATCTAATTAACATAACATTTGCATACTAAATATTGCATGACTCTTCTTTCTTCCAGGAGAAATGTGTGATATTTCTCAGGAACACGTTTAAAAAGCAGAGTGAGAAAAATGCTGGAAAAAAATAAGCACATTGTCAAAGAGACAGTGCAAAATCTGTGGACTTTTTAATGAAATGTATTACAAAATTCTATCACACAAAAGCATTTATTTTCATTTCATAAAAAGGGAGATGTAAGATGAGTGTTTTCTTTTTTTAAATAATTGTATCCAAGGGTATTTTGGTCATGTAGGATGATTTTCTCTATACTAGACAGTTTAAAAATCACATGTGATAAGGCGGATTCAGAAACTGCGCAAAGGGATAAACCAAGCCTAAAAACATGGACATACTTCCAAAAAACAGACATCTGGTGTAGGGGCTGAAAATAGGAACATTCCTCCAAAATAAGGACAGCTGAAAGGATGGATTGTCATAACTAGAAAGCATTGAAGTGGACCTGCTGCTCACCTGCTTATCAGAATACCCTACCATCCTGCGCAAGTAAGTATTGGAGTTGCACTCAACATAACAGACAGACACACACACACGCACGCACGCACACACACACACACACACACACACACACACACACACACACACACACACACACACACACACAATCACACACACACAAACACACACACACACACACACACACACACACACACACACACACACACACACAAACAAGCACATCCTGCTCACAGATAAACACAGACACTCAAATACTTATGCACTGAAACGCACACCCATACACACACACACACACACACACACACACACACATATATATATATATATATATATATATATATATATATATATTTATACACACGCACATATATATATATATATATATATATATATATATATATATATATATATATATATGTATATATATATATATATATATATATATATATATATATATATATATATAATAAAATATATAAATATATAATTACATACCCATATATACTTTTACCAAATAAAGTTTTCTTTGTTGTTTGCAGCTCTACATCCTTATAATGTTGATAATATGAAGGTAATATCAGACTTAAAGCAATGACCATAGGTTCATAGGTAGGTACTAGGCTATATGCTCGAGGGCATTTATAAGCCTAGCCAGAGTGCATCGGCTTTCCCCACCCCATTGATTAATTAACTGATCCTCTGTCAAGCAGAGCCAATGAAGTGATCCCATGGGTGTATTTGCTGTTACCCATCCACTCGTCAAGGTTTCTCTTAAAGAGTGTTAGTGAGGGGCTCTGCCTAATGAAGTATGGAATTTTGTTCCAAAGCATGGGGAGTCTCTGTGACAGGAATCTATCCCTCCAACATGTTCTATTTATTGTTGTGGTGAGGTATAGCTCAATACAGTGTGTGGCTCGCAGTGAATTGGATTTCTTTAGGTGGAGCATGTCCATCAATTCTGAGCTGGACATGGCTTTGTAAGTCAGGCAGAGATTACCTCTGAGTAGGTAATATGCCACTGAGTACAGCCGGAGTTTTTTCAGTCGGGCTGCATAGGACATATGTTTGAGGCCATTAATCCTCTTGGTGAGGTACTTTTCTGGTCTCTCCAGCTGTTGGAAGTGTCTTGTGAGGTACATCCCAAATGGGGCATTGCACTCTATGATGGGTCTGATGAGTAATGAGTAGAGGGGTACTATAACCTCTTTATTTCTAGATGTGAATCCTTTAGTAATTAGATGGGCCCATAAAAGGATTTCCTAACTACTTTGGCAAAATGATTGTCAAAGGAGAGATTACTATCTCTTATTACCTCTTCTGTATTAAGGGGGCTGCTACCTATGTGGTAATTCATTGGTGTTTTGTTTTTCCTGAATGGGATGACTATGCATTTTTTGGCATTTAGCTTGAGGCCATGACTTTGACACCAAGTGTCCATCTTAGTAAGGCCCTTTTGGAGGATGTCCGTGTCAGCAGGAGAGTCAATTATGGCTCCCAGTTTGCAGTCATCAGCGAACTTGATTAGCCATAGTCTTCCTGTGTCTGCCTGTACTTCTGAGAAGTAGGAGTCCCAGGACCGAGCCTTGTGGGACACCACTTGTGACTGGTGTACAGTTGGACCTGGAGACTGCTATTCTTACCGTGTGAGTTCTGTCTGTAAGCCAGTTGGCAACCCATCTCGTGACAAAGGGGTTTATGTTCAGGCTGGTGAGTTTTTCTGTAATACCCGAGTGGGGAATGGTGTCGAAAGCCTTGGTGAGGTAAAGGTAGGCTATGTGAACAATCTTTCCCTTGTCTATGGCCTTGGCGACTGTTTTGAAGAAGTCAACCAGGTTTAATAGGCATGATCTGCCCTTAACAAAGCAGAACTGGGTCGGGTCAAGTGTTTGGAAGTTCCCAATGTCTTTGTTAATGAGTTCCATGATGATGTGCTCCATAGCTTTGTAGACCAGGCTAGTCAGGCTTATGGGGCGATAGTTACCAGGGTCAGTTGTGGCCCCTCCTTTGTGGAGAGGAATAACCATTGCTGTGCACCATTCTATGGGCAAGTAGCCTGTGGCGAGGTTGAGACTGAGCACCGTGTTTAGGTGGGGGTTAGATCGTTCTGTAGTTCATGCAAGACGCAGCCTGGGACACCATCTGGCCCCATTGATGCTGTGTTTTTGGCTTTTGAAAGGGCTATTTTCACCTGTGTGTCTGTGATTTCCAGGACACTACACTTTTCCGGTATTGTTGTGGGCCTTTTTGGGGGGTGAGAGGGTGGTGAAGTTTTGCACTGAATCTATCTGCCAGGATGTTGGCAATATCAGTAAGTTCAGTATATTTTGTGCTATTTTGCACTTGTTCAGTGCATATCTGTGAGTTGCCACTTAGACTCTTAACATAGCTAAAGAAGGCTTTGTGGTTATCTTTTGAATCCTTAGCTATTTTTCTTTCGAAGTTAGCCTTGGATGATTTTATGAAGGACCTTAGTTTCTTACTGATACTTATCAGGGATGTCTTTCCTTCTTGGGATTTTCTTTTTTTCTGAACTAGTTTCCTCCTTCTATTGTATAGCCTGATTATGGCAGGGGTCCACCTGACTGGTTTCCTTCTCTTAGAGGAGTGAGTCTTGGTTTTGCTAGGGATGGCATGATCCATGCATCCTTGTAGGTGCTCATAGAGTGCATTTGTCAAGGTTTCTGCATCTTGGGCAGCGTTATCCTTTAGCGTGGGGGCTGTGAAACTTACCACCTCGGTCTTAAGTAAGGTGAAGTCTGTTTTTTACTGTGGTTTCTTTAGTTGGAGGTGGTGGTGGGGTGTGGACATCTAGAGTGATTAGTTTATGGTCTGATCTACCCAGTGACGGGTTGACCTCTGGTGTGGAACACCTGTCACCTATGTTTGTGATGATCAGGTCCAATATGTTTTCACCTCTGGTAGGGGAGTTTACCAGCTGATCCAGGTTGTTTGAGTTGATGAATTCCAGGAAGCGCTGGGAATGGGAGTTTGTACTTGAGTAGTTTTCCCAGTTAATGGTAGGGTAATTGAAATCACCCAATATTAGGGTGTTCGGTAGGACCTTCATGTTTTCCAGTGTCTACAGAAAGGTGGAGTGGTGGTCCTGGGTCATGGAGGGTGATCTGTAGCAGGCCACACATTGCATTGCAGATTTGCCTGATGTTAGTTACACATGGATGATCTCAGAGGTATCATGCTGCGCCACTAACCTGGAGGTGTAGGTATTCTTGATGAATATGGATACACCCCCACCTTTTGTGTTTCAGTCCATGTTCTGTGACCAAAACGTGTGGTACGAGTTGTAGCCCGGTAGTGCTGGGGTGCTCTCTGCAGCCTTGAACCAGGTTTCAGTTACTGCACAGATGTTGACGTTCTCCATACTGAGGAGTGCTTCCAGCATGTGCATTTTGAGATTTAAACTTGTGGCGTTGAGTAGCATAACCCTCAGTTTTTTGTTAATTGTGCTGTTTACAGAGGTGGGTTTGACTTTTGAGCCTTGGCTAAAAAAGGCACTATGGGGGCAGCAAGAGTCTTGGCCAGTATTCAAAAGCCTAGGGGTGACAGGTGCAAGCCTTCTCTTGTGAAGCAAAGTGGCTTGTTGAGCATGTTGTCCCAGTCTCGCAGACACTGGCTCCCCTTTGAATGACACCAGAAGTTTAGCCAATTGTTGAAATTGATAATTTTTTCTTTTTACTGAGGTATCATTCTTGGTGAGGGTAGGTGCTTCTCAAGGTCAGGGTCATACCAGTCTGGGATACATGCTCAGAGAGCTCTTCCATGTCTCTTTTCATGTAGTCCAGGGAGGTACATCTCAGGTCATTCACACCAACATGAACAACGACAGAGTCATATTTGTACTTATTCTGGAGTGACCTGAGTGCTTGTGTTATGTGGCGGATTCTGCCTCTTGACAGGCAACTAACAGTAACCTTCTGCTTGTCCAGCCTAAAGAGTGGGACGTCAGTGTGCCTGACTATAGAGTCACCTATTACTAGTGTGTTAGGTATGTTATTTCACCTTAAGGGCTGTGATTGTGCGGCACACTGATTTTGTGTTTTATGTGTTGTCTGGTTTGTGATGGGAGGTGCAGGTTGTTTGGGTGTCTGCTTTGGAGGTCTCTGATGCTTTTGCAGGTTTTTATTTAGAGCCTCCGAGTATGATTTTGTGTATTTATGTGTATTTTTTACCAGTGTTGGTTTAGTAGGTCTATGTGTAGCTGGAGGTGTGGTGAAAGTGTTAACCTTCTCCTTTTGACTGTCTGTTGCAGTCTTGGGTGGAGACAGCTTAGCCTCCAGTTTGGCTGTATAACTGCATCTCTCTCATATGTTAGTGTTTTGTGGTAGGAGGAGAGGGTTGTCTCTGTACATGAGGCAGTTGTAACATTGCCTCAGGATACCCAGATTCACCAGCTGGGCTGGAGAGTACACCTGAAATTTCCCTTTGGTCATGCCGGAATAGTAGGGTGAGCTACTTAGTTGCTTGGTTGGTGAGGGGTGAATAAAGAGCCTTGCCCTCCTGGGCAATCAAGTGTCAGGGTATATTAGTGCTTGCTATTAGGTCTGAGCAAGTGCTGGGCTGTAGGATGCTTTTTGAGTGCTTAGGTTTAAAGTTAGACTAGTTTCAAGGGAAAATCTGGAGAGGAGACTTAGTGGAGATGAGAATAATTTAACCCTAGCTAACCGGCACTGCCAAGCACACAAAACCGTGCAAGTGTGGTTTTTATAGCAGGGAAATGAAAGAGATAGAAATTAGCCCAAAATGGCCAATAAACTACTAACTGCTGGGCTAGAACAACTCCTCCAGGTACAGATAGGCTGTGCAAAGCTCCCCTCTCTCACAGGTGAACAGAGAAACTTCCTTCTATCCAAGTAAGGTATGGGCAATTCAGAAACTTGTAACACAGGCCTGAATTCAGCACTAGCCTGAAAACTGGACTGTACTAGCTTAGAAAGGCGGGAAACAAGGATTTTTTTTTGTTTTTTTTTTTTGAAAAGATAAGGTAAAAACAGTAAAGAATACACTTTAAACAACTTTAAATGACGACAGACGATCATAAAAGGCCATCACACTTTAGTGTGTAGCCTACAACAGTTAAACAAATTATTTAAACAAAAAAATGATGTTTTAAAAGTGCAGGCAGTCAAATAAGTACAATATGTGAAAAAAAAAACAAGCTTTTGAATCACAATAAAAGCTGGAAAATCAGCGTTTAGGCGGAAAACAGTTAAGTACAGCAAGTAGGTACAGAAAACTGATACTTAATCACTCCAAAGTCTCTCTTCTAAGCTAGGAGGCTTGTATCAGTTCAAGGCTTTCTAGTGCTTCCCAGTAGGTTAGTTACAGGAAAGATGGGAAACAAGTGCAGATGTAGAATTATAATGCATTTCTACCAATGGTTACCTTTTAAATGACTAGAGTGAGCTCTGAAAGACATTTCTAGGATTCAAGATTTAGAAACATAAAATTCATCTTTAAACTGAAACTTTGACTTCCAAAATGGGGATTTGTATGGCAGAGACCATCCCTCAAAATCATACGTACTGGAATTCATGGAATGTGCTGTATGTCTGCATAGCAATAAATGGACTGAAGCAAGTGAAGTGATGTGTCCCAAAACTAATCACACAGGGAGACCAGAGTATCAACATATAGAGGAAATTACTGCATAATGAAACAAAGCTGCCACATAGGAAGACCAGATCTAAGCTGGCACAATGGAGATGTAGTGATGGAAAAGTGCATGCGACCTATGTGGTGGACATCAGTGCCAATGCAGGTTAGTGTTGTGCATTTCATGCATGCTCATCCACACAAAGAAGCAGCATATAGTTGCCTCTCCAGATAGACTACAGAGGTTCAACATAGCAAAGTTAAAACCTAGTTAATCACTGAAAGGTGGAGGATAGTGGTAGATAGGAAAAAAGGAGGAATTTATCTAACATAGAAAAACATGCAAAGGAAACCACAATGTATGTCAAGTGGAGGAAAAAAGAACAATCCTGTGATGCAAAGAACCCCATTTTCAACAATATACATGAACAAAAGAGATTGGTAGATAAGAAGACGAGTGCTTGAAAGATGGTTAGAGTGAAAAGGGAAGCTAGCAGTGGCAAAAATAATAGAAAGGCAGACAGGGTGATGTGCACAAAAGCAAAGGAAGAAAAAAATGATGGAAACAGACTGGCAGAGGGTGAACAGTTGGTGTTGGAGAAAAGCTGAACTACAAACAAGTTATGGAGAATTATATGGCTCAGAGGCTAGCATCTGCATTGGGAGAGAGCAGGAGATATTTTGGATAATAGGCAGACCAAGTGGGTAACATCTAGCCATTGGTCTTCCCATTACTGACATCACAGGCTGAAGTTGTGGTGGATAAATGTTTGGGATCTGTGAATCAAGCAATGTGAAAAGTCAAGCTAAGAGCTCGATGGTGCAAAAGTGGGACTCCTCTTGAGAAATGACTACATAGGTCACTAGTGATCCCTCCTTGACATCTTCAGCAGTCTGACTTCTGTTTGTTTTCTGAGAACAGACTAGAGGACTACTGTTGACCTAGCAGGATGGGTATTGGCCTGCTCATGCTGAGGTTACCACTGTCACAGTATGACCTGCAGCACAACTGGACAAGTGGAAGGATGAGAAGAAAGGAATACCTTAGTAGACATACACGGTACACATACAATTGTAGTTATACAGTGGAGTGTCCACACCAAATATGCAGACTGCTACCATGTTGGTCACCACTACCTCTGGCAACATCCTACTATGTTCATGTCTCACTCTAAAATAAAAAATTGTAAACTGTAAAAGAAAATCTGACCATCTCATGACACAGGACCACCAGGTAATGCAATAGTAGGAGGGAGTAAAATTCTTATAATACCTCCCTGGGCTTGACATCAAAATTTCTGCAACTGTTGAAGTAGGTCAAGGTAGTGCACAGCAGTCACTGTAATGACTTTGGCACTTTTCATCAAAATGAGTGATGCCATTGGCATCACACATTACTGCCAAGCTCATACCAAGCATCCATCTAACACAGGTCAGAAAAATCACTGTACAGGAAGAAAAACAATATATTGCTCTTCTTTGAATCTTTTGTGCAGAAGAACTGGATGTTTACAGTTCCTTACTAACTCCATAACAGCTACACTGGTTTGCTGAATGAGCAAAATGGTAGGCCAATGTACACAAATATGATTTCAATCGTTACATGGTATGCAACACAATGCAGCAATGATGAACTACCAGAACTCGTCAAAAGCATTATGGATCTACTCAGGCAGTGAATGCAAGCATAAAGTTCGCATCTTTCCTTAGACCTGTACTGAGCATTGCAAGTGGCAGCTGGGCTAAGTAGTATATTGCATTTCAGATGCAGTTGACAGAGCCTCTTAAGAATTTATGCAAAATAACTGCCATGCTATAAGGCCATTATTAGTGAATTATAAGCTATAGAGGCCATTTTGCATGTGAATACTTAGGGATAAAATACAGAGGAAAGCAAGACTTTACATAATAACTCTCTCTTGAACTGGATATACCTATACTGAAGGTAAAACTCCCACCTGGTGATGCAGGCTGCAGTGTAATAAACACCTATAGTATGTCTGACTGAGAATACATCACAATATCATGTAACTCTCTAGTGCACCATGCCCATTACAGCATACTGCACATGGTTAAAGGGGGTTGTTGCACAGTAGTACAGGATCCAAGTAAATTATAATAGAATGGGGGAAGAGAATCAATGCCCATACATAGAGGGCTTCCACACACTGCCTGGATCACCTGTTCACTTCCATGCATAATCCACTTGTGTACAGCATTTGCCAAAGGCCCCATACAGAGGCAGTGGTTGGAGGAGTTCACAAACCAGGAGGTAATTGTTACTGCATGGCCATGTGCATCCTAGGCAAAGGTGTTGCTGACAGGATGTATCAGGGCTAGGTGTGACAGTTAGCGGTGCAAGATAGAAATTCATGGAGCAACCATAATAGATCTCTTTAACAGATGTAACAAAGAGTAACTAATATGGTTTTCCATACAAAGGAAAAGGCATGGGACATTACCAAGGACATTTCTACTACATATGGGGAGCAAGAACACAAAAATGTAGCACAGATCCTGATGTGAAGGAGAAGCAAACCAACAGAAGATCTTCTGCTGTTTCTGTGTGTGGAGGAGAAGCAAACCTTCTTACCAGGGATAGCCTAGATGAGGGAGCAAAACTTGCAATGGCTTCCTGAATGCTGGTAGTAGATCTACCAGGTTAGTTCTACCTACAACAAGATTATATGGTACAGTGCACTGCATTTGTTAGGGACTAATTTCCCAAGGACCTTCAATATATATCTGTCCTTTCAGGTACCTTTAGCCTGCAACAGTAACTAACCACATGTCACAGTATGTACATCTCAATATGCTAAATACATGAGTTGTGTACACCACCATACATATTGTTGTGGGATGGGGGTATAAGCATATGTGGTAGTGCTGTTATAGATTTTGATATTAAAGCTTTCACAGACTCTACTTTTGGAGAAACCAAAAGAGTGGAACAGCACATGGCTGATGCCATGAGGTCTCTTGTGCATGATGGCAATGTGCACTTATTTGATGACACAGTGGCAATTGCTGCAGCACTACTTTTGGAGGGCTGATACACTTTAACATTATCATTACAGGCCCCCATGAAGGTACCGGCTGACCATGCTGCACCACCATTTCAGGGCAGCCATACTGCAACTCTAAGTGCCTCCCAGATTCTGTTCAAGTCTCTGGCTGGCACAACCTCCAGCATTTAAAATTTGCTTCTTTTGTGTGTTTACCTATTATATGGGAGACATGGTGGGAGATGTAGAGTCCCATGATTCAAAATCAGTCCATGATTGGGATGCAATGCTATCTATAAATGAATGGGTGTGCAGGTAAGTGATTCAGGCACATGCAAATCCTAACAACAGGATTGTGCAGATTGTGAGAGTGCTCTGTCTCTTGCATGATAAACTGCAACCCCTACAAGTGACATGGAGTACAAGTAACATATCTTGCTGATTTGGTTTCTGGTAGCTAATGTGGTCAAAACATGTGTTTTGCTAAGACATATGACAAGTTCTGTCCTGGCTTCCATTACAGACTATACAGCACATTGCTGTAGAAAAATACAGATGTAATGTGGTCAGGCATATTCCTCCACTACACACACTGCAACCATTGATGAGATGGCTTCACTGTTTGATGTGGCCACATAACCTGCCCTACCATTTTAGCTGTCTCATGGCTGTAGCCAGCAATGCATCTGTTACACAACTTAAGGGGCACCTTGGTGTGCAGCTTGTAAGTGTTTCTGTAGTATTACTCACACAAGGGACACATTGCCAAGTTGCTCACAAATGTTTCTTATTGGTTTACTCTATTATCACCTGTGGGTACACCAAGCTTGATGCCTGCTAGTAGCCTTATCCACGTCATGACAAAGAAGCTCTGTAGACTTCTGGAATGCAACATCTGTCAGGGAAATGCACTCAGTCCCATAATTCTACACTTTTCATAACACAGGCAGGATCAAGCCCTGGGACTTCAGGCCACCACGAAATACATTAGCAACTATCACAATATGCCATCTCAGCTCCACCACTTGACAATTTGAATATGAGTCATCGTGATCTGCTAGCTCCCTCTACCATGCAAATGCTGCAATAGGCTTAGGCTTTGTTGTAACATGAATTTGGATTACAAAGAAACCGGACAAGGTATGAAGGAATGAATTAAATTAAAACAGGTGGCCAATACCTATACCCAATAAACAGTTTCATGAACAAGACCATATTTGTCTCTATTCCAACTTTAAGTTTAGCAGAAAATATTGCATATTGTACCAGCTATTTGGTCAGCTAACCAAATTTATATAAAAGGGAAAAAAATACATTTGAGAGTTACTAATGCAGTGTACAGCCTTTAAATCTTAGCTCTATTCTTTAAATAATAAAAAAAAAGAATTGACACACAGCCCTGACTGCAAACTGAATGCAGAGTGAAAATGTACGCTTCTTTGAAAGAGGAGTATTAGGGTTTTGTGTGTATAGCATCATTTCAGGGGATTCTTACAAAGAGTCAGTCTATAATAAAGCAGAGCACAAAACAGTGCTGCTGGAAATGGATCCTCTCCACAGTTCAAGATACACATATCATATTGCAAAGTTGAAATAATTTATGTCTTACTTATTACTTAAAAGTTGTTTCTTCTGTGTACTGTCTTGTGTACTGTATATTTCTGATATAGGATGTGTTAATATTTTGCTGGAAGTCTATTATCTTGTCGCCTCACAGCAACAGGTTCTCCAGTTTAATTCTCAGCTGGGGTGCCTTCTGTGTGGAGTCTGTATGTCCTCCATGCATTTGCATGGGTTTCCTGTGGGTACTCCAGTTTCTACCCACTGTCCAAAGACATGCATCTGGAGCATTTCTCCCTGAGCCTCCACTGAAAATATCTGTCCTAGTAGGATTATCCTGGCCAATAAAGGCTAAATAAATAGATAAATACATTTAGGAGAAGAAGGTGAATCAGTACGGCTCCACTGTCAATTCCGTTTTACTTTTGGCAACATTTGGTTCATTGTGCTTAATGTGTGCTGGAATGTATTCATACTCCACTTTTGAATTAGCTCATTTCAGTGATAATGCCCCTTTCCCCATAACATTAGAATGTAATAAGTTAAAGTCATTATTAGAGCAAGTCAACTAACTCATAGAATATGCAGCATAATGGCAATGACATAAGCACTGTATCGCTCTCATGTGTTCACAGATTTAGCCTTATAGGTTCATATGTAAGTACTAGGCTAGCTGCCCTTGGGGGCCATTTTAAACCTAGCTAATTTCCTTCACAGGTGAGAATAAAACCCTATACCTTGTGTCTTTGAGGTAAACACCGTAACCATTATGCCAACCCCCATTTTTCTTGCTCATTTTATTTCTACTGAAAATGAATGTTGTATATCTCCTTGAAATATATAAATAAGTAAATACACAAACAAACAAAAGAAAACAAATGGTCTAAGAAATGTATAAAGGTGGTCTTCTTCCCCCCACCCAGAATCATGAAAACATTATCACCAATCTACTATTAAATTTAAGATAGATGGAGCAACCATTTTTATGACATTTTTACTTTGTGTATGAAGTATTTTACTGTCATGATCTATATGTTATGAACACTGCTATATGAATTGACTGCCATATTTAGATGGACTAAATTATTTTACTGGTTAAATTCATGTGACGTTTAACAAAAGTATTTCAACAAATTACTGTACAAGTAATGACAGGTTTATAGTTGTTATCATGAAAATGTATACTAAGAACTTTTCGTTTTACCTTATTCAGTTACAACTGATCTTAACCCTTACAAAATAGTTTGAGCTCAGTATATTATAAAACAAAATGCTTAAGGTATTTTAACTAAGTGGCATATCTTCACCCCATGTGATTCCTCCATCCCAAGAATAAAACTGGCATTGTGCAGTATCTTTGTCTATGCTGTGTTTAAAGTTTCTAACTCAATCCATCAACGACATTGAATGAAATCACCAACTGAAACCAGCATCAGACTGACTCTGGATGGCTGAATGGCCTGCAAAACTGTACATTGTGTAAGTGGATATTGTAGAAGCAAGTTTTGGTTCATAGTATTTTATTTCAATTTATACATTGAAATGTCTGCTAGTCTTTAGCTGTTCTTTAAGACTGGATTGTCTGCTGTAACGAGTTGGTTTGAAAATGCAAGGTAGATGTGTTGCTTTTACCTCAGCAATTTAATAACAGTGATGCAGTATACATGAATAAGTATATAGTTTGTGTCCAGATCTTCACTTCATTAAATTTAATCTTTTCTTAATATATTCTCTGTCACACTTTTCTAGCTGTGATCTGGCCAAAAAGACACAGCAGTAAACACATTCTGTAGGAAGAGTTTAATGACTCATTCATACATTATTGAAATGTAGAGAAAACTGTAGCACTGTGTGAAAAAATCTGTAAGAGGGGTGGATGGCATTCAAAATTTAAGCAGGTAATATCCCAGGGTTCAGGACTGAATACTGGGCATGTGAGGCAGAAATCTAAATAAATGAACCACTGTGTCAGAAATTTCTTATCCAATGTTTATGAATAGGGAAAAGAGAGTATGGAACAGGATCCAGCAGCATGACCTGTGATTATATAATGATTTTACAAATATTAAATTATTTGTATTAGTTAAGTTTAGCTAATTGCAATTCAGGATGCAGAAGTTCGAATTGCTGAAGAGTATGATCATTAAAATCCTCCATACTATGTACACATATTCATCATTTATTCAAAACCTGACCTTTTATGATGAGAATCTTTGGTGAGGATTTTTTCTTTTGTAATTCCATTTTTTCTAATAGCAGATGGAGATATGGGGGAAGCACCTTCTTTGTTATGTATTACCTTTTCGTAGCTTCAGGAAGCCTGGCAATCTCTTCCTTTTGGTAAAAATATCAAATTGTGATCTTAATTCCTGCAGTTAAGTGCATAAAGTATTGTAGTATGGCATAATATCTTGTTTTGCTTGTGCTCTGTAATCTCTTTCTACAGAATCCTTTACAGGAGCTTCTCCTGCTGTCTGACCATGAACTGTATTTATGAACAGTATAATGCCTGATTTATAGCAGTACTTCAGCACAGGACAGACAGAAGCAGTAAGGCAGTGGCAGCTGGTGAGTGTGTGTGTGTGTGTGTGTGTGTGTGTGTGTGTGTGTGTGTGTGTGTGTGTGTGTGTGTGTGCGCGCGTGTGTGTGTGTGTGTGTGTGTCACAGGGCCGGTGTTAGCATTTTGGGGGCCCCCAGCAAATGTCAACTTGGGGCCCCCTAGGCACTTCCAGTATAAGTATCATCCTGTCATTGCCATACCTCCTAAGAAACCTATTAGTTTGTGCTGCAAACTTTTAGGAGTAGTACGCACAGACAGACCTTAGCTACAAGTTGTTACATTACAACAGTCCTATATACCACACTATGTTGACCTGTCTAACAAAGGGACGCTGGCATTTAGTTGCAACAATGATACATTACAACAACTGTATGTACAGGTCTGGACTTAAATGAAGTGATGACTAGGCCTACTGATTCAACCCCCCCCCGCACACCCTCCAGTCCCCTCCTCTAATCCACCACCCCCTTTTTGGCTCCCCATACCATGCACATTACTTTTATCTTCCTTTTCTTACATTTCATCCAGTAATGGCTTGAACAAAAATTATTATTAAGGAAAGAAATTCACTGCTGCTGTTCAGCTTTAGTTTTCTTTGTATTCTTTCAGCATTCCTTTCCTGACCGAGACAGCACAGTAACAACCATTTAGGAAATAACTCAATTAAGCTGGTGCCCCCAAAGCCATAGGGGTTATATATGTGCCCTGGGATGCATTTTAGAGCATTTTCTCAGCATTTTACTCCAATGGTGGCCTAAACAAAAATCATGAAAAAGAAAATAATTTCAGTCTTTTTTTTTTTTCAAGGAAGACATAAGTTGTGCCCAAGGCTTAATGGTCAAAGCTGACAAAATAGTAGCTCACAATAAACTATCAAGCCAGTTGTGGAAATACATAGGTCTTATCTGGGAATACTGCCTCCTTCCCTAACTCCCCCACAAAAGACAGTCACTGCCTATATATCCCTCTGGTGTTAGACTAGGATGAAAGCAGAGGTTTAAATTGCCTTAGCCATATATTTCAAGTGACTGCTGATATATGTATATATAGCATGCTTCCACACCCCTAACCCTCAAAGTCAACCCCATGTATATGTGCCTGATGTGTGATTGTGAGAATGATTTCAGTAATATATTCTAATTTGTTGCTCTTAGACTGTATACTACCCCTACACAAGCTATAGTAACTTTCTTTTTACACCTCTGAGGTCTGTGAGAAAAGTAAACAATGACCACACTGTCCTCAGCTCAATCACAAGCTATAATGAATTAATGTGCACACCTCTAAGGTTTAACTACAATGAAAATTAAAGTTGTAATAACCACATAATCCCCAGATCCCAGCAGCTTTCTGTACACACACATTTGAGCAGGGCTGGTTTTAGAATGGGTATGGTTGAAACCAGTGGCTATTAGTTTTATCCTAAAAGGTTCATATCTCAGCATTGTTCAGGTTAAACAGCTCAGTCAGAAAACTGATACATTTTTTGTCCTCATTTTTCTTCAATCAGCAGTAGCTTTTGTGGGGGTCCCCACATAGTCAAGGATGATTAAGGGAGCCCCCAGTATCCATTTATACAATCTGGTACTGCCACACCAGATCAGTGACTGCTGTTTAGCAGTCGTCAAATAGCAGCAGGGGTAAGTCACTTATTTACCTCATTGAGCAGTAATGCATACATGTCACTGTCCCTGATTTCACAGACCTTCCCTGATTTTGTTCATACATTTACTTTCTCCTTCACAAAAAGTTTGGTTTGCTGGTAAATCATTCAGGATTACAAACAGTCAATCAATCCAAACATCTGAGTTTTATACTTATAGTCTAAAAATATGTGTTGATGCAAAAGATGTTGTTCTACTAACTTTTTAAGTGCATTAGAGTAATATTTAAAATGTAGTCTTGATTATGAGCCTTTATTATTTTTGGGATTGCACTAAATTCTTAAGCAAAGGAATTGTGTTATACTATCTGGTGTTATGCTTGTATTTATAAAACTCCCTAAAAGAGAAAACCATCCCTGATTATCAGAAGTATCAGCTCTTCTTAAAATCCAAACTTTGCACCAAGATAAGTCTTTCCAGGCTGCTGATCTCTCTAGTGCATACCTTGGTCACTCTGCATTGCTGATCTCTCTAGTGCTTACCTTGGTCACTCTGGGCTGCTGATTTCTATAGTGCTTACCTTGGTCACTCTGGGCTGTTGATTTCTCTAGTGCTTACCTTGGTCACTCTGGGCTGTTGATCTCTCTAGTGCATACCTTGGTCACTCTGCATTGCTGATCTCTCTAGTGCTTACCTTGGTCACTCTGGGCTGCTGATTTCTCTAGTACTTACCTTGGTCACTCTGGGCTGTTGATTTCTCTAGTGCTTACCTTAGTCACTCTGGGCTGCTGATCTCTCTAGTGCATACCTTGGTCACTCTGCACTGCTGATCGCTCTAGTACATACCTTGGTCATGCTGCACTGCTGATCTCTCTAGTGCATACCTTGCTCATGTTCATTATCAACTTCATCCTAACAGGGTCATATCACAGCCCTGTTCAGGTTAAAGAACATAATTAGTAATTTAATAAATTTTTTCTTTCTCATTTTTCCCCAACCTGCAGCAGCTTTTGTGGGGCCTCCACACAGTCAAGGATGATTAATGGGGGCCCCCCTGCAGCCACGGGTATAGCATGTGGAGAAAATGTCCAACAGCAGGATTTAACTAAGTCACCGGCATTGTCAGGGGTAAAATATTTAATAGTATTCTGATGGCTGTTACTTGACAAAACACTGTTACGTCTTCTTCTTCTTTCGGCCTTTTCACGGTTTGGGGTTGCCACAGCGGATCACCTGCCTGCTCATGACTGGCAGTGGAGTTTTAAAACACTGTTACTGCAACCAGAAATATCTTTTGAATTTTAAAGGAGGTATAAATAAGAGTTATCCGTGTAGTTTATTAAGTATACAAGAATGCTGTACTAGCTTTTGTTGGTTTGACAGACTTAACAAAATATCAGGATAAGATAACTTGGTGTGGTTGGGGGCCCCCAGGGAACAAGGGGCCCCCAGCGACCGCAGGGTTCGCTGGTGCCTAAAGCCGGCTATGTGTGTGTGTGTGTGTGTGTGTGTGTGTGTGTGTGTGTGTAGGGGAGGGAAGTCAAGATGCTGTAATGGCTCTCGGACATAATGGGCTTTTATAGCTCAGTGGAAGGGAAATAAGGCATTCACCACATAGTGGACATAAGTATTTTCTTCATTATGTTTCTTGTTTTTTTTTTTTCCTTTTCATTCTTGGCTTAACATGTTATCATACTGATTGAATGGGTATGGGGCATTTGACTGAAGGATTTACATTTCTAAATGTAAAGTTTTAAGGGGAAAATTGAGGCTGGTAGTGACATATAAGTAAGTTCAAAGCTCCATTTGACACAAATCACAAGAAACTCGGTGGTAGGGTTTAATTTCTTTTCTGTGTTTCTGCATTTTTTTTCTCATACATCAAGCATGCCTACTGCATAAATGACTAGACAGGCATGTTTGTTTTGGGGAGGGGGCTACAACACTTTCAATTAATGTATTTTTACTTGGAACATGAGTGGAACAAGTCTGTGGCCTTTAGTATACCCAGAAGAAGTATGTTACTGCCTTCATTATGGATATTGAAGGTTTCAGTAGTATGAATGTTGAGATAATGCACACTTTTAGGCACTGTTGTTTATAACTTGACTTGTATTTTTGTTCATGTGATACATAGAAGAGTTAGGCTTCTTGTTTGAGAATCATCTTTGTGACATAAAATGCAAATTCTTATGGGGAATGAAAATCTCTTGGCATGCATGGTTTAACAGTTTAGAGTACTCTTAGGTAAGTTCTATATTCTGTTTAATGAATAAATGTTTTTGCTTAGCTCTTCATAATATAACGTACACTTGTCTTACCCATTCTTTAATTCTATCATCATTTTTCTCTTTTTCTTTGTAAATTCATTTGCTTCCTCCTATCTACTCTTTCTGCATTGCCTCTTATAATGGACATACTCTGTATAGTCCTGTGTCTTATTCCCTTACAAAATCAGCACAAATACTACTCATCATAAACACAGTTAAGCTGAGAAATGCAAAGTAAGTTGAATGGAGGTTTTGGGGGGAACTTCAGGAAGATCAAGTCATTAAGATTTCAATAGATTTAATCCTTTGCTTTAGGCTTCTAATTTTAAAATATATTGTACATGACATGCTTGCAGCCAATAATGCTGATAGTATTATTTATATAAAAAAGCATTTTTAATACTACTTGCTTTAATATTTTAGCAACTTTTGAAATGTAATTCTGTAGGGATCTTATAGCATTGTACAGTATTTTATGTACAAATTTAATTTAACTGAGAAAGAAGAGAAAAGTTTGCTTATATAAAAATGATTCCCTCAGAACACTGATAGCAGTATGATTATGATGATGAAGATGACGATGATGATAATGGAAGCACTATTATTATAAATAAATCAGATTATATAGTAGCCATGGAAGCTGTTTTATCTAACAAGGTTGAGTATGTTATAGTATAAATCTCTGACATTAATACATCATATAAATTATTGGATAACACTTGTTGAGAACTATTGTTAGACAGTGACACCTTTTTTGAATTGAACGAACTAAACAATTACTGTCATGTTTCTTCCCTTAGAATATCTGTGGGTTTTTGGTATTTAAAAAATACATAAAAATACACAAAGGTGGAATCCAGTTGTTGCAGAAGTAGGTCTAAGATAAAACCGCAATTCATGACTGGGGATGAAAAACTGAAGATTGTTTTAATCAAAGCTGATGCTTACATAAGAGAATCTTTGCACATGGAAATGACTGCAATGAGTTTTAATACATATTACTGCTGACAATTGTTTGTGTATCACTATGGATATAGTATGCCTATGCATATGCATTTCCCAGGATGAAGAAGAAGATTTTCTGGGATAATTTCTATCCAAACATGTCACATAATGTACAATGATAATCAATGTTCTATGTACTATACTATAAATTATTTTGAATAACATTTTCCAAAAAAAATAAAAAGAAATCAGGGCTTTAGCATGGGGGATAGTATTTGGTACCGTGTATGCAAATTTGGTTTTGGATCAATAGTGAAACATTTTTACAGAAAATATAGCCACATAAAATTTGATTTTTATTACTGTCTTTTATATCAGATTTCTTATTTAATGTAAAGAATTTTAGAAAATTCATAATGCTATGACAGAGATTGAGACTACCATGAGATGTATAAGTTAAAACTAGTGCAAAAGTCATTAATTATCTAGATATGGAGTTAAGTGCTAGCTCTAGAATCTAGGTTCACTGATCACTTTTCCAGGGTGTACTAGTACAAAAGGTATTGATTGTCTAGATATGGAGTTAAGTGCTAGCTATGGAATCTAGGTTCACTGATCACTTTTCCAGGGTGTACTAGTACAAAAGGTATTGATTGTCTAGATATGGAGTTAAGTGCTAGCTATGGAATCTAGGTTCACTGATCACTTTTCCACGGTGTACTAGTACAAAAGGTATTGATTGTCTAGATATGGAGTAGAGTGCTAGCTCTAGAATCTAGGTTCACTGATCACTTTTCCAGGGTGTACTAGTACAAAAGGTATTGATTGTCTAGATATGGAGTAGAGTGCTAGCTATGGAATCTAGGTTCACTGATCACTTTTCCAATGTGTACCATTAACTGACATCTGTAAATAATATTCTGTGTATTACAAGGTCTCATATAACTTATGTAAAGAAAATAGTATTTGATTACAGGGGTTCAGGACATCCACACAGATAACTAGGAGCACATCATTTTTTAAGCAACAGGGAATTTTAAAAGAAAAAATTGTTAATAGACAGTGCTGGGTTGAATATTTATTTGTCAAAATATCAAAAGAACGTATGTCTAGGTGCAAACCTATTTTGAATGAGGAATATTTATGTCCTCAGATTCTGTGACTCAGTTGACAAAATGTCCTCCACACATTATAGTTAAATAAACGATTGATGCAGGAGCTATCAAGGATTTGTTTAAATGACATTGGATCACATTGAATGGGCAATGATGAATTATGCAGATGAGTGGGTATTGTGTTGAAATTTGTTTATATCAAGTATGCAACATCAAGTCTTTATTGGAATGAGACAAGAATGGTGATGTAATATTGGTGTAAAACAGAAATATGGATATGTTTAAACAAATGGCTTGTTTTTCATGCAAATACATTTCTGAGGGTTAATTTATAAGAACAGTAAATTATAATAAAATAATTGCAGAAAAGCAGCATTTAACATATAACAATGCTTTTGCAGTTTACATAGTGATGTCCCCAAGATATATTCCTTTATATCTCCTTAAGACTATTAGGAATTTAGCTGAAAGAATCTCTGAACATGTTTATGCTAACAGGAGCACTGACTAAAATGGTACTCTAGATCTCTATATAAAGACATTGCTGTTTCTTCAGCAAATAAGAAGTTTATGATTTCTATATCAGGCAATTTTAAGATGTCCTACATAAGTGTTGCTTATGAATTGATAGTCAATAAATTAGAATTAGAATGGCAATTACAACTTAATGATGTCATGGTTAAGTTACAATGAGAGATTAAAGGGAGTACTAAAGATCCAGTTCCAGCCCACATTTTTTTCAGAATGAAATTTAGTTATGTTACTATATGAATTTGAAGTTACAGATTTGTCTGTTTCTGACTTTAATTGTTTGTGCATGTGTGTGTGTGGGTGCACATTTATGTGTCTGTGAGAGTGGTGTATGCATGCATATCTATCTGTATATATATATATATATATATATATATATATATATATATATATATGTGTGTGTGTGTGTGTGTGTGTGTGTGTGTGTGTGTGTGTATGTATGTGACACTGTCAGCACAGCTATCTGGAATTTTGCAAATAATTCTATGTCATTTGTGAATATTAATATGATTCATATGTTTGTCTTACAAATGTAAGATAAATATATGTTATGTGTATATTAAACTACTGGTGCAGAAGTGTGTGTTGAACAGGGTTTATACAGTACTGAGCTTCAAGGATGTCTCCACAGTGTACCCTACTGGAAAAGAACAGAAATGTATATAAACTATATACCTGTCCAAATGGATGTTTTAATAGTAGAAGCTGGAACACATAGTTAACTTACAAAACTTCAAGAAAATAAGTTGAGATTGTTTTACAATTGTGTTATCTCCCAGTTTCAGTGAAACAGACACAATGTCTCTGTGGTCTGAAAAGAAAAGTAATTACAAGATTTAAAATGTAAAAGTGTTTAATTAATTTATGATTTCCATTTCTGGGCAAACATCTGAGGAATATGTATTTCTCACACAGTAATGTAAAATTTTGTTAAGGTTCTGTTAGCCTGGGAACTGAAGGCAGGTGACAAAGAGTGATGTCATTCAAGCTGACCCAGCAGTAATGTTTGTTAACAATTTAAAAACTCTCTCAGTGAAAGACTGTGCATTTTGTATCTTGTCCTGGACCTGGAAACATCCTCTCATCAACACTTGCCTTGCTAATAGTAAGTAACCAGGGTACAGTAATCTCTCTTAGATATAGATAGAAATATAGTAAAGATTAGTTTAGATGTTTTCTGTATTTATATGAGACTGTCCTGCAATGTTGTTTTGAAATATTCCCTGTGATTCTGAATTCTGTAGTTACTGTGTTGATTGAATATTGTCTTCTTTTTTATTATTTATTATTAAATATATTTAAATCTATCTTTGTGGCTGATATTTGTGAGACATATTTAAGCTCTTAGAGTACTAGCTTATGTATTTGGTGACACTGTACAGGCCACTCCTAAATAGCCTTGGTCTTGGTCACACTTACCATTTGGATAATAGTAACATTACACAGTAGGACTGGTCCCCCTTTGTAAGGGCTTTTATAGTAGCTGATAAGTAGCGGTTGGTGGCAGTGATAACTATCTTATAGTCTGGGCAGAAGGGGCATAGCTAGTAAACCTGTGCCAGCCTTCCCCAGGAGTGTCTGTGTGTTTGTAAATAAATCAAATCTCAAAGTGTGTGTGTGTGTGTGTGTGTGTGTGTGTGTGTGTGTGTGTGTGTGTGTGTGTGTGTGTGTGTGTGTGTCTCTGTGTGTGTGTGTGTGTGTGTGTCAGCTACTTAGGCAGGGACACGAAGAACTGGTTGGACAAAAAGGTTGCTGGAGATTTTGGCTTGACCACTCAGCTGAGATCTTAACTCTATAGCTGTGCTAGTGTTAAGTCTTAATGGACTGTGATCTTTATGTGCTCTTAAGGGAAATTGCACTTTACTGTGTGTGTACTTGTCATCCTCCGAATGTGTACATCCCTCAGTGGTGCTAGTGGTGAGGATTGAGTCTCCTTGATTACTGGGCCAGTGCAGGTGCATCACATATTAATTGATTGGCAGTGGTGGGATATCCACATCACATATTAGTTGGCTGTCAGTGGTGAGTTAGCCACATCACATATTAATTGGCTTGTAGTGGTGTGGATATTGAATTCTTGTAGCCTGCGTACAGTGGTCACTGAAGGTGTCTGTACTCTCAATCAGCCATGCAGTGAAAATTCAGAGTTCATATCACAATTGTTTTATTTTTTGTTAGCTTGGTTAGTCAGGGAGAGCAGGAAAGCATGTCAGCAGAGGAGTATGTCAAGCTGACAAGGAGCCAGTTGACTGACATGTGACAGGCTAAAGGACTGGTGCATGCCAAACTGACTAAAGCAGACATGATTGCTGCTTTAGTCACAGCTACATCATAGAATAGCAACCAAGAGGACAATCAGATGGGCTGTGGAGATGTACAACTCTCAGAAAATGGACAGCTCAACCTTTCCACAGAGGACTTAAAAAAATCCATCTGGAGTTAAAGAGACTTGAGTTGGATGCCAAGCGTTTGGAAATAAAAGCAGCAGATAGCCTGAGGCATCAGTAGGCTGAGGAAAATGAGAAACTGTGACATCTGCAGGCTGAGGAGAATGAGAGGCAGAGGCAACATGAAAAGGAGATGCTGACTCTTCGCCAGACTCATGGAGTTAATGAGGAAGGGAGTAACTTAACCCCAGAAGCAACAAAGGTCACTAAATTTCTTTCACAATTTACAGAGGGGGATAATTTTGATGGTTTCATTCATATGTTTGAGAGACTATGTAAACAGTATAATGTTAACCAAGGGCTCTGGGTATGGTTCCTGACCCCCTTACTCCATGTTAAAGCTGTAACTGTAATTTCTAAAAAAAAGTCTGATATTGATTGTTTAAATTATAATGTCGTAAAGAACTGTTTGCTAAAATATTTTAAGTTAACACCTGAAGCTTATAGGAAAATTTTCATGAGCATAGATGCAAGGCAGATGAAAATGTGTGTGAATATGTTGCTGAACTAAGCACTTATTTTCATAGGTGGGTGAGTGGATGTCAGGTTACCACTTTTGATGCGCTGGCAGACCTTTTGGTGAAGGAACAAGCCATTAACACTTTGCCTGAGGACATGAGAATCTGGTTAGGTGATAGACAATGCACTATGGCAGATGAGTTGGGGAAGAAGGGAGACATATACCTAGGAAACATGACATCACTGCACAGGAAAGGGACACACGGTGCTGCTCATGGGTCTAAGGGAACCCATGGTTGGCATCCCAGACTGCCCCAGCAGAGTCTGCCAGTAGTAGGGGAAGCCACTAGTCCAGGTACATGTCCAGGACCAAGGGTTAAATGTTTTAAATGCAACCAGTGAGGCCATGTAACATATATATGTGCATGGAGGCAAGGTGGGGAGCAAAAGGTGGGAGAGCCAGGAAGTAGGAATGACAAAATGCCAACAGTCGGTTGTCTAGAGACAACAAGGGTACCAAATTACCACATGAGGTTATATCCTATCGTACTGAATGGGAAAGATGCCATTGCTAAGAGCGACACAGCCTCTGACCTAACCATTGTGAAGACTGCAACGGTTACAACGGTTACAGAGGAGCACTACTTGCTTGGGCAGTCTACTCCAGTCAGAGATTTAGGAGGGACCCCATTCCAAATACCTTTGGCTAGGGTTCACATTGACTGGGACGGTAGAAAAGAAAGCAAGCAATTAGATGTGTTTGAGGATATCCCTGCAGATGTCCTGATAGGGAATGATTTTGATAATGCAGTACCCTGTGTGCATGCAGTTATATGCAGTCAAGCTTGGAGACAAGCATGTGGGTCTGGTAGCCTGGGGGAGACCAAGACAGACCGCACACATGCAGCTAGGACTGGTGAGGTGGTTACTTCAGAGAGGGAGCTACCCTGTAGCAGTGAGACTGAAAGTAAGCCACAGCTGCTTGTGGGTACTGATGTTCCCTTGGACGAAGTGACTGCAAGGGAAGAAGTGAGTAGTAGTACCCAGGCTGACAGTGAGGCACCGCTGTCGGAAGATACAATACTTACTGTGGAAGGGGAGCTAAGAAGGGTTACAAAGAGAGTGTTAGGACAGGCTCAGCTCTCAGACCCTACATTACAAGGCCTGAGGGGGGTAGCTGGTGAGGCACCTGATTCTCAAGGGCAGGGGGAATCTGTATACTGGGACAATGGGTTACTATATAGAGAGTTGACTCCTGAGGTGGGCTAGAGGGTGAGAGAATACAGCAGTTGGTAGTGCCCAGAGCCTACTGTCTGGTACTTCTAGCCATAGCCCATGATATTCCCTTTGCAGGTCATATGGGCATAAAATGTACAAAGGGATGTATTATGTATAACTTCTATTGGCCTGGGACTTCCAGAGATGTAACAGGGTACTGCAGGACCTGTGAGCAGTGACAAAAGGTAGGCAAGGCAGAAGACAAGGAGAAAACTCCCTTGATGCCTTTGCCTGTGATAAAGGTGCCATTTCAGAGGGTAGCTATGGATATTGTGGGGGATCTAGGCACCCCATGTTCCACAGGGAAAAAGTATATCCTAGTGGTAATGGATTATGCTACCAGATACCCTAAGGCAGTGGCTCTGTCTTCCATTGAGGCAGAAAAGGTGGCAAATGTCTTGTTAGAGATTTTCAGCTATAGGTTTCCCAAAAGAAATACTGACTGAAAGAGATGTCAGTTTCATGTCAGACCACCCCCTACCATCCCCAGACTAATGGTCTTGTTGAGAGGTTAAACTCTACACTCAAGACAATACTATGGGCATTTGCAGACCAGTTTAAGAGGGACTGGGACAAATATTTGCCCCATCTGTTGTTTGCTTACAGAGACATTCCCCAGGAATCCACAGGTTTTTCACCCTTTGAGTTGCTGTATGGGCATAGAGTGAAGGGATCTCTAGATTTGATTCAAGATGAGTGGGAGGATGAATCCCACAAGGAGTCTGTTGTGACATATGTCCTAAACCTCAGGGCAAGGCTCAGGGAACTCATGGGCGTGGCCAAGAAGAACCTGGCAGAAGCCCAACAGTAGAAAAAGGTCTGGTGTGACAGGAATGCTTGAGCTAGAGAGTATGCTCTAGGGCATCAGGTAATTGTTCTCATTCCTGTCAGACACAACAAGCTGCAGACAGCTTGGGAGGGACCTTACAAGGTGGTAAGGAAGGTCAGTGATGTTAGCTACATGGTAGAACTGCTAGGCAGGAGACAGGGGCACAAATTGTACCATGTTAACATGATGAAACCTTACCATGATAGGGAGGCCCTTGTACTGAGTATTTGCAGTGGATTGCAGGAGGAGTTTGAGATGGATCTGGTGACTTATCTTCTCGGTGAGGCTCTGACTGACACCTCATTTGAAGGGGTAGCAATATCCCAGCAGCTATCCCCTACTCAGGTTTGAGAAATCTGAGCAGTGTTACAAGAGTTTGGGGGCATGTTCACTGGTAAACCAGGGTACCCCCACCTGGTACAGCACCATGTGGATACAGAACCCCAAATGTCTATTAAGCAGGCCCATTATAGAGTGCCTGATTGAGTCAAACAGACTCTCAGGGAGGAGATACAGGAAATATTGGAATTAGGGGTAATTCAGGAGTCCAGCAGTCTCTGTCCTTCCCATTGGTGCTGGTACCAAAGAAGGATGGCAGCACCAGGTTCTGTGTGGACTACAGGAAACTAAATAGTCACACAGAGTCAGATGCTTTCCCCATGCCTAGAGCAGATGAAGCTTGATAAAACAACAAGGACCCATATATATATATATATATATATATATATATATATATATATATATATATATGGATCTAAGACTATTCACTTAAAGCACATTTCATTGAAAGTCAGATGACTGTGCACAAATCACTGAAAGCTCAATTCACTTATAGGTTCATAGGTAAATACTAGGCTATCTGCCCAAGGGCATCTATAAGCCTACCCAGAATGTGTTGGCTTTTGCAGCCCCCTTAGATTAGTGCCTCTTTCCAGCAGAGCCATCAGTCCCCCGTGCCTCTGTCCAGCAGAGCCATCAGTCCCCTTGTGCCTCTGTCCAGCAGTGCCATCAGACCCACGTGCCTCTGTCCAGCAGATCCATCAGACCCACGTGCCTCTGTCCAGCAGAGCCATTAGACCCCCCATGCTTTTGTCCAGCAGAGCCATTAGACTCCTGTGCCTCTGTCCAGCAAAGCCATAGCAGTGATCCCCGGGGTAAATTTTCTGTTTCCCATCCACTCACCAAGGTTTCTCTTGAAGAGCGTTAGTGAGGGGCTCTGCCTAATGTAGATTGGAATCCTGTTCCAAAGCATGGGGAGTCTCTGGGACAGGAATCTACCCCTCCAGCATGTCCTATTTATCATTGTGGTGAGGTTTAGATCCTTAAGCATGTGTCTGTCTGGGACTTGTTTTTTTTTAGGTGGAGCATGTCCATCAATTCTGGGTTGGACATGGCCTTGTATGTCAGGCAGAGATCACCTCTGAGTAAGCAGTATGCAACAGAGTACAGCTGGAGTTTCTTCAGTCAGGCTGCATAGGGCATTTGTATGAGGCCAGTAATTCTCTTGGTGAGGTACTTCTGTGGTCTTTCCAGCTGTTGCAGGTGAATTGTAAGGTACATCCCAAATGGGGCATTGTACTCTATGATGGGTCTGATGAGTGATGAGTAGAGGGGCACAATAACCTTTTGTTCTAGATGCGAACCCTTTTGTGATTAGGTGGACCACACAGGATTTTCTGACCACCTTGGCAATATGATTATCAAAGGAGAGATTACTATCTACTTGGGTCCCCAGATCCCTTATTACATTTTCTGTATTTAGGGGACTACCATGTATGTGGTAGTTTGCGGGTACTTTGTTTTTTCCAAAGAGGATGACTATGCACTTTTTGGCATTTAGCTTGAGGCCATGATTTTGACACCAGGTATCCATCTCAGTGAGACCCTTCTGGAGGATGTCTTTATCAGCCGGAGAGTCAGTTATGGCCCCCAGTTTGCAGTCATGAGAGAAAGAATGGCACACATGGGCACAACTCCAAGTGAGGAAGTAGTCAGAGGGTTTGCAGCTTAGTAGCTCTTCTGCCAAAGTGCTGGCCTCAAGAAAAAAAAAAAAACTTCCAGGAAAACTGCATAAATTTTAAAACCTTGATCAGTACGTGATAAGGAAGACTTTCCCAGCCAAAAAGACAGCACAGAACAGGATCTTTCATAAGTGACCTCAAAATAGGTTCATAGGTTCATAGGTTAGTACTAGGCTAACTGCCTTTACTTTACTTTTTAAGCCTAGCCATATATCCCTGAGGAGACTCAAACCCTGCACCTTGTGTTTGTAAGGCAAACACCTTAACCATTAGGCCACCCTCCCACCCTAACCATCAGAAAGATTATGTACACATTCAAAGAATGCAACAGACTATAGGCCCTCTATCAGCTAAATGAATCATCAGATTTTCAAAACATATTCTAAAACTGAAGGCACAGACACTGTTAAAAGGCAAATGTCCACTTGCTTTTGCAGTAAAGCTTCTGGAAAATGACAATGACCTGCACCATCCTAGATGTAAAGACAGTACTAGAAGCTGAATCAAAAATGAAATAAAAAAGGAGTACTTCTGGATGATATTTGTCAGGATAAAAGCATCCCAATTATATTGCTGAGTAAAAGTGATTAAACAAAGTACAGTGACTCCATGAGAAGTTCATAAACCCTCTTCAAATAATGTTATAACTTTGGCAAAGCTAATTAGCTCAAATGCTTTTGTCTGAAAATGGAATGACAAACAAGGTCTACAGGGACAATCATCTGAAGACTAAAGTGACAGAATGGATGAAAAGCATGTTTCTGTAGAACAAACAATCCAAAATTAAGGCTGAGGGGGGTAAAACCCTGACATGAAAGCCCAAGTGGTGGGGGTGGGGGGGGGAGAGATGCCCGTTAAGAAGGCCAATGCAATGACCATGGACATGGAGTCACTGAAGCACATTTCAATGAAAGTTATATATGGCCTTTTAGTGCAACCCTGGAGTTAGTATATATAGTAAGGGGGATGTGGGGTGTAGCCCCCCACATACTTTGGATATATATTATGTTCAGAAAAGAATAATTTATTGAAATTGCAAGTATCCATGTACATAGTTCAAAATATTTAAAATAGTTTTATATTTGTAGGGCTTTGCTAATGGAGATTAACTTTAAAGGAACTAGAATAATTCAAAGTATTTTTCCTTTTTGCAAAATTTCATCTCAACTTTTGCCTTTCTTGTTCAGTTTTGTCAGTTGGATAGGTAATCATGAAGCAATGCTTAAAAGATGCAAAACGTCAGTCCAGTCCAACATATCAGAACTGCGATGTTGTGCTATCAGGCTTGTTGGAAAGCAACAAATATGCCAGCGACTGTGCGGATATGTCTCCTCCTTGATTTTTAAGTCTGTTAAATATGTATGAAATTCCCCACTTCCACAATTAGTTTCTCTTTTCTTGCACTAGACATAGCTCAAATATCGATACAGTTGTGTTTGCCATTGTCTAAGGTTTAAGATTATTTTTTTTTAATATTTTTATGTAGTAGGGTTTTAGAATTATTAATGCAAATATGAACAAGCAATATTTGATGCCTGGAGGTATCAGTAGGATGTAACTGCAGAAACACCTGGAGGCATCACTCAGCTGTAATGAGCTAACTCCTTAGATGAAGTTCCAGCTAAACCCAACATCTTCCTACTGGGTGACTTCAACTGTTCATCAATAAACTAGCTGACCTGCACTGCCAGTGGTTGGCATGCCCAGCACTTTCTTGACACTAAGATTGGTAAACCTGTTTTACATAACAATCCTACCAGGATCCAATATATCCTTGATCTAGTCCTCACAAATACAGACATGACACTTCTTACATATCTCTGTAAGTAGCATCCTGCCTTATTAAATCAAACCATAAGTTTGTGGCCTTTTTAATGAAAAGCAGTTGTAATTACTGTGTGAAATATTCTTTAATTTAGGACTTCTCAAAAACAAACATTCTTTAGTTACTTCACTCAAATAAATTCTGCTATAATCTTCCTGTTATAGGCATTGCTAAATTATTTGCCAGTTATTGCAGTACACTAAAGCTTTGAGTAGTTAACGACTTGCTTCCTGTGCCAAAGTCACATTGATTAATTCCTTCCACCTTTGTTTACTTACAGTTTGACACTGAGCAGGTCACTTAATCCAGACTGTGCTCCTGGGATGCTGCTGAAAAGGGTCAGGTTGTCTGGTGGGCTTCCCAAGCAACACATAAACAATAAATGATGAATTAATTAATCTGATGCCTATGCTTTTGACTGGCCAATCTTTCAGTTGGCACATCATCTGGCAGTTGATACATAGGGTTAAGGCTGTAAGCTGTAGCTCCTGTGGTACTAGGTGTGATTCGCTTAGCCCTCATTTGCATACTGTGTGACCTTGAGGAAGTTACTTAACCAGACATTACTCCCAGACCACCCCTGAAAGTCAGCCTACCTGGTTAACAAATGGGTAATATTTAGGTTGGGGGTTGTCATAATTGTTAAGGTTTTACTTCCTAGATACAAGATACAAGGTTTGATTCTCACCTCCTGAGATAAATTGGCTAGGCTCAAAATGGCCCACAAGGACATCTAGTCTAGTACTTAGACACACACACACACACACACACACACACACACACACACACACACACACACACACACACACACACACACACACACACACACACACACACACACACACACACACACACACACACACACACACAAACACACACACACACACACACACACACACACACATATATATAGACATAGATATATGGATATATATAAATATAGATATGTGTGTGTGTGTGTGTGTGTGTGTGTGTGTGTGTGTGTGTTTTCTTCCACGTAAATAGTTGCACTGATAAGGCAGTCATCATCTACACCAATTAGTAAACCTTTATGGTAGAATGCTTGTATACATTAAATAATAAGAAATAAAATTGGATAATGTTTGTGAGAAGTCTCATTCTACTTACCTTAAGAGCATACTTAAGCAAACAGGCAAAGAGATTAAGGAAATTGGCTGTCTGATAGAACCCATGAAGATAGAGTAACAGGTGCCATTTCTGAAAACCAAAAATTTGCCAGTGGTATACCACTTCCCTCAATGTTGGTCCATCTCCTATTTAGCAGTTGTTTTTCAGACCTTCAGGCCAGTTTTCCTAGTATATGATTAAGTTTGGAAATGACTGCAAATGTTGTGTTACTCAGTCTTCCATTCACAATTGCTGCAGCAAAGGTTATAACATAATAACAACTGGTGTAAGAAAAATGTCCTCAAATTAAATGTAAAAAATGAAATATAGTTCATTTTGGTAAACAAAACATTTTCACATACTAATTAAGTGACAAACCCAACCAGTCATGCAATGTTATAAAGGGTCTAGACACTCTTATTACCATCATGTCTCTACATTTGTTCAGAAAGCCTATCTCACTCGACTAATTTCAAAGTCATCTCCTCTAGATCCATAGAAATTTTAATTCACTTTTAATATAATGCATGTTTTGGCAAGCATTTGTCTAAACATATAATTCAACCTGAGAAACCTCACAGATCCAAAAGTAAAAAAAAAAGAAATCAGTGGCCACAAAAATCTGAACTATCATTGCAGACTAGCAGCCCTCTCACTGTACACAGTCTTATTAACTCAATATGATGTGTGAGTAGACTTTTTAACATGAAAGATCCAGTTCTTTTTGATCTGCAATTCCTTTGGAGAATACATTTACCTCAGATACCAGGTTAAATAAAATAAACCTTTATCAACAAATAAATAACATACATTGGCATGATAGACTCATATCCAAGTGTATACCTCACCTCTTGAACAGCCTTCTTCTGCACACTAAGCATAGTAGCACCCTTGCCACCTTCAAGGTAAACCTAGCTGATTATATAGGCAACCTTACATTCTCCCATGGTAAAACTTGATTTACCTTCCGTGAGGTTAGACGGGAATTTCTGAGTATGGCTTTTTGGCTAGGCTTGCAATGGTCTGCAAATCGATCACCTAGAAGTTGCCTATGAACCTATTAAAGTTTACCATTCCCTTTTAACAGTAACAAGTATTCTTGTAAGTCACAACATGAAGCTGCAAAATGTTTTAGAAATTATTTCCAGTTTTAGCAACCGAATGGTTTTCTTTCTGTAATTCCATAATTTTCCTTTTTCGGTTTTTGTTCTAGAGCTTTGTAACATTACACATTGATCTCACAGATTCAGTGGATGACATTCTAAGAACTGTATATGTATTGATGTCTGACAGTTATTTTACATTTGCTAGATATGGTTATTGTTATTGTTATTGCTGTTGCATCTGATTTCTTAAATTCTGTTTTGTAACCCAGCTTCTTAGGTGATTGCATGGTTAAAACATACAGTAGTTAAACTACAAAAAAGATATTAAGTATTTGAGCGGTGTTCATAGCCCTGGGTTTTGCAGTTGTGTAGCAACTATCTCTGGAGAATGCTTCTAAGCCTATATGCAAATACAGTGAGCACAAGTTATTCTCACTAAGTAAATGAGAAGGTATTTTGATAGACATACCTACTTATAGCAAAAGCATAAAGTACCTGAAGTTAATTGGTAAGAATATGCAAAGGACTATGTGAAAGGCATAGGTTTAGTATGGCTTTGTGTATATATATATATATATATATATATATATATATATATATATATATATATATATATATATGGATATTGCAGAAAATCGTGGCTAGGAGATGTCACTCTTGAAAATCTTTAGCAAGCATCAGACAGCACAACTTTTATTATTAATAATTTTTAAAAATAATAAAGGTTGAGAATATTTTTATATAGGAATATCTTTATTTGGACACCTTTATGGATTTTTTAACTCATTCCCTCCAGTACAGATCTTTTGAGTGTGCACCTTTAACTCCCAGTGGGTGTGGCTTGCACCTTTAAAAAATGAAGTTTCTTACAGGTCTAATAAATGCTCATTGACAGAGGTCAAACATCAAAACAATTGTTTGCCATCAGGTATGCTTCAAGATAAAATATTCTGATACCTTGTATGTAGCATGGTTTTGGAATTATTAATGCAAATATGAACCAGCAATATTTGATGCCTAGAGGCGCATTTGGAGTTAACTGCAGATATGTCTGGAGGTGCACTAGGCTGTAATGAATTAAAACAATGGAATGGGGAAGATAGAAAAAATTTAAAAAATGGAAGACATAACTAAAAGGTGAGCACAGAGGGAAAGTATCAAGAGGATTCTTCTAGAGGAGGTAGAATAGGAACGGTGCTATGTTTCTGGTAGGGGACAGACCACCTTATTTTTTTTATATAAGAGGGTAGTATG
Source organism: Protopterus annectens (assembly GCF_019279795.1). Taxonomy (NCBI): domain Eukaryota; kingdom Metazoa; phylum Chordata; order Ceratodontiformes; family Protopteridae; genus Protopterus; species Protopterus annectens. The sequence goes on along the minus strand of NC_056737.1, from coordinate 559,572,697 downwards.
GGCAGGAAGTTGATAAGAAGTCATAGAAGAAAGGATTAGGGAAGGAATAAAAGGGGAGAGTAAGATTCCAGCCCAATAAACATTCCTGGTCTACACGGCCTCATACATTTCCACTGCCTGATAGTGATACTGATGTTTAGGGGGCAGGGGCCTGTGGTGGTGCAACGGTCATCTCAGACTGGGCCAACAAGTCTTCTACTCACTCAAAGAATTCTCAATTTGGCTGAAAGTTTGTGCCCATGACCTGCTCTACCACATCCTCATCAAAGTCAAGAAGTTCACATTCATTGAGATTTTCCAGGCTGTCCTATGGCAGGGTGCCTACAGAACCAGCCCCACCTACCCAAACCTAGATGCCCCTTAATTAACAGAGGGTGAACATTCCCTAACCTGGGAAGTACACAACTGGATTGCTCTACAGGAATTTGGATATGTAAAAATATGAAGAGAAAAAGGACAAAGAAAATAAAGAAGGACAAATAAATGCATAATTTAAATAAGAAAATAAGAAAGAAAGAGGAAAAGAGATGTGAGAGAAATACACACAATAATATCATATATCATTCAAGTTATTATCAATTATTAACTCTAAATTAGAAATAAAACAAAATGACTGAGAAATGCGTATGGATATACGGGAACAATAAATATATTGCTATCAAGTCTTGGTAGTGTTTACATTTGCATTTACTGTTAGTAACATAAGAAATGGTAATATATTTGAAATGTCCTCTTGATATTGATTTGTTTTCAATACTGTATTGAAAGCAATTTAGTCTTTCTATTACCACTCTTTATAAATAGAAATTAGTTAAAGAGAGAAAACTGTATTTATTACTTGAAATCTCTTTGTTTTAATTGGCAAGGGTTTTATTCATACTTATCAGTACCCATATCCAATCTGGTATGTCTTCTACTCTGTTGACTATTGTTATATTATTTTTCCTCTCTGGCTAGATAGAAAATGCATACAGTCATTGTTGTTTACTGTATGTCACTTTTTTTTACTTAATATTTCTAATATGACCTCTAGTAATCTGCAAGGCATATCAGTTACTGTTGCACTTGATTAGTATTTCTGTTTACTTATTCACATCTGAATTCTCATGCTGTCCTAATATTTACTTTAATGCAAGTTGAAATAGTAGGAGTACATCTTCTTGCAAATTGTTACACTCTAATATGTATGCAAAGCTTGTCTGTTTAGGGAGGGCTGTTGTCAGGAATCTTACCATAGTCTTTCAGTGTAGGTTCTAATTTCAGCTGCTATGCTTTGGGTCTATATTAGTTCGCTGAAAGTGTATTTCAGTGAACACCTGATCATCGACCCCTAATCAGTAAAAATCACTTCTGTGATTTGCTGAATTTACCAAGACCAAAGAAGTAGTTGACCAAGTATACATCTTTGCACTTTTCTCCACTGTACTGTGATCTCAGAGTTAGTATGTATAGTTAGGGAGTATGGGGTGAAGCCCCCCACTTGAGTGGATTCAGTTTTGTGAGATATTTGTCTGTTGTGCTGCAGGGAATTATTTCATTGTCCTTGGTAAATTCAGTGAATCTCAGAAGTGATTTTCACTGAATAGGGGTCAATGACTGGGTGTTCACTGACATGCACTTTCAGCAAACTAATATAGCCCCTTATGCTTTACATACCTAACTTGCAGTTTTATGTAACACTCTGTGAATTTTCTTTGGGCCGAGTAAAAAGCTGTACACAAACATACATAAAAGTGTAACAGTTAAAAGTACTATTACAGATGGATGCAGTACATATTCTTCAGGACAATAATGCGTGTTTTGATAATTTTCTGCTTAACAATTGTAAGCATATAAGGGGGTTGTTTAAAAATGTATACAGAAGTAATGCAACTGTTAATCTCTTGCTAAACTATGTTCTGGTCATTGATTTGACACTGTAACCTCCATTCCTTCCTCCAATGTCCACTCTGATTACAAAGTCATGTCTCACTGAGTTCATCCATCTTGTATGTACAGTTAATAGTGTGGAAGAAATGACTGTTATACAATTTGTATGTTAATAAATGTTTTCTGGTCTACATAAGCTAAATCATTTTTTTACAAAAATGGCCTGCTTGTAGATCAACTTTTAAGTGAATACCTATTGTAAATGAAATTATGTGGCAATAAAAATACTTTTTTTTTGCTTGTGTAAAAATATATTTATGTACATGAAAAAATAATTGCTAAAGCACTCATGCAGATGTACAGCTGTATTTTACAGAAGTGCCTAGGTATATATATATATATATATATATATATATATATATATATATATATATATTGCTTTACTCATAAATATACATTTATATTTATACACAACATTGTCATTACATATACATTTCATATGTGTGTATATATCATTTGTTTTTATCTTAATTACAACTGCTACTGCTGCTGCACTTGGTTTTATTAAATTTTTGGAGTATTACATCTCAATTTCAGGAAGGAATAATGTCCGTATACATTCCTCTTGCGGTATAGGATCGGTATTATTTTTTTTTTTGGGGGGGGGGGCTTTTGCATAAATATTCCTCTATGTGGCAGTAACAAGTTTTAGTAAATGCTGATTACTTTGAGGTAATAAAGTGTATCAGATAATTTTGAATGGTCAGGGATTATGTTTCTTTATTGCACCAACTTGCATGCATATTATTCCATTTTGCATGTTCTATTTCAGCTTAGAGAATAACTGAGGTTGTCTGCATATTCATGTAATATTTTGGCAATTCATGGAACAGCTGCAGACTCTGCCTCTGCCTCTATCCCAAGCTCAGTAATGTGAACCGAAGGCCACATTTAATACTAGTCAAGGCCTAGTTACATGGATAAGTTGCCTTGCACATTCACATTTTACTGTGCTTCATAGAAATAAGTATAAAAGAGTCTAATTTGCACACAAAATGTATAAATGAACCTAAACTTACACAAGTAAGTTTAACACAGCCATATTAGCAAGTAATTTCCAGAGTTAGACAGCAAATGGCTTAGGAAACTGTAGACCATTTAAAGTAAGCAAAAATAATAGAACTATTACAAATTAATATAACACCATTCAAAATCATGCAAGATTATTGAGTTTACTTGAAGAAATGTTTGGAGAAATTGACAATTTAAGCAAATCTGTTGTTGAAAGGAAGAACAAAAAGTCAGAGAGGGACTGATTGAACTACAAGGACAGGAGGGCATACCCTAAACCACCAAGAGGCCAACAGCTCAATGGCAGAGATGTGTATGTTGGCGTTCCTGTGATCAGAAAGAATGACAATCCGAATGGAAGAGAATCTAATACTAGAAACCAACAAGAGGCCCCTTTAGAGGAGGGGAGTGTATGCCATTCAGAGAGGATTGACAATGAGAAGGGGAACTTTTCCAGTTGAGAAAATATGGATTATGGAACTTATCCTGGGAAGAAACAGAGGATAGTGTCTTATTCTCAGGGAAACTTTCACCGGAACTGGTAAGTTGTTTAACAGACAAACCATACCAACTAATTAATAATAATACTGGTAGATTCAGCATTTTTAATTATAGTTCTTACCAATGTAACCCTGATCATGTTGATGTCTTTACTAATGGTCTGACATTCGTACCCACCAGGATAGTGAAAATGACTGACTTGTTAACTGATTTAAAATTGTTTACAAGAAAGTTACATTTGTCTTAGTATTTTCAAGGCTCTGTTCTTATGGGCAAAAACCAGCTTAGACTGCTAAGTACTTTTAACTCCAGTTTATATCTGTCATTGAAATTATTTGAAGAAGTTTGTGAATTGGACTTTAGACACTTATTGAAAAGTCCCTGTACCCAGAAATATGTAATTTAATGTTAGAACAAAAGTCTTTATTAGATATATTAAAAAACAGGGGTGACTTACGTTTTATGCAACCGGACAAGGGTGGAGGCTTAGTGGTAATGAATGTGTTTGATTATAACCAGCGTATGTTACAGTTATTGTATGATAATACTTATGAGGAAGCTCTATAAATGAGATTAATATCTCATACTACAGAATTGATTATTTTTGGAAGATATGCTTACCCAAGGTCAAATTACTACTGAAACGTATTCATTTATGCATGTGGCGCATCCAAGAGTGGCAGCAATATATGGAATACCTAAAATCCACAAAGACTTAAATGATCCATCTTTACACCCTTTAGTGGATGCTGGTCGGTCTAAGACTGACTTTATTGTGAAATGTGTGGATTGGCAGTTAAAAAGTAAATTGCATATCCTTAAATATGTGTGCCGTGATTCATTGTGTTTTCTCTCCAAATGTAATTAGGGTGGGGGGAGAAATTAACAACATGAATGATTTGTTATTTATAACTGTGGATGTCAAAGACCTGTATACGTGTATTCCACATGATGGTGTTGAATGATTTACTGAATGTTTTTACTGATATTGTGCCAATTGGTCAAGATAAGATAAATGTTATTTCACATCTTTTGGAATTAATTTTGTTTAACAATTTTATTTTTTATGATGGTCAGTATTTTAAACATTTGAAAGGGGTAGCAATCGGTCTCCGTTTGGGCCAATTTATGCTAACATTATTATGGTCATTTGGGAGAGTGGATTTTTGTTTAATTCTGAGTATATGGTTCATGTAAAACTATACACATGCTTTTTCGATGATTTGTTTTTTTATATGGGATGGCCCTACAGACCTTGTACCAAGTTTCATTGATTATCTCAATGAGTCTACTTAATTTTTGGAATTTTCTTTCCAAATAGGTGAAAGAAATATTGCTTATTTAGATGTATTATTATCTAAGGATGTACAAAAGGGTTGTTTAAAGTCCACCATATATAGAAAAAAAGACCTACTCTAATAAGTTCTTACATTTTTCAAGTAACCATCCTTTCCATGTAAAGAAGGGGGTTATAAAAGGTAAAATGGTGCAGGCCACAAGAATGGTTACTATGATGAATGAATTTATGGATTAATGCCAATTTATTGGACAAATGCTTTTGAATAGAGATTACCCCAGGTCATTAGTAGAGGCTGTGACCACTGAAGTGATTAATAAAAGGGTCTCTGGTATTTTTACCTCTCTTTTGAATTATGTGACAAACATCGGGGTTACTGTGAATGAGGCATATGAAGTAAATGTACCAGCAGTGCACCGAAGTCCACTAATTAATACTGTAGACGCTAGGCCCTTCTGCGAAAGTAAATTTTATTGCTACTTTTACCAATAAGAGTTGGGCTATTATGTAGGTTCTACATAAAAATTGGACACTCATTCTAGGACATGAAGATTTAAGTAGTATTTTGGGGCTAAGACCTAATGTTGTTTACAAATGGAATAGAAATATGAAAGATTTGTGTGACACTCTTACATCAAGTAAAACTAGACAAAAAGGTAGGATGAGAAAATGTAATATGTGTAATCAATGTGTGAATATTTTTGAATGTCAATGTGTTTGTTTAGTTGACCAATAGATTTGTATTTCTGTTTCTTTTAATTGTTGTACAAAAAGGGGGATATACGCTGCTAAATTATTTGACTGTTCTGCTTATTACATAGGCAAGACAGAACGAAAATTAAAACAGCCTATATATGAACATATGTATGAAATAAATAAAAAGAAAAATACTAATGTTCTTTTTAAACATATTGAACTATATGATAATCATACCTTTGGTTTTGTAGTTTTACAGCATGCTACGATGGGTCCTAGGGGGGTCCATGGAAGATTCTCTTAGACAGTAAAGAATATTGGTGGCAAATTTATCTTACTGCTTCAATGAGACCTGGACTAAATGAGACCATTTTTATTTCAAGTATTTTAAAAATGGAATTTTTTAACAGATAAATGTTAGAGTACTGTTTTGTATCTACAGGCTATATGCTGGTTGTGGTTTGTATAGAGTCTAAATATAAATAGTTATATAATATGCATTATTGTTGTTAATTGTTTGATTAATTAATTGTTTTGTGTATAAATGGTTGAAGATGTGTGGAATTTGTTTAATGAAGGGTGGTTCACTGGTCGAAAGCGCATACCATTAAACTATGACTTGGACTTGGAGTTAGTCGGTTATTTGTTTTATCAGTTTAGACAAATAACTGAGGTTATCTGTATATTCATGAAACATTTTGGCAATTCTTGGAACAGCTGGAGACTCTCCCTCTATCCCAAGCTCATTGATGTGAACCGAAGGCCACATTTAGCACTAGTCAAGGCCTAGTTATACAGATAAGTTGCCTTGCACATTCACATATTACTGTACTTCATAGAAATAAGTATAAGAGAGTCTAATTTGCATACAAAATGTATAAATGACCCTAAACTTACACAAGTAAGTTTAACATAGCCATATTAGGATGTAATTTCCAGAGTTAGGCAGCAAATGGCTTAGGACATGAATGGGCGTACCTTCGTTGAAGGTTGTGCGTCAGAGCTGGCAACCCGGCACGTAAAAATCTACTGCCAATCATTAGCAGACCGGAGTTCCACTGTGACGACCCCTAACCGGGAAAAGCTGAAAGACACAACAACAACAACAACCATTCAAAATGATGCAAGATTATTGTTTACTTAAAGAAATGTTTGTTTTACTGATATGATATGGCATATTACAATGACTTAAATGATTACTGTAAAAATGTTATTTGTAAATGCATATTCATTTATTTTGGTGTCATTTAGTAATTGTACATACATGGTAAAAATGCAGACATCTAACTGTGAAGTATTTCTGTTTCTTTTAATTGTTGTACAAAAATATACCCTACGCTTTAAGGGTCGCCATCTTTCCTTCTACCCCTGGACTTGGCTGCTGTGCTCCTTACCTTGGGGCTTAATTATAGTAAGCTTTGTACATCAATTTGCCCCTACAGCAAACAACTGAATGCTATCTGCTGGTCGCCACTGAAATTAATACATCTCAGGAAGTAGTTACGGGCTCCCAGAGAAATGTTCCCTTACTTTAAACCAGTGAAACTTCGTACATCAATTTGCCCCTACAGCAAACAACTGAATGCTATCTGCTGGTCGCCACTGAAATTAATACATCTCAGGAAGTAGTTACGGGCTCCCAGACAAACGTTCCCTTACTTTAAACCAGTGAAACTTTGTACATCAATTTGCCCCTACAGCAAACAACTGAATGCTATCTGCTGGTCGCCACTGAAATTAATACATCTCAGGAAGTAGTTACGGGCTCCCAGAGAAACGTTCCCTTACTTTAAACCAGTGAAACTTTGTACATCAATTTGCTCCTACAGCAAACAACTGAATGCTATCTGCTGGTCGCCACTGAAATTAATACATCTCAGGAAGTAGTTACGGGCTCCCAGAGAAACGTTCCCTTACTTTAAACCAGTGAAACTTTGTACATCAATTTGCCCCTACAGCAAACAACTGAATGCTATCTGTTGGTCGCCACTGAAATTAATACATCTCAGGAAGTAGTTACGAGCTCCCAGAGAAACGTTCCCTTACTTTAAACCAGTGAAACTTTGTACATCAATTTGCCCCTACAGCAAACAACTGAATGCTATCTGCTGGTCGCCACTGAAATTAATACATCTCAGGAAGTAGTTACGGGCTCCCAGACAAACGTTCCCTTACTTTAAACCAGTGAAAGTATGTACACAGATAACTAATGTCACTTTTGTAACCTGATTAATTACCTAGCTTCTGCTAGGTTAGCCTAAGCTTCCAAGTCTAGGTAGTCAGCAGTCAACCCCCCCCCACTTATTTTAATCTCCTGCACGTTTCCCTAATTCTAATAAGTGTCCTATTTTTCCTTCTGTCCCACTTTTATCCTTCCCTTATCCTGCCATCACCTAAAGAAGGCCTTACTCTTGCATCTATATTCCTGACCACTAGGTGGCGTCACTCTATATGCTATTCCTACCTATTTGATACAAACCTGCTATTCCTACCTATAGCACATTAGCCCCTGCTTTTCCACTGTGTCTTTACCTTCCCTCTTAGCCTCCTTCTTACCTACTATCTCTCTAACAGCCTTTATCTCTTCCTACCAGCCACTTCTTTCCTACATTCTGTCCCTCTCAAACTTCAATTTTACCAAACTTACCTGCTGAATTTTTCTTCAACCTCACTGATTGTCTTCTTGGTAGAACTCTCTCTTGTCTGATCCCGCTCCGTTCGCCCTTCGGGCTCACTCCGCTCCCCTACCCTACCCCCAAATTCCACCCACCCCCAGTGCTCCTAATCTTATTCCACCTACAGACCACACCCCATCAAAATTACTCCAATCACATAACCAAATAATTACTACACCCACCCCCTTTTTCTCTAAAACCTGCCCACACTATCTATCCCTAATCACTTCTCCTTACACCTTTCTCTCTACCTTACCCAAATTCTTTTCCCAAACTATCACTGATCCACTCAAATCACCATCCTTAAAAATGTATATCCCTACAATCCCCCACAAAAATCAAACTTTAATTTGGTTACTCCTATTACCCTCTCTAGCCTCTACCTACCTTCTTACCTCATTTGAACACTCCCCCAATAACCCTTTCCTACTACCTTCCAAACATACCTTATCACAAACAAAACCTTCTTCTCATTTCTGGCTAAATATCCCTTATATACCTTGCTACCAATTACCAAAATATCATCGAATTACTCATATCAACTTCTCTTACCCCAAAACTAAAAAACTATTTGATTTCCACAGCAAATCAGTGCACCCTAAACCTATAGCACCCCTTCTATCTCTATTAGATGGTGATATTCACCCAAACCCAGGACCAAATAATCCACCTCCCACAACAGTTATAAACCACAATAATACTACAAAACCTCCTCCTCCCAAACCTACCAACTCACTCTCTATTACTCACCTGAACATACGCAGCATATGCAACAAAGTTACTCAACTCCATGCTCTCTTACAGACTCAGCCATTTGATATCCTATGTTTATCAGAAACATGGCTAAAACCTTCCATTAAAGACATTGAAATCTCCCCACCTGGCTATAATATTATTAGACTCGACCATACTTCCAAAAAAGGAGGCGGAGTAGCAATCCTCTATAAAACTGAACTACAAGTCAGTACACTTAACCTTAACTTACCTACTAATCCTAGTGCAGAAATAATTATCTCCAAACTGCAGCTAAATACTAGTAAAGCCATAAATATCATCTGTGTCTATCTCCCCCCTGGGAACAACTGCAATATATTAGAAGACATTCTTAGCTGGCTCACTAGTAATATCCCACAAGAAACCATTATTCTTGGGGACTTTAACATTGACTGGAACTCTTGCACAAATATAAATAACACCACCCACATTAACCTGTATGGCTACTCACAACTAATTAATCACCATACCAGAGCCAATAAAATCAATAACAAAGCAACCACCTTAGACTGGATACTAACTAATACCCCACAGCAAACCTACACAGCAGGCATCCTTCCTGATGACCTTAGCGACCGTTGTCTGACATATATTATTAGACATAAAACCAACATAACATTCCCAAACACTTTCCAAACAATACGCTCAAAAAAGCATTTCAACCTAGAACTTTTCCAAGCAGAACTTAATCAATGTAATTGGTCTCCGCTAAAAACTCTCCCTCTCAACAATGCCGTGGAATACTTTAATTCTACATTCTTGGCTATCCTGGATCATCATGCTCCAACCCGTTCTATCAGAATCATAGCTAAACCAGCCCCATGGCTTACTATTACTACTAAACAGAAAATCCTACTTAGAAATAAATATTGGGCAAAATGGCAGACTTCTAAGAATCCGTCAGACCATCAAACCTTTAGAGAACATAGAAACAGTACTAAAAGAGCCATCCTGCTAGATAAAAAGAATTACTATCTACAATTACAACAATCCTCTACCAGACAACCTAAAAAATTCTGGGCTAGTATTAATAATCTTCTCTACCCAGGCCAATCAATCACACCCAGTCCCCAAGGATCTAACCCCAATAATCCAAAAGAAACTGCCAATGCCTTCAACTCTTTTTTCACAGAAACCATTCAAACTCTAGCTAGCCACCTATCACCTGATATATCTAACTTGCCCACATCTTCCCATAATCCACCACCACAATTTCATCCCCAACCAGTATCCACTTCTTACATCTCCTCCCTTCTCCAAAAGTTAAAACCAACCTCCCCATCTGCAGATAAACTCCCAGCAGAATTCTTGCAAAAAAGTGCTAAAGCCCTAGCCTACCCGATTTCCATTCTGATAAACAGATCTATAAAAGAAGGTGAAGTACCATCAATCTGGAAAATCTCACATATTATCCCATTACATAAAGGTGGAATCTCCAATGACTTCTCCAACTATCGTCCCATAGCTTTACTATCCCTATAGCTAAAATTCTGGAAAAATGCATTCACAAGCAGATACTCAATCACCTTCTTAAAATAACCTACTTGCCAACTGCCAACATGGCTTTAGACCTTTTCATAGTACTACCACTGCCCTACTATCATTCACAAACTATATCAACAACAACCGTAATAACAATAGACTATCATCCGCAGTTTTCATTGACCTATCCAAAGCTTTTGATATGGTCAACCATCAACTTCTTCTCCACACCCTTAAGTCTCTCTCCTTGGATTCTCTATCTTTAAAATGGTTTACATCTTACCTTGGCAATCGTCAGCAGGCCGTACTCTGGCAAAATGAACTATCCAATCACTGCCCAATCTCCCTCGGCGTTCCACAGGGCTCTATTTTAGGTCCACTTTTATTTTCTATCTTCATAAATGACCTGCAATCTGAAATCCCATACTCCACCTGCATTCAGTACGCAGATGACTCTACATTAATCTGCTCTGCCTCCTCTCCAACCGAACTTCAGTCAATTACTCAAAAAGCATTTAAAACTGTTGAACAATGGTTCTCCTACCGTTGCCTTCTTCTAAATCCCAAAAAAATTAAATTGCTACTTTTCACCCCAACCCAAAAGTCTTCCCCTGTACAAATAAATCTTATTTCTAATAATGGTACCCTTATCTCACCTGACCCTACCACTAAATTGCTAGGTATAACAATTGACAACAACCTAAACTTCGAGACACACATAAACAATACAATAAAATTAATTAATAAGAAACTAGGATCTCTCTATCGCATCAAAAACTATCTTTCTCCAGAAGCTAGGTCTGCCATAGCTCGAACTCACCTTTTATCCACTCTGCTCTATGCTGCTCCCATATATACTAATATCTCCAAAAACAACCTCAAGAAACTAGCAACTTCCTACAATAATATTGCTAGATTTGCTACAAGCTCCCCTTTCAGAACCCACCACTGCTTAAATCTTAAACACTTAAACTGGCTTGAACTCCCTAACCAGCTTCAATCTTACCAACTTACTTTAGCCCACAAGACCCTGTATCAACCTAACAACACTCCTATACTCTCTAGCCTTATCATACCATATAACAACCTCAAAAATTTACGTTCCTCAAACAAACTACTGATTAACACAACTAAATCAAACAACTCAGCAGGAGACTCCTTGTTCTCAAACTCTGTAGGAAAATTATGGAATAAACTTCCAACCGAAATCACAGCTCAGACTTCTCTTCTACTTTTTAAAAAACATCTAAAATCACATCTCAATAATCACTGGCTATGCACCTGCACTAACCCTGGCTAATTTATTCTCCCCCTAACTCATTCCCTCCCTTCCTTCATGTCTTCATATGTAATATTTACAATCTATCCTACGTACACTAATTATAAGCATTTTTGCATAAATTATCACTGTAACCTATGAGCTGGAATACCATAAAAAAAAGGGGGATTTTCGATTTTTTTTTTTCACTGTACTATTTTACATTTCCTAATTATTTTTCTTAACACTGTATAACTTCTTTTATGTAATTGTATTATTATGTATCTCTATGTGGAGCTTTTCTCCCCGGGCCTCTACTGAAAATGGACATGTATCCAGCTAGACCAGCCCGGTCAACAAATGTAAAATAAATAAATAAATAAAAATAAAAGTACTGAAGTGTCAAGGATGCCTTGTTGATTCCACATAAGTATCTTTACTAGGAGATTTATGAGTGTCACTAGTGAATGCAAAATGGCAGTGTTATGAATACAGATGGTGGGGAAGAATGTATCTATTAATAAAAAGCTTTTCCCTTAATATTGTCTAGGTCCCCTTCAATAATACACATCACACCAAATGACATTTGACGACATTTAATAAATGTCCATAACATAGCTTTGATCACCAACTTTATTATTTACAAGTATTCATGATATAATTGATTCTAAATACAGCATAACATCCTTGTAATGTTAATCAGGGCAGCGTACCTACTCACCCTGCCCCAGTAACCCTGCGCCCATACCTCTACTCACTTACTTTATTTATGAAGCAGCGTCCCATCTCACTTTATACCCAATCATTGTAATGTTAATCAGGGCAGTGTACCTACTCACCCTGCCCAACAAGCAGGGTCCATACCTTTGCTGGCTTACTTTACTTATGAAGCAGAGTCCTATCTCACTTCATACACCATCCATTGAAATACCTTCTGCCAAATAGGCCCCATCCTTACCTCAGCTTGCTTATCTATTCAGCAAGCTTCCTCATGCTACTCATTTCCTTTCCCCAGATCCTTGAAATGGTGTTGTGATAGTAGTTTGTTGTTATATTTGTACTCACTTTATACTTATTATTATTATTTTCCTTTCTTCTTTTACACTCCAAGAATTTATTTAAAACTATGTTTTCCTACATGTATGTTTTTCATTCAGTATTTCTGTACTTCATGTTAGAGTACAGTTTTGCATTTTGTTTTTTCTAAAATGAAAGTTTTTAACAGAAGTTTTAAATGAATGATCTTAATTTGCTGACATGAGCTTTTTTAACACAAGAAAAATGCAGAACACTTAATTATTTAACTTAGTATTTAATTAGTTAATTGAATGGTGGCTGAATTCAATTACTGTGCTTTTCTTTGGCGCCTTTTTCATTTTAAAATGTGTATGAAGTTTTTTTTCCTTCTTCTGATGAAGTCTTCCAAAGGTGGAAGAAGAAAAGCACTTCACATTAAATGTTTTTGGAGTTATTCTAGCCAGATCGGAGCCTGTGTTTTTTTTTTTTTTTCATTTTGAAGAGTTTGTTGTTCCAGTTATTTTTAACTGTGGCAGTTTGTTTTATGTGCAGTAATGATACAAAACCAAGGGTTAAGGCAGAAAAAAGATAACTTTAGCCATGAGGATGACAACATCCTCATGCATTCCTTAAAACATATGGCAAATGTATTTTTGATAAAGGGGGACCAAACAAACTGAAAGGGGAAAGGCCTGGAATCAGTTTGTGAATATAAACACCATTAATGGAAGGAACCACACATGAACACAGTGTAAAAAGAGATCAAATGGTATAGTAAGACATGTTAGAGTCAAGGCAAGGAAGAATGCTAATACCCATACCAGTATTGAGGGGGGCCACTGACACTTATCCCTTTAACATCAGATGCTGAATAGCTCCTCTCTATTCATGGGTATAACTGTGACACAGAAGAGGATGGCATTGGAATAATCAGAGGTACTGCCAACATGTGCAGAAGCAACACACATCTGCTTTGAGAAGGTTGGTTTGCATATATTTATATAGAGAATTCAGTGCTATCAAGGAATGATCATATTAAACACCTGAAAATTACTATTAATAGGTGAACCCTGTTTTTTTACACAGAATAACACTGAAGGCAGTGTGCATGGAAAGTGTCCCCCCACATCTCCTTTCTCAGCATACAATAGTGTATTCTACACCTTTATTGGTAATGTTCTGAAATCATTTTTACAGGGTTAGCAGAAGAAACAAATAGTTCCACTATACCAATAAATTTGGAAGATATCATCAGCAAAATGGCTGTTGAATATTATCACAGTAACATAATTATATGTATGAGGCAGTCAGATGAAAGCGGCACACAGTCCCCAAGTTTAATGGCAGGGTCTCTCACCTCACAACATGTTAGTAACACTGCAGGAAGTGACAGAGCATCATACAGTCAAGCACATGCTGCTGATGCACTCTCACTTGTATAGCAAGAAGAAAACCCATGCATTTCTACACCAATTTCTCCAAACCTAAACAAACTCAGGATGACGGCAGAAATTCAGAGGAAACAGTGTCTACAATGACACCTATACAAAGGGTTACCAACCACAGGAATTTGTTACAGCTAAACCATGAAACTTGTAAAGCATTGGCTGCCCAGCAGAAAATGTGCCATAATATTGTTAAGCACTATGCCAGAGCTTCAGCTAGGCATATATGTGAGGATTTATGGCACTACATGAAAATGAGAGAGTTGAAATAATGCCATGATCACATTGATGCATAGTATGGTGGCACATCAAGCATCCATGACTGCCTCCATTTGTACACTAGTTAGTCTTACCAGATGCAAGTAGACATCAGTCTTGTAAGGGAAAGAAAATGGGGGTACTGCCTAGACACATGGGGGCAGATCACATAAGACTACAAGTGGATCTCAAAAAAAGTAGTGTAATTAGTGAGTGTGGGAGAAGCACAACAGCTTTCATAAAGCCACATTGATGTTCATCTACATCTAGCAGAACCTCATATTCATTGTCCTGGTCCCAGTCCCACAGTACCGTCAGATCAGTGTCTGCAGGATCATCTGCAACAAGTGGATCACAACATCAGGTCAATTCGTCATCTAGCTTTCATGACAGCCCATCTTCAAAATCACTTGTACTATCACCTCACCTCTCCTTAGGAGATGAATATGACACATTTGACCTTGACCTACTGTGATTCAAGTGTGACATTTCTGTTACTTACAATTTTACCTTCAGACATAAACACACACACACACACACACACACACACACACACACACACACACACCCTGGGATTCAATAAAGCAATTTTACCATGCCAGAATAGTGTAGCAGCTACTGCATGGAGTATGGCTGCCGAGCGATTCAGTAAACAAGGTTGGGGGCGTGCATGAGGCTGCCAGCATTATTCTGGCATGACACCAGTGAGTAATGCTAATTACCTCATTTGCTGGTGAAAACCATGCAAGTGAGGTGAATTAGCTATTTAGTAAGCAGGCAGGCATCAGTGTCAGAGCAGTGTCCATTGCAGAAATGTATTCAGTTACTAACCGTGTAGTTTACATTTCTGTAAAAATCAAAATGGGGGCATGACAGCTCAAAGTAAAGCATGTATTATGATCATTAGGCATGCCAATGGCCAAAAATATGGCCATTGGCATTGAAACCAGTTGCAAAATAATAAAAATAAACGTTTTTTTTTTTGGCCAATTTTGGCCGTTTCAGCATAGCTCAGTGGTGCGCAAACGAGATCATGCGGAAAATATAAAAAAATGTGAAAAGACAATTTTAAGTGAAAGCTGCATTTTGCCATTATAGTGAGTATCATGCAGAACCAAGACAATAACAGGTAACACTGGTTGCTAAGGAGAAAGGGTCTTGTGTAGTGGTGTAACAAGGGACTAAGGCAGTGGGGCATGCAAATGAGCAAAATTTACTGAATAGCAAAATGGGAGATGATTGACTGGATGCATCTAACTATATAGGTACAAAGTGGTGTACGCAGGAGAAGCAGCTGACATGAAAAGAGGGTGCGTCATGCTTGGTGTAAGCACATTGGAGCTCCATGGATTCCATTTGAGCTTTGCTAAGCGCAGGGGTGTAGCTAGGATTTTCAGATTTGTACTCACAGCTCTCAAACTGCTACCTCCCTCCCCAGCCAAGCTACGGCCATTCTCATAATTCATGGTTCGCTCTTTTAGTGTCGATGAAGAGGCATTTGCTGTAATGCCTCTTCAATAATATAATATAGATTCACTCAAACTTGGTTCCTTGAATTGAAAATGAACCTGAAAGTCAGTTCTTTGAAAAATGCAGCATGGTAGTTGGGGTAGAGGATTCATGCTTTTGTTTTCTGTAACTAAGGTACAGGTTTTGAGCTTGAGGAAATTACTAACCACCTTCTACCCCTAACTAGGGTGTTTCATTCACACACACACCCCTACCTGCCTCTTAGTGCAAGAAATATGGACAAAGCCTAAAATAAACAGGGACAGATATTAAATAATGCTCTTGTGAACTTAGAAAGTTGCTAGAATAACAGGATTTGTGCTAGTATGAGAAAGTTGCTAGAATAACAGGATTTGTGCTAGTATGAATTTTTCTAAAGGACATGAAGTCTGAAACTCAAATGTTTGTCATTATTTAGCAACTTCAGCTTTCAATGATTTTCTAGAAAATCACAAGATTTATGAAGAAGAGACAAAACATATGGGGCAAAAATCTGGACATTCTGCAAAATCTGGACAGTTGAGAGGTATGCTACCTGCCTGCCTCACACACACACACACACACACACACACACACACACACACACACACACACACACACACACATACCTCTCAACCTCTTAGAGCAACAAACCCATAAATAAAACTGAGGTAAAGGCCCAAAAATCAGGACATTTTTTTAATATTGCTCTTATAAACTTAGAAAGATAATAGAACAGTAGCAGGTCTTGCATTAGTACGAATTTTCTGAAAGGTATGAAATCTGAAACTCAAATGTCTGCCATTATTTTCTAACTGCAGTCTTTAATGATTTGCCACTAATTTGCCAGAAAAACGCAATTTTATTACAAACAGACCAAAAATGTGATGCAAAAATATAAAATTGCCAGACAATACAGCTGGGAACCTGTCAAAGAAGGAACACCCATTTTAATATGAGCACTGTTAACTTGAGCAGCTGACAAAATTAGAGAATCTACATGCATTTCTGAAATAAAAGTAATGTATAACTCTGATCATTACAGTTATTTATAATTGTAAACCCTCCATGTTTTCTTCCAAAACTGCTATTTTGCGGAGGGATTATTAAGGGGAGAGCAACATTTTGAGCCAAAATTGGGGACAGTTGAGAGGTTTAGATATTCCTAATTCTATAAAGCGATTTATTTGCAAATACTTCTCAACCTCTTAATGCAGGAAATCTGGACAAGGCCAAATATATTGGGGGACCATACAAACAGTACTAAAAATTGATCTTGTATAAACTTAAGACAGTTGATAGAATAACAACAGGTCTTGCTTTAGCATGCATTTTTCTGAAGATTATGATGTCTGAAACTTAACTTTGGTCATTATTTAGTGACTTCATTCCTAAATGATTTGCCAGAAAGTTTTATTTTGCATTTTACAGCACGAACACCAATAAATATCTGCTAAACAAAGCAATGCAGTCTCACAATGAAACTAGACTTAGCATTAAAACTTCTCTGCCCTTGAAACTCACATTCATTGAAACAGCATTGAAACCCACATTCAAAGAAAATACATTTTGCCAGTGGCAGATAAAGATTAACTTTGGGTTGTTTTCAAATCATAGGTCCCTTGCACATGAAACATACATGTGCTCTTTGATACACCTTCCTGATTGTATTAAATTATATTCCTTGTACAATACAGTATAGTTGTTAGAGAGCGTTTTAAATTTATTGTTTTGAACATTTTTCCAGTAAACAATTAAACAAAACACATGCACCAATAATGACAAAACAGCCCAATTCAGAACATTTCCATCATAAAAGTCTACTCAAACTTCTACAGTCCACCAGTATCAGTAAATATGCATAATCTCTGAACTAGTAAAAGCCATCTACATAATTCCACATTGAAGAAATCTGTAACTAATGAAGAGGCTGCTGCTAGCAAACAACTTTATATTTCATGGTTTCATCTCCAAATAAAGTGTCTGTTGCCCTTGAGGAATAAATTGCCTATGTTGCATTAAAAAAAATGATATGCTAGTAATATTGCAATAGAGAATAGATGGCAAACTGATAACAGGTTCATAGTTACTACTAGATATCTTCACCAAAAAGGACTACAGCAGCCACCCCCCCCCCCTTTACAACACAGTACAGTATCAGCAATGCATCTACTTACTGTGGGAGAAGAACCCACAGTCTTCTGCATCAAAAGTAAGTACACTACATGTTGTGCTATTAACAGTTCAAGCAGACTCAGCATAAGCAGCACTAAACTTTAGTTCCACTGCAGCTCTCAGCTCCTTGTAAAATGTACTCGACACTAAGCTGAAACTCTGAACTTTGCAGCACAAGAAATCTGGAAAAAGCCAACATTTATTGGGGGGGGACAAAAGCCCCAAAACCAGGGACACATTTTAAACATTGCTTGTATAATTTTGGAAAGTTGCTAGAATAAAATGTGTTACTGCCATGCATATCTTGAACCCAGAACCATATGCACTATAGTCAGTGCAACATACCACTATGCTAAATCAGCACTTTGAAAAAATAGGAAGATTGAAACTTAATGGCTATCATTTAGATAACTCTCAACCTCTTAGCACAAAAAACCTGGACAAACAAAGCCAATAATGAGGGAATAAAAATTCAGTTCTCACTTCACACCTTAGCAGAAAAAACCTGGACAAACAACAAAAACAATAATGGGGGAAATACAACTTCAGTTCTCACTTCCCACCATAGCTCACAACTGTTAGAAAAACAAATCTGAGCAAAGTTCAGAAATGGTGTTGGTTAGGGACCTTAGGCTCTTCTTACCCTGAAGCAACGGTACAGGGTTTGAGCCTGAACACCTATAGCCAGCAGGTGTATTATGTGGGGGGCATACACACAAACACACACATGCACAGATATATATCAACACAAGAATTGAACATTGGGTTTTAGTATCAACACAAGAATTGAACATTGGGTTATAGCAGTCCAGCTTCTTGAATGGCAGTAGGTCATAAGCTTGTCACCTGAACCTATGAAGTTTGAGGTTGAAGACCCTGGACAGAAATTGTGTACTGTATTTATTAAATTCTATGTTATTATTTACAAAGGTACAAGGCAAGCTATTACCAAGGAAAGATAGGGTAAAGTATGAATGTGGACAAACTAACACACTGGAAACTAATCAATTTACCAATGAAGAATAGATGACTATTCACATATCTAATGAATATTAAATGCCAAAGAGTGAACCTTAATTATGTTGGATAAGCAAAGTCATGCCCCTAAAATGATGCATGAGCATAGCCATTCTTAAACCATAACTGACCATCTGTCATGCACCCCACAATGAATCCCAGGCTTATGTGACATCCCCAGACGTATGCACCAATTGTCACTCTCCAAAATCAGATGATCTCACTGAAGATGCTCTGAAGAACCAAGTAGAAGACTCCAAGCAATTCACACTGCCTTAGGAGAAAACCCTGTGGAGATAAAGTGTGCAGGGGGAAAAATACTCTGAATTAAAAATAAATGATGTTGTGGTAATTAGAAGTCAAAATGTCTTTATTTTTTTGAAATGGAAGTTTACATCATCAAGAAAGTAAAAAAAATTACAAAATGGAATGAAACTTTATACAATATCACAATTATTGTAAAGAGCATTACTGAAGTTTTGAACATTAGTCTTATAACTACAGCATGCTGGATTACAGTTATTAGTAACTGTAGCATTGCTGTATTATTAAAACTGATAAATACCAGCTAAATAACATTAGCTCTGTGACAGAGAAAATTCAAAGCCCTAACTTCTACCTAGAAGACCCAGAATTATAGGGCCTTGAGACCTAGAAGAGCCAAAGAAGGTGGTCAGGAGTCATCAGCACATGCTATCTTGTCCATCCGTGTGGAGAGAAGTCCAACCCATTATATGACTGATTCCTGATAGAGGAAGAATTTTGGGCATGCAGCACAACATGCTAAAATAGCAGCACCCATTCAGTTGTCTGGAAGCCAGGGTTAAATGTGAAAAGAAGTATGTGCACATCATCAGGCAATATTGCTGGATGTCAGCTAATGTAAGGCTGCCATGAAACATGTATACATACGTTAGGAAAATAAAATATTCACCCTACATGGCTGCCTGAATTACAGCCTGGCCATTGTTCAGTTCTTACCCCTTTACAGGGAAATGACGGGGCAAGCAACTGGAAGAGGCTTGAATAGTTGACAGACGTAAGAAAAAAGGAACATTAAAAAATAAATAAGCAAGTAGCATCCAAGTGCAGTTACTTTTACAAGCAGCAATACACACACCACACACACACACACACACACACACACACATACACACACATACACACACACACACACACACACACACACACACCTTACCTGATAATCCGTTCACCCGATTGCCTTCACACACCTTACCTGATAATCCATTCACCCGATTGCCTTCACCACAACGATAATTCATTCGCTATCACCACAACAATAATCCATTCACGATTGCCTTGCCCTTCCACTCACTACAACCAACAATGACTATCCATGTGGTTTCCTCCACCATAATGCACATCTCCCACTCGCAGCCAGCCAGCCGGACATGACATGATGATGTGAGCTCAATTCTGACTGGCTGGTATGTAGTCATGAAATGTAATTTAAAGGAGTCAGCATACTTAAAGAGCCAACGCTGTTAAAAAAGAAAAATATGTAATTTTTTTTATTAAAAAAGCTACCCCCTCTTCTAAAGACGTTGTACTGAAATCAGTACAGTGTGTATGCCTCCTGACGTCCCTGGCTAAGCACAGCTAAGCAAGGGGGGGGGGTGTCTGAGGCTGTATTTACTTATTCCATGAAATAAGGAGCATGTTCGCGTCCAGGCCAGGGCCATTTCTACTTAAAAGTGTTTACTTTAGCTAAACAGGTATGCATGGTGTCTACACCTCTGAGGATTAACTATGTTTATATTTGGACAGCAGGTTTGTGCAGTGCACCACGCGGCTTAAAGCGGGTCGAAATGGGAAGGGGAAAAAATGGGAAATAGCAGAATAAAAGCAATCAAGTACAAATAATATAGCTGGCAGGTGGAATGTATCATAGTCAGCCAATCATACAGGCAGCATCTGTAGCACAACAGTATAAACTCTGCAAACACCTTTCAGTCTGTTTTTTCCCCACAAACTCTGCACCATTAGTGTACGCACTTGGGCAGATTTTAACTGACAAAATGTTATGAGCTGCTGTTGCTTTGATAGATCAGTATGTGCTAGAGGCTGAGGGCGGTGAGGAGGATAATGCTGACAACCACCCCAGACTGAGGAGGAGGAGAAGAGTGTTCAGACCCAGGATAACCTACCAGGGGATATATGATCTGGGGATAGTAGAGTGCTACAGGGTGGACAGGGACATACTTATTTGTTGAGCTGTGCCGGCCTCACCTCAGACCCAGAGCTAACAGATGGGAACCCATCCTAGTCAATACCAAGGTATGTGTAGCCTTAAGAATACTAGCTACAGGTACTTTCCAAACACCTACTGGAGACATCATGGGGGTCTGACAGGCATCTTCATCCAGGGTACTCCAGCAGTTCCTGTATGCCATGCTACCATATGCTGGTGATCACATTTACTTTCCTAGCACCCCTGAGAAGAGGATCAGCAATATGCAACTCTTCTACTATGTAGCAGATTACCCAGAGGTACTGGGTGCTATAGACTGCACGCACATCCACATCAAAGCACCACCCAGTCAACAGAGTAGGGTCTACATAAACTGCAAGGGCTTTCACTCCATTAACTGCCAGGTTATGTGCAATGCCCAGGGCATTATCATTAATGTGTGTGCTGGCAGCCCTGGAAGCTATCACGACTCCCACATCTGGCATTCCTCATGGCTGTACCAGGGATTTGCTAGGGGGGACATCGCGTATGGCCATCTGGTGGGGGATGCTGGGTATACAATGGAGCCATGGATGATGACATCCATCAGAAATGCACACACATGCACTCAAGAATACCATAATGAAACACATGCACAAACCAGGATCCTTATAGTGCATGTGTTTTGGATGCTTAAGTCACGGTTTCACTGCCTTGACATATCTGGTGGAGCCCTGCAGTACTCTCCAGCCACATGTGCACACATGTTCATAGTATGTGCCATGCTGCACAATATGATCCTGCGGAAATAGCTGTGGCAGGAACAGCACAGGGAAGGGCCACACAGCCACCCACCATTGTCAAGATCCCCACAGGCACAGAGGGACTCAGAGGAGGAACCCCCTGAACCAGCTCCTGTAGGCAGATGGAGGCATGCCCAGTATGCCCTGGCCTTGGCAAAGAGGCAATGCATAGCACACACACTCTGATACTGTAAGGACCCAGGAAACGACACATCTCACTGATTTGCACACACAGTAAAATGTATGCCACACACATCACACTACCTGTACCTTACCATGTATAGGCAGTGTACTGCCTGCATCTGACATATACAAGCCTCAAGCACCATCCTCACAACTATCACAGGCACAAGGTATGTCAGTCTTCTTAACAATAAATGAATGGAGTAGTATGTTCTGATAGCATATCTATGGTATTGCTGAATGCATGCAAGGGAATGGGGTGGCCTACTGGGATAGCAGCAGACAACTGACAGCTATGTGGGACACCAGGAAATGTTTCCAAATTTTTCTTCCCACACTATGCAGTAGTACTCAAGGTGCCAAATCCCACTGCAGTATATGTGGGGGCCAACTAATTGGGAGATCATAGGTCACAGGCATGGATGTCAGTGTGAGGTTCCCATACTCACCCTTCAGCCTTACCCAGCAAGTCAGCCATAGAAAACAATAAAGAAATGTCTGGTAAAGGCCCACAAATGGTGACAATAATGAATTACCCCCTATAAACTTAGACAATAATAATACAGCAGGTCTTGCAGTTGTAGTAAGGCTCTAAAGGGTAAGAAGTCTGAAACTCAAACGTATGCCATTACAATCTGACCTTTGGTCTTTAGTGATATGCCTGTAGTCTCCAAGACAGAGCACAATACTATACTAAATGGAACCAAAATGTAAACCAAATATCAACACAGTCTGTGCAAATGTGTACAGTTGACAGGAGTTCCCCCCACCCATATTCCCTTAGAAATGCAGTAACATGTATGTTTATAGGAAAATAGCAGCAGAGCACACATTGCCAGGGCTGTCCCAAACAACATGATAACTCATTGCATGCCCACAATATGCAAGGGTCAATGAGCTATGTATATATGTGGTTAATACTGTCAGGATGTGGTCAGCACTTACTCCTGGCTGTCATGTTGTAGTGGCCTAGGTACAGTGCTAAGGTTGACAGGACCATGTTCCAAGAACTGCAGTGCCAACTATTCTGCATGTCAGCTACACCTATTGTAGGAGTTGTACACACTGTCCAGACATCAATATCTGTTATTGCAGGAAAGCTGGACAGGTCATGGACAGGAGGCCACACATATGGGCAGTACACAGCTTGGAGTAACCTACACAGTGCCTACCATACCTCTCAACTGTACAGACCTATTTCAGAATGTCCAGAGGTTTGCATCATATTTGTGGTCTGTATATCCTGAAATAGTGGTTGTCTGGTAATTCAGTAGAAAATCACATAAGACTAAGGTCAGAAAATAATGTCAGATTGTAGTGTCAGACATCATACCCTATAAAAATGCATGCTAATGCAAAACCTGTTACTGAATCACCTTTCTACATTTGTAAGGCCAATACTTAAAAATGGTCCCTATATTTAGGCCTCTGTCCCCCAATTACTTATGGCTTTGTCCAGCTGTCTGGCTTTCAGAAGTTGAGAGAGTGTACTTAAAGTAATGATTAAAGAGAATGATAAGGTGAAAGATGACATTAGTAAGGAAATAGATACGTTGAATGATTGTATTAAAAATGATTTAATTTTTACCATAGAAACTGAAAAGGAAAAATATTACCAGATCAAGGACAGTAAAGATGTAAAATGTGGTGATTTAATTAATAGAAAACAAAGAAAGTTTGAGAGGGATCTAAATGAGTATCGGAACAATTTAAGTTATCCCAGACCGAAAAGTAATAGTTTTTCAAATAGGGATGAAACCCATTATGGTAGTCATAACAATAGAAATAGGGAGATTACATGTGTGGGGGAAAGGGTGGATGATCTTAATGAGTCTGAGGAACAACCATCCTTGCGTAGATCTGAGAGAATCAGAAATAGAGGGAACAACCAGAATTATAACCAGAATTGCAATCAAAATAAAATTTTCAATGGAGAGGGGGGAGGAAGGAGAGATATTGAACCAAATGATGATTGGAAATAATTCCCTCCCTACCTCAAAAATTGTTAAGGATATTAACAATGATTGTAAGTTTAACATGGACAGTTTTACTCTTTATAACTATAGTGGTGTGGAACTAGAGGAAGAATATTTTAGCCTATTATCTAAGGGACATAAATTTATCCCTATGAAGAAAGGTGACATAGCTAAAACATTATTGGATGTAAAAATGCTTCTGAGAAAAAATAATTTAGGTTTACTCAAACCTCAAGATCAAAATTATACTCCTAACCCAATTTTAAAGCGAAGGGCAATAAATCTGCCACTACATCCCCAATTAAAAAATCTTGAAAAGATTATTGAGAAGGAAATTAGAGAACGTTTTGAACACATATATTTTAGGGGCAACTTAACAGAGAAAGAAAATAAAGTGTTATTTGAATTAAGAAATGACAAACAAATTAGAGTAATGAAGCCTGATAAAGGTGGGGGAATGGTATTAATGGAAAGTGTATTATATGAGAGCAAAATGAATGATATGTTAAAAGACACTACTAGATATGCAATAGTGCCAAGAAATGAGATTAACATTGGGTACAGTAAAATTGATGTTGCCCTTAATGACCTTCTTTTGGAGGGTTTGATTGATCAAAATGAGTATAAATATTTGACTACGGATATACCTAGAATACCTTCAGTTTTTGGTATTCCGAAAACTCATGAAAATAATTTGACCCACCTTTAAGGTTGACAGTATCTACAGAAGGTTCAAAAACACAGCCACTTGCTAAATATGTGAACATCAAGTTAAAAAAAATGGTTAAAAAGTGAAAATGTTCTAAGAGACTCTTGGGACCTTCTGAAAGAAATTAACAAGGAAACTTACATCGATAATACTAAATTCATTACCATTGATGTAATATATCTATTTACAAGTATTCCCCACTCAGAAGGACTACAATTATTAGAAGAGATTTTATTTGAAGACAATGAAATAAAGTCAGAGGAGAGATTGCTATGTTTAACCTTAATGGAATTAGTATTGAAGCATAATTATTTGTTTTTTAAAGGAGAATTCTATTATCAGATTAAGGGAGTAGAGATGGGTGCTATTTGTGCCCCCACCTACGCTAATCTCATCTTGGCCAGATGGGAGGAGAAATATGTTTTAAATTCGAGTTACAAAGAATCTTGGTATTGATTTAAACATTTTTTAGATGACATTTGTATCCTTTGGGTGGGGGAAACAGAGCCAATTGGTGAATTTATTGATTTTTTTAAGAAACTCAACAACTTTCCTAGATTTCACCTGGAACAGTAGTGGTGTTTCATTACAATAATTAGATATAGAAATATACAAGAAGGATGGGTGCTTTCATTCTAAAGTTTTTAGAAAAGCCACCTATTCTAACTCCTTTTTGCATTGTAATATTGCCCACCCCTTCCATTATAAGAGAAATATAGTTAAGTGGCAATTTATTAGGGCCAGTCGCATGACATCAGAGGAGACAGAGTTTGAACTTGAGTTAGACTCCCTGGCAATGATGTTTACTAATAGGGGTTATCCATTAGAAATGTTAAGAGAGTTAAGGACTGAGATTATTATAGGAAGGAAAGGAAATTTTAAACCTATTATAGGAGAGAATTTGATAAATTATAACAACAATGATAGAGATGAAAGAAACCCTAGAGATACAAATGATTTTAATAAGGCAATGGTTTTAGAATTTAACGCAAGTGGCAAATATACTAGGTCAATTATTGAAAAAGAATGGAAGAGGTTTGTAGGACTTTCTGACCTCAAAGGCCTAGCCTCCCACAACTTGAAAATTGTCTATAAAAATTCCACAAACTTGAAGAGCTTGTTTGAAAAAGGAGAAAACAATATAAATAGAACGAAGGTGGGGACCTATAAATATGGACGTTGTAGTCAATGTAAATACATTATTAACAAAAGAGAAATAGTGTTGCCTTGTAGGAATAATAAAAAAAATTTAGTAAAGGTTATTTTAACTGTGAGTCTTATGGATTAATTTACCTAGTTACATGTGGAATTTGTGTATCTTTCTACACTGGCAAAACTGAGCAAAAGCTCAAGAGAAAAATTTATGAGCATACCTATGATGCCCAAAATAAAAAGGAGACCAATGCTTTATAGAGGCACAGTTTAGACTGTCCTGAAACAAAGTATTCTTTTTTTGTACTAGAAGAGGTTAAGAAAGAAATTAGAGGTGGCCTTTAGGAGAAAAAGATAGAATACAAGGAGCTGTGGTGGCAACTGACCTTGGAAGCATCTTCTCCCCCTGGATTAAATGATAATATTTCTGTTAAATCCTTGCTAAAAATAAGAGCTGCTAAATTGTAAGATACACTCTCATAAAATGGAATACATGAGGATCATCACCTGTCCCTTAAGATTTTTTTATGAATTTTTTAGGAATTTTTATGAATCATGTATGAATTTTTATGTATTTATTATTTATTTACATACATATAGAAACGTATTTATAAATGAATATTGATTATTTCACATAAGATTAAATTAGTCACCTTTCACCAATAGAGGGAGCATTTGTACTGTTCCAAATCAATATATATAAACAAAATAGATGTATTATACTTCCCACACAGGTGCTATATATACATTAGCAAAAACATTGGATAAAAAGTTTTTATTATCCCACATTTTTAAGGTTTCTAATGTATTTAAATGTTTTTAAATGATTTTAAAGTTGAAAATAATTTTTAAACATCCAGAGTGTCAGGATGACAAGTTTTACATAAAGCACGCATTTTAATTGTACAATTGGTTAATTATCTAATTAGAAATAGAGTATATAAATAGGAATGGAACTTTTTGTTTTTGTATCTGATGAAGTTACACGTAGAGTGACGAAAAACGCTTATGAGGTTTTGCACAGCGTTTTATGCTTCAATTGGATTATACTTTTAAGTGGAGTTTGCTGCCTACAAATAAAGTGAAGTTTTTTGATTCACCTCAACTGGGCTTTTGTTTTAGATTATAGCACACCCTGTAACACTGGCAATTGTTTCAGTTTGTAACACCATTATGTGAGATTTGACCCTCTTGGTGGCCCCCTGTCGCCTAGGTATGTTAGGCCTTGTCCAGATTTTTTGCAGTAAGAGGTTCACAGGTGTGGTATATCATTATTTTGGGACTTCACTCCTGATATCATCCCAGTGACTTAGTAGACTCCCAGATGTGTTATGCGGCAGGGTGATAAATATGGTCCCTCTCCATGGACATTCTGTGGAAATCTGTACAGTTGAGAGTTATGTATGTCTGGCCATTGTTATCAGGCTGTCAAGATTGTGTAGCAGTGTTGTGTGTAAATGTTGGGCTGAGTAGGGAGAGTAGCAGATGTGGCTTTTATGCTGCTACAGTGGCTGGTGGTCTATCAGGCGTACATGTTTGTAGGGGCAGACTGGAGAAATGTCCTGTAACACCTCAGGATTCCCAGTAGATTGTGAGTTGGGGCAGTATATGTCAGTGTAGTGTGTGACTGGCAATCAGGATATGTTTGTGCAAACAGTCGTTATACTCTAGAGTTCATCTGGGGTACTGGTATGTTGCTGTGACTCTGGTGTGAATGGGTGTGGTGGACAATTTGTCACCAGACTTCTAAAGCGTATAACAGCCATATTTCAAATATGTCAATATTGTTTGCCCTTTATCCCCCCATACTCTGGAACAAAATCCCAGTCCATGTTAGGCAGAGCCCCTCACTGACTCTCTTCAAGAGAAATCTCGACGAGTGGATGGGAGATCGTAGGTTTACCCCGGGAGTCACCCCTGTGTTGGTACTTGACAGAGGCACAGTAAACTAATTTTAATAAGTAAGGGGGTCTTCAATGTGTCACTACTAGACAAAGGCACAGTATTCTAAATGTATTCTATACACCTTAGTACCACTACATGGGGTGGCGAAAGCCACATCTCTAGGGCTAGGCTTGCAAATGCCCCAGGGCAGATAGCCTAGTACTAAACTATGAAACTATGAAACTATGAAACCAATGTTTGCCTTTGCCTACAGTTACATCCCTGTAGTGCATGATATATTTGCAAATATACCACTCCACTGTCTAGATGCATGGCTGACATGTTTGGTGTGTTCCTCATAACAGGTGTGGGTTTCTGACAAACCGCTGGGATGATGTGAGCATTGATATCAGTAAATGATGACAAGATTTGTGTTTCAGACCTGGAATCTATCAGAAAATATATGCTAAATCAAACCATCCTACTCTAGACTTCTAAAGCGTATAACAGCCATATTTCAAATATGTCAATATTGTTTGCCCTTTATCCCCCACTTTGTCAAGCTTTTTGCAGATGTCTTGCATAAGAGATTGTTTTATATATCTATATCTATCTGTGTATATATATATATATATATATATATATGTGTGTGTGTGTGTGAGTTTGAGTATGTATGTATATATATATATATATATATATATATATATATATATATATATAATATATAGGTTTACCTTCATAATTTCGATCACATATAATTGACCGGCCACATCCCCGAACCATCTCCACGAAACCAGAACCACAAAATCTTTCAAATGTAAAAAAAAACTTTGAATTTCGGCATTTCCAACCGCGCCACACCTCCACACCAGTGCTAACATGTGTCAAAAAGGGGGCGAGATTTTGTCGTTCGGAAATTTGGTGTTCGACATATTGAAGAGTCGGAGATCGGTATTCGCGGAAGCCAGGTCGACCATAACTTGATCGGCATTATGAAGGTAAACCTATATATATATATATATATATATATATATATATATATATATATATAAAATAGATAGATATGTATTATATACATATGTATGTATGTATGTAAGAGTAGTACAGATATGTATTTTCCCTTATGTTAAATTACTGTAGTGCAGGATATGTTTGTAAAAACATTACAAATTCCTACAGCACTAATGGTGTAGAGGTACGTTGCTGTGACTGTAATTCACAGGGTCCTGGGACCAAGTCTTGGTAGTGGTGATTTTTTTGATTCATGTTAAATGACCATAATGCATAATATGTCTGTAAAAGCATTACAAATTCCCACAGTTCAGGTGGTGTAGTGTTACATTGCTGTGATTGTAGTGGACAGGGTCCTTGGTTCGAGACTTGGCAGGGTTGATTAATTTGTTGCTGATTAAAAAATTTTTAAGCAGTTGTTAGCTGGTTTGCGTGGTTTTGCTTGAAGCTAAGTGATGCTAACAGACTGTTAAGTCCTCTTAGCTTCATTTAGCAGCACTTACTCCCGCTTACACCTTTGCTAATTTTAATTAAAGAAAAGAAAAAAGGGTAATATGGAAGATGTGAAATTGGAGGAAGCAGGGGGTAAAACATTGGGAAAATTATCTAGGGATGTGCTGGATGGGTGCAGGAAAGGACCATAGCTCTACATTTCTTCTGCAGCAACAGCTGTGAATAATGTGTAGAATTTAGAATTTACTGCCTCACACCCCACAGAGAGGGGTTTTGGTGACAGACATTTGTAGAATAATTTGTGATTAGATTGATTAATTTCACTGTAGATGGGGGCAAAATGTAGAGCTATGTATGGGGCAATGTTTTTTTTGCAGGACAGATGTCATTTTTTTTAAGGTGAGAGTAGGATGTTGGGGAAGGGCTGTAGGTGTGTTTGAGTAGGTAGGTTGGGTAGGATAGGTTGCATTCATAGACAGACAAGACAGAAGACAGGGGCAGTATATGACACATGAGGGGAGTAAACACCTTTCACAGAGAGGGTGGTTGGGAATCCAAAGCCCATGAGCCCCCAAATGGATACAGTGGAACTGAGGGGCCCACCCAAGGGCAGTCACCACTGTACCTTCATGGCCCCAAAGGTGGCTGTGCTGGGGGCTGGACAGGAGGGGGAGATTGCCCCTCGAGGTGCACCAGGAGGCCCTCCATCTGGTGCAGCCATCCATCCAACTCTGTGTGGATGATGCTGCACATCCTACCCCAAAACTGGTGGCGGGTGATGGTCTCCTCTCCATGCCAACACCCAGGGGGATTGGCCCCATCTCTTAAGGTGGATCCACCTGAAGGTGGTGCAGGACCAGCAGAGGAGGCAGTTCCAGGTTGGGTCCCAGATGTGTTGGGGCCTGGTGCCACGGCCATATGAGGCAGGACAGGGGGATCCACTGGAATCTGCCTTCTCAAACATGCTATGGTGTTGAGGTTTTACAATATACATTGGTTAGTCATGAACAAAAGATTTCAAAATTAGTTATAACAGCATGAGTGGGTGTTCCAATTAGCCCCATACAACAGATTTGAAACAGTTGCATACCAAACAGAACACATGCATAAATGGAACAACAGTATGCAATGTAACAGCATGCCAGTAACATTGACGGCAACAGGCCACCAACAATGATATTCGAACAAGGTATGTTAGCATGCAACCAATCAAATATATGAACAATAATAGAACACAAGTTCCAACATTAGGTTTTAAGAACAAAATACCCGTAGTATATGAATGATAATTATCAATGCAGATAAGGGGTGAGACAAGAGACAAGAGACAAAAATTCCATTAACAACTGTTTAGGGTCCTATTTTTCACAACACTGTTGCCCAGTACTCTACGGGTCTGCCTTCACTTTACATCTACCTATGACTCATAGCTACTGTAGCACAAATATACCTGTTAAACTGTCAACATGGAATGGTATGGGGCAAACTGTGACAACTCTGGGTACATGACTAGAGGGGACTCATACATGTCAGGGTTACATATCTGGCACAGAATGGGTACCCTGCACTGCTGTTATGTGAGTATACTACTGGCATACCTCACCTGGTTTCCTATCTGTGTCCAGGGTTTTTGGCAGCAGTGACTACTAGCCATGAAAGCATGACATTTGAGAGACATGTATTGGGAAGAATGCATGTTATATGTACCTATCCTGCTGTCATTTGCAGGCATGGGTTGGACAGTGGAACAGTTGTGCATGGTGTGTTAGTATACCCTTCATACAGCTACTACCAACATTTATTTACCTGTAAAACCTGTGGAGAAAATATCTGTTAACACTACCTGACTGTTTCTACATTTATTCCTGATTTCTTGTGTGTACATATGCACACATCATACTACCACTCCCTGGATTTGAACCATGTCTGTGTGTGCAGAATTAACAAGCAAGCTATTCTCATCACACTGAGCTACTGGTGAACTGCTGTTTCTTCTTTTACTGGTTTCTTCCTAATACTGTCTTGGTTAGAAAATCTGACCTTGTTATCCTGAGATGCATGCATGACAGATATTGTATTGTGAATTAATCCTTTGAAATAATACAATTTGGATAGCAAATGTTAACACACACCAATGTTGCATAGGACACACTGTGATACATTATGCTTTACTATTCAGGATTCAGAGCTTAGTGCAGTATATATTTAATATTTCATTTATATATTTCATATTTCATTTATATATTGTTTTACAGCTCCACAATCTACAGTATTTCTTAACAACTGGTTCTCAGAGCAACCTCAGTTAATGCATGCTGTCAAACCCATATTTGCTGTGGAGAACCTGCATACATTCTATTTCTACAACAACATACCAGAGTAAACACAACAGTTTTTGGTATTTATCTTTATTACAGTGACATGACACAGTGCTTTAATACTACATATCCTGTAGATCAATATTAGTTGGACAAACTTTATTTATTTGGTTAACACAGTAACAGTATACCTACTGACAGCAATCAATGTACTTCTTAGTCATTTGCACTATATACTGCAAGATAGATTTGTACTCACCAGCCTGTCAGCACAGCCATAACAGTCTTTCAGCATGGGCTTCAATGTTGCTATCCCTTTCTGCTGCAGCTGTAGTGGAGAAAAACAAACATTATGCATACCTGTCTATCACATACTCAGGCTAGACTTTGGTGCAAACTACTTGACACTGATACTTACACTCTACTGGAGGATTCTGTGCCCATACATCTTGGATCCACTGGGGCAAGAGCACCCCCTTCCTCCGCTTTAGATTTGCATAATGGTGCCTTACCTGTTCACAAGTTTGGGGGATGTACTGGCATTGCAGCAGTCTGTCATCATAGTTTTCTACAAGGAGTCCAGCCATGACCCTGGACTCCTGAATGCCCCAGCGCTGCGCCCGAAAGCTCGCTCCTTCACCAACACCCGACATAGTACCTGCACAGATCAACTACTACAGGTTCTGGCTGTATTCCCACCTATGCAGTTTAAATAAGGTGATATTCCCTCCCTTTGCTGTCATTGGACCATTTTGAAAATGCTAAGTTCAGCTAAGCGGTGCACAAATCCGCTAAGCTGAGTTGAACAATGCTTAAAGGGGTAAATGCTGAACACTGCTTAACAGTGCACTAATCCGCATAGCTGAGCTAAATGCTGCTTAGCATTCATATTTAAGCAATGCTTAAACCAGCTCAGTATAGCTGAGCACTACCTAGCACTGCTCAGTTTTCATTTTAAAAGAATATTAGGATTGTAGATTAATTTATCATTACTGACATATTATTAAGTGTATATGATTTACTGTACATGACATCCCCCTATGTGTGTTCATTACATTACCTTGGGGTGTGACTATACTGTATTGGACACTTGTGTATACATAGGTGATTTCACATGTTATATGTACTTACACTTCCATTTTGGACCTACTACACTACTCTGGATAACAAATGTCAATTACTACATAATTTAACATAAAAATATTATTTTAACAATGCTTTCCCATGTAAAAGTAAAGTGTTTGTCTTGGTACTCGAACAGTGAACACCTGAATGCAAAGCCGTGACTCTTATCACTATGCTACCTCGTCAATGAGATTTTAGCTATCCATTTTTATTTAGCTGCTATGAAATGTTTAAGCAATGCTGATCAGAGGACACTAACATGCAAACCTGCTGAGCTATACTTAAACATACCTTAGAATGGAAAAAAAGGAATATTAATAAAACCACTTTATAATTTAAAATTGTTAATTTATTCAACTGTACAGATATTTGTAGAATGTCCAGCTTATTGCCTCATATTTGTGGTCCCTTTCTCATGTGACTGTGGTTTACAAGCAGATCACTGGCAAATCACTCAGGGTTTAAGTCAGAACATACTGACAGGCAATTGAGTTTCAGACTTCATACCCTTCAGAAAATCCGTGCCAGTGCAAAATGTGTTATTCTATTCTATCAACTTTCCAGGTTTGTAAGAGTGATATTTAAAAAGTGTCCCTATTTTGTGTCTTTGTCACCCCGTTATTTATGGCTTTGTACAGATTTCTTGCTCTATGAGGTTGAGAGGTATGTGAGGCAGGGATCTGGGCATTCCGCAAAAACCTATATAGTTGAGGCGTATGGCCGTATGGCTCTCTCGCAAACCAGGGTGTGTGTGACAGTATCTGTCACACACCCTCTGCATTGCTTCCTATTGGAATAGCTGCTTTCAGTGTCTGCAGACACTGAAATCACTTGCAAAGTGCCGTATGGCACTTTGACAATGCAGGGGAGGTGATAGTACTGTTCACACCCCCCTGCATTGCTTCCTTTTCAGACGTCCTGCTTTCAATGTCTTCAGACACTGAAAACACTTGGAAAGTGCTGTACGGCACTTTGACAATGCAGTACCTGTCACATACCCACAGCATTTATTTCATGATATCTTGTTTATTTCAGTGTCCATGGACACTTTTTACTATCATATTTTATTTCAGTGTCCGTGGACACTGAAATGCATTGAAAAAGTGCAGTACGGGACTTTCTGATTGCAGGGTCATGTTAGATGTGCGTGTACTACTTAAACACACCCCCTGCACTCAGTAGTGTTTGTGTCCACTTAGCCTTAGCAGTAGCATCCCTTCATGAATATGCAAGGTGCGCTGCTGTTAAAGCTATGCGTAAATTGACACGGTTCACTCCGTGCAGGAATAACACTATTCTGGCATGAAGTTTATTGAATCCTGGTGAAAATGAATGTTTAACTCATAGAAGAACAAGTTATTGAATAAAGTAAAAAAAAAAAATCACAGAGATAGAAGAAGGGGACTTAGGACACTTTTCCAATTTTCAACTTATGCATTTCATTCCGCCAATGGTACTGAAGAAAACCATACCTCACATAAACAACCAAGAAAAAAAAAACAGCACATGGGTTCCAGAAACGTGTAATCAATACTGCTTAAAACCTGATGGAACTGTGGAAAAAAGCTTTATGTCACATAACATAAGATTGCACTGATTAACAGAATTAATCCTCTATGAATTATCATTGCTATAGCTGGGAAATACCTACAACTTTAAAATAGTAATAGACAAATATTTAGGGAAACACTAATAAGACAATTAAAGATGAAAATGAATATCCTGCCATGTAAACAACTGCTACTGCTACTTCACCCTTACCAATGCATAAACAATGTTTTTTTTTGTCTCTGATGACACACATTATAGTGGATGACAAAATGAAATAATCTGATGTACAGTACCTTAACAGACAACAGAGGTCAAACTGAGGAAACATTGCATAATATAAAAAAACAATATGATACATGTTCATTCAATTGCAAGATATGAACTCATGTTTAGTACTGAAGTAATATTTTATACTAATTGTACCACATCAGAACATTTAGTACATGCATATTTAGGTATACCACCTCACTAGACTGCATTGTGGAAAAACAGTTATCATATAAGGAATACTCTCACATTGTTACTTTATGACATCACTCAGCAAGGGTCAGTGAACACTCAGGCATAACTTTTACTAACAGTATGAATACCTGTTCTAAATATATATTAATATCTGATAAATAGTGACAGTTGACTATGCACCACACAGCAGAGCTCACAGATATCACTGCATGCATCAATT
Organism: Protopterus annectens; assembly: GCF_019279795.1. Lineage (NCBI taxonomy): Eukaryota > Metazoa > Chordata > Ceratodontiformes > Protopteridae > Protopterus > Protopterus annectens. The sequence goes on along the minus strand of NC_056737.1, from coordinate 559,537,636 downwards.
ATTCTCTGTGTTTTTACAAGAAATACAATACTATCCTGAATCTTATGGTCCATAATTCTGTACTAGATGCCACCTCTTTACCTGTACAGCTATGCTGTTCACACACCTGTGACATGGGTTCACTTACTCCTGCTGGCTGGTCACCATTATTTGTAATCGGACTGGAATATGCAGCTGCAGTGACAACATGGGTCACTTTACCACCAGACTATTGCATGATCATGCTGTAAAGAATGCAAAATGCAGTAAACATCTTGCATGCAAACTAGGTCACACTGAAGGGCACCTCCATAATCATCAAGGCACTAAAAAAGACTCTTCAAGAGTCTAAATACCCTATCATTGACAATGCAGGTCTAGAACAGGGCTGTGTTGTAGTTCAATTCAACAGGCTGCACTTGGATCTCTCACTGATGTAATGAGCCATGACTCCAGTGGCTATCCAGCATCGCCCGAAAATAAAGAGAGAAAAGAAGAGGACATAACAAAGAAAAAGTGATTTGTATTCAACAAGAAGCACATGAAAAAATGTTACCAATAAGATGACCACTGGGCAAGTTACCATGCAGGAAGAGATGGTAGAGTGGGCTAGTGTGCCAGATATAGGAATTGAGAGCACTGCCAGGACACTGGACAGAGACATTGGTGATGCACCCCCATGCACCACACATTACCTGAAATTTAATGGAATGGTAGCCCTTCCTATTGTGGTACCATTCTCTCTATATAGACCAGATGGGGACCTAATTACAACATGGGTGCAATCTATTATACAGAGTACCTCAAGGAAATGTGATCTCCAAAAAAAAAGGTACTAATAGCTCTGGCTTGTTCCTGAGGTGACAGTGGGGTATAGATCCACACATGCATGCCAAGAGTACATCCAGGGACTGCCACAGTATCTTCGGGAATCTGCAGAGAGCACAGAAACGTGCAGAGTTTTGATTATAAGGCACAGGTAGGTGGGAAAAGGCCTCATTTACACCATTTTACATAATTTCTGATTTACATTTCATTATTTGTTCATTTGCTTAAGCCATTTCTCATTAGCATATATGGCCTCTACAAATTGTGCCTTTGCTGCATTTATTTGCGAACAGCACAGATAGCCTTTATGCATTGGTGTAATGACTATGAATACCATTCTTTCTTTTTTACTTCTTAAAACTGTTTAAAAGCTAAGCAGGCAAATGCTGCTTTACTACATTAGTGCTCAGTTCAAATACTCTAAATGGAAACCATTTATATTAGCATCAGTCTTCTTCACTTCTACTCAGAAATGCACTGCTATAGCTCTTAGCTCAATGAGTGAGATGATTGCTGCTTTGTGTGTTCATTTGCTATCTATGTCCCTTGAAGACATATTTTAAACTAGTTATTTTGTGACTTCTATTTAAAGTTTATGTGTAGATAGTGTTTTAAGGGTGTTTTAAGTAAGTGGGGATTATTTCTGCAGTCTGCATTTTATTTTCACAGCAGCCTTGATTTTATTTTTATTGTTATCTAACTCAAGTTACAAAACTTTAATTGTGATCTGTGGATTGTATTAAGGGACTTGATGGGTATTGTTCTGTCAACAGAATTAAATGCTAATAATGTATTCCATGTTGTCCCATTTGACTGTAGTTTCTATAGATGATTCAGTTGCTGAAAAATGTAGTGTTCACCACAAAATGCTTTTTTGTGATTTCTGCCTCCTATTAGAAATGTTAAATTGCAGCAAGTTCTGTATTATTAGTTACATGTGCATTTTTTAAGTCTCTAATTTATGAAACATACTAAAGTCAATCTTAAATGTTGTTAAGAATACATGGTTTGCAAAGGTCTGATCAGTTTAAAGTTTTTTTGCTGATTAAAAGAAAGGGACATCAGAAAGCAATGAACAATATACGCTGTGTATGATTTCTTTACCTTTTTGACTGATACTAAACAGATATTTGTTTTTATTGTTGCATTAGACTAGTTTTCTCTAGTGGAGTTAATCAGTTTAGAAACTGTGAGTGCTGGTGTGAGTTGGATTTTAATGGCTTTTAAATTATTTTGGAGTTGGTATTTGTGTAAATTTTCTGGAAATGTCACTAGTTTAAATTCTTAGCGTGCATACGTCTTTTATTTATTAATTTTTAATTGGATGTACTGATGTATGATTTGCAGTTTATCTTGTGTGTCTGCAGTTGGAGACTGACCCTGGGATTCATTAAGCTTTTTATTCCATGCAGTAACAGTGTAGCAGTTTCTGCACGGAATATGGCCGCCGAATGATTCAGCAAACACCTGATCTAACGTGCATGAGCTTGGGGGCACTATTCCTGCACGGACACCACTGAATAATGCTAATTACCGCATTTGCTGGTGAAAATCATGCAAATGAGATGAATTAGCAATTCAGCAAGCAGGCGAGTGTCTGTGAAGCAATATTGTAAGAAGCAGAAATGTGTTCAGCTACTAAATGAACACATTTCTGCAAATTATGAAACGGGAATGACAGCTCAAAATAAAGCATGTATTACAACTATTAGGCATACCATTGGCCAAATATATGGTCATTGTCATGATAAATAGTTTAAATATTATAAAATAAAACCTTTTTGGCTGATCTCAGCTGTTTAAGCATAGGGCAGCGGCACGCAAATGGGATTGTGCCGAAAATAAAAAAAAAAAAACAATTTTCAGGGAAATCTGCATTTTGCCATTATAGTCAATGGCATGCAGAATGAAAACAATACCAGGGAGTAGTGGTTGCTAAGGGGAAAGGCCTAGTGTAGGTGTGATAACTATTGATTAAGGCAGTGATGTATGCAAACGAGGGTATTTATACTGCATCACAAATTTCTTCTAAGTGTCAGACTGCACCTAACAGTGTAGGTGCACCAACACGACTGTGTATACAAGAGAGCTAGATGACATGAAAAGGGGGTGTGTCATGCTGGCTGTAAGCACATTGGCGCTAGGTGGTCCGTTTTTACCCTTTGCTAAGCACAGCTAAGAAAGGGGGTGTGTTTGAGGCTGTATTGACTTATTCCATGAAATGAAGAGTGTGTTTGCATCCAGGGGAGGACAAGTTCTGCTTAAAAGTGTTTACTTTAGCTAAATGGGTGTGCACAGTGTACACCGGGCCTAAAATAAAAATTAAAAAAAAAAAAAAACAGGAAATAGCAGAACTGTTTACATTTGAGCACTGGGTATCCACGGCATGTATCAGGGCTTAAACAGGGGGGAAATGGGAAGGGGAAACAGCAGAAGAAAGGCAATCAAGGACAACTACCATAGCTGGCAGGTGGAATGCTTCAGAGTCAGCCAATTACACAGGCAGCAGCCCAGCACACTACTATAAACTATGCAAACACCTTTCAGTCTGGCTTTTCCCAAAAATTCTACACCACTGATGTACACATTTGGGGGAATTTTAAACTGACAAAACTAACAAAACATGTTAGAGGCTGCTGTTGCTTTGATCTATCATTATGTGCTAGAGACTGAGGGTGGTGAGGGGGATAATGCTGACAACCAAGTCAGACCGATGAGGAAGAGAAGAGTGTTTAGACCCAGGGTAACCTACCAGGGGCTATATGATCTGGAGATAGTAGAGCACCACAGGGTGGACAGGGACATACTTCAGCAACTTGTTGAGCTCAGACCCAGAACCAACAGAGAGGAACCCCTCCCAGTGGATACCAAGGTATGTGTTGCCTTAGGAATACTAGCTACAGGTATTTTCCAAAAAACAACTGGGGATATCATGGGGGTCTCACAGGCATCTGCGTCCAGGATACTCCATCAGTTCCTGGATGCCATGTGCCCACATGCCGCTGAGCACATTTACTTCCTCAGCACCCATGAGGAGATGACCAACAATATGTGTCTCTTCCACTGTGTAGCAGAATACCTGGAAATACTGGGTGTCATAGACTGCACGCACATCCACATCAAAGCACCACCCGGTGACCAGGGTAAGGACTACTTAAACTGCAAGGTGTTCCACTCAATAAACTGCCAGGTAGTGTGCAATGCCCAGGGCATTATCATGAATGTGTGTGCTGGCAGCCCTGTAAGCTATCACAACTCCCACATCTGGCATTCATCACAGCTGTACCAAGAATTTGCCAGTGGGGACATCCCATATGGCCACCTGGTGGGGGATGCTGGCTACACGCTGGAGCCGTGGCTGATGACACCCATAAGAAATGCACACACACCCACACAAGAATGCCATAATGAGGCACACGCACAAACCTGGGTCATTATAGAGCATCTGTTTGGGATGCTCAACTCACGGTTCCACTCCCTTGACATATCTGGTGGAGCCTTGCAGTACTCTCCAGCCACATATGCACACATGTTCATAGCTACACAATATAATCCTGTGGAAACAGCTGCAGCAGGAACAAAATAGGGAAGGGCCACACAGCCTCCCATCATTGCCTAGGTCTCCACAGGCACAGAACAACTTGGAGATGAACATCCTGAGCATGCCCCTATAGGCAGAATGGAGGTGTGCCCAGTATGCCCTGTCTTTGGCAAAGAGGCAATGCATAGCGCATACACTGACACTGTATGGCCTGAGGGACTGATCTCTTTCTCTCTGACTTGCACAAACAGTAAAATGGATGCCAAACATCACACCACCTATACCTTACCATGTATAGGCAGTGTACTGCATGCATCCAACGTAGTCAGCCCTCAACCACCACCCTCACAACTGCCTCTGGCACAAGGTAAGTCAGTTTCCTTAACAATAAATGAATGGAGTAGAATGTTCTGATAGCATATCTATGGTATTGATGCAAGCATGCAAGGAAATGGGGTGGATTACTGGGATAGCAGCAGACAACTGACAACTTTGTGGGACAGCAGGAAGTGTATTCCCAGTACTGGCCTACTCACAATATACAGTACTATCCTAGTTGACAAATACCACTGCAGTATATGTGGTGAGCCAAATAACTGGGGGGGGGGTCAAAGGTCACATACATGGATGCTAAAGTGGGGGTCCCATACCCAACCCCAGCCTCACCCATCAGATCATCTCTAGAAAACCATACAGAAATGTCTGGCAAAGGCCCCCACATAGCGACATCCATGAAATCCCCACCTACAGACATTTACACAGTGATATCACAGCAGGTCTGGCAGTGGCAGTATGGATCTGAAAGGTAAGAAGTCTGAAACTACAAATGTTTATGCCAGAACAATCTGACCTGTGGTTGATACTGCTATGCCTCTAGTCGCAAAGATAGGGCACACCACTATGCTAAATAGGACCAAAATGTTAAGCAAATATCAGCACAGTCTCTGCAAATGTGTATTGTGTACGGATGTGTCACCCCCCCCCATAGTCCCATAGAAATATAGTAACATGTCCCTAGCCTCAAGCAGCATCCAGCCATCAATTAGAGTGATGGTGCAATACAAACAGAAAGAAATTGTCAGTAAAACCCACAGTCAACTTACTGGTGACATCCCAGGGTTGTCCACTGCAGGCAGCCTGGGAACATATCATCATCAGAATGCACTGCCTTGCTACAGATGGCCTACATCTGTCACATCTGGCCTACAGGCTTCTGGCAAATGCCCATGTCTCACCCACAATGCCCTGTTAGGGAGTGTCATGGGGTCCATAACACTAACATAACACAGTCTACAAAGAAAGGCCATGTTGCTAACTGCTAGGAGAAAACCTGCCAGTGTCAGAAAGCCAGAAATCTGGACAAAGCCATGAATAATGGGGTGAAAAGGTCCAACAAGAAGGATACCTTTGAAATACTGCTCTAATAATGTTAGAAAGTTGATTGAATGATTGTAGTAGCATGGAATGTCTGAATGGTATGAAGTCTGAAACTGCAATGTCAACTGTCAGTAATATCTGACTTCAACCCTGAGTGACTTGCAAAACACTTTTCCTTGAAAACCACACTTGTTTGGGTAACCAACCAAATATATGAGTCATGAATCTGGGCATTCTGTGATACTTTGTATAGTCGACAGGCAGGGCTAGGAGTTTAAACATGGAAATGCATTAATTGTAGGCAGTCCTAACACTGGAAGATGGTGACATGTCTGCATCCACAGAACCCTGACCCACAGCCATGGGGAGTAACACAATCTTCCCTGATCACTCATCCTATGCAACATTCTGACACCAAAATGTGGCCATCCAGGCAAAATGAGGTGAGCCATACATATATGTAAGACACACACAAACACCTCCAGGCTGGGCAAACAGTCTGACACACACAAGACTCTCTAAGTGCAGTCAACCTTTGAGAAGACCCCAATGCAAAGTAGTGGTAGCTATAGCCCAACATATCTGACCAAGGACACCCCCCCCCACATATCTTATCCCCTACAAATCTATCTGGAGTCTACTTGTCATCCTGATCCTGCCTGACTTATATTACCCAACCATGGACTGGAAATCAGACTAGGCTAGAACAGAAATGCACAGAGATTCCACCATTGTAATATATCACCAAGTTGCTGGACCATTTCCACAGCTCCAGCAGTCAATTGCTCATAGGCACACCTCTCAACAGGCTGGATTGTGCAAGAATGTGTATCATGTGGCTCATAATATTGGTATGTGCATCATCCATCCTGTATTCCTCTGGTAAATCACCTTGATGATCTGAGGAGGTATGTCACGAGGTATTGAATTAATACTTGGCAGTGTCAGACGTCATATATATATCAGATGTCTGCTAAAATAAGCCCTGTAACCCTAGCAACCCATATATTATTGAGATAAATTGCCACAATCACTGTATGACCCATTGTCTCCCCATTTTGATAGCCTATCTCCAGATATCCTGCACCAACAGGTTGAGAGGTATGGCTGTAGCACAAAACAAACCAAACTGGGGTACAACAATCCTTGGAATGGAGTTCCACATTTACTATAGAAGGTCACACTGGGCATGCTCATATGCTTAGAGAAATGTCAGTAGGATCTAGGAATAAACAGGCCTTCCCCACCCAGTGCACTTCCCATTGCCCTACTTTAGCAGTCCTGAAGATGTCTGTCACCATAGAAATACCTTTCATCAGGTCTCAGCCCTATAAGCTCTGTGACACATGCGATAACTGTGTAAAACTGTGTGTGTGTGTGTGTGTGTGTGTGTGTGTGTGTGTGTGTGTGTGTGTGTGTGTGTGTATGTGTATGTGTGTATTATTGTATATAAGTGTGGACATGTGTAAGTTACAGTATTTTATGGCCTTTCTCACCCAGTACATCACCCATTGTCATAATTTGCAAGTCCTGGTGATGTCCCTTGCCTTAGAATTACCTTCAGACAAGTGTCACCCTATAACCTCCATGGTGCTTGCAATAAATGCATAACAATGTAGTAACAATAAATAGATTGGTAGGGGGTTCTAATCTCAGTCCTGGCAAATGTGTGTGAGAGAAGAGTACCGTGTGTGTGTGTGTGTGTGTGTGTGTGTGTGTGTGTGTGTGTGTGTGTGTGTGTGTTTGTGGGTGTGTGTGTGTGTGTGTGTGTGTGTGTGTGTGTGTGGTAAAGATTTTGTGTCCATTCAAACCAGTACACTTCCCCTGCAGCTATCAGTCACCTTAGAAGTCCCTTTCATCAGTTCTCAGCCCCATAAGCTCTGTGGCGTGTGTGACAACTGCGTAACATTATAGTACAAATCACTAGTTAGGTAGGAGTTCTCATCCCATTTCTGGCAAATGTGTCTGTGTATATGTGTAGTTTAAATTATTTTGTGGCCTCTTTCACCCAGTACTTCACCCATTGCCATACTTTCCAAGGGTTCATAATGTTCCTCACCTTAAAAGTACCTTTGGACAACCTTCACCTTATAAGCTCTTTGGCACATGCGATAAATGTGTAACACTGTAGTAGCAATAAATATATAGGTAGGGGTTCTAATCTCAGTCTGGGCAAGTGTGTGTATGTGTGTGTGTGTGTGTGTGTGTGTGTGTGTGTGTGTGTGTGTGTGAACAATATCTTATCTGTGGGGGGGTTGTTGTGTTTGTGTGAGAACCATGTCCATTGGGGGGGTAGGTTTTGCTACTTTTTGCTGTTGCCCACCCAGTACATGTCCGAATGTCCACATTACAAGGCTCACAGTTGTCATCCACTGTAGAGGGACCTGTAAACACTCTGCTGCCCTATAAGCATTATGTCATGTACAATAACTATGTGACAGTATGGAATAGATAATAAGATAGGCTGCCCATCTAATCCTTGGATATCCCTCCCCACTCAGGAATCATACACAAACACACTCAGGTAGGCAGCAACCCCTGCATCACTAGGTGGCCTGCAAACCAGCTCACAGATAGAACCCACAGTGTGAAAGAAGCAGACTCCATATCAGATTGCTGAACAGTCACGAGTGGAGTCCCACAGATTGTTGATCTGGGTCCCCTCATGTTTGGGATCCACACTTCTGAGGACCACCCCAATACAAAGGTGCCCTGGCTGGCAATGTTTACAGATGACTACAAGGTGGGTGCTATTATTACCCCCCATGTGAGGTTGACATCCTTCACAAAGGCCTCTCTGAGACATATGACTGTTGTCAGAACCCTGGACATAAGCTCAATGCCAGATGATGTGCCACCATCCCCTTTAGATGCGACATGGTTCTCATAAAGTAATACATTGATGGTAGTCCACTGAACACTGATGTTGGTATAATGGAATTGAGGACACAGGTTGAAAGTGAGGTCTATGGTGACCACCACAGTGCCACTGTCTTCCAAAAGTCCTTCCATGTGTCACTTCTCCTGACTCAGGGTGTTGAATCCGGGAAGTAAAAGGACAGTGTTTCCCTGTACTCTCCCCTCAGTAGGACAATCAGTGTGTACTATGGGCCATTTGCCATGTCCTCTACTGGACACCAGCAACAACAGGAGAGGCTGCAACTATACCTCAAAAAGAGGATCATAGATACTACACAATTGCCCCATATGGACAGACTCAAACAACTGCATTGAATCTCTGTCTCATATTGGCTGCTTAGATGTGATCACTGCCTGACATACATAGCCATGTCTGACCCAACCCTGTCAGGAATGCTACATCCGAGGAAACCAGTCTATCCACATAACATGTCCCAGATACCTAACATGCTGCAGGGATAGGTTCACAGCACACAGACTGGCCACACTATGGAATAGATATCACATACACGTCAAGCCAAGCACATCACTGGCCCTCTTCAAGAGAAATCAGGAGGAGTGGATGGGGAATAGAATACCCACCTGAGGGATCACTCCAGTGAATATACTCAGCAGACACACTGGGGAGTATTGTCAGCTGGCATGATGCCAATGTATTCCCATGGGCTAGCCTTGTAAAGCTTCCATGGCCATTTGCCACATACACACCTATGACTAGTTGAACCTATGAATCTCAGTACATTCAAATGTGTGTGTACATTAATGTGTATTAAAGTGTTTGTGAGTGTGTAAACATATGGGTGAAAGTAGTTGGTGGCCTGTCTCATCCAGTACAACTACTATTTTGAATACCTTACAAGTGCTGTAGATGTTGTTCACTATATAAGTACCTTGGGACATTCCACAACCTATAAGCTTTGTGGTGTACGTGGTAACCACATAACACTATAGTACCAATAATCACATAGCTAGGGGTTCTAATATGAGTACAGGCAAATGTGTGTGTGTGTGTGTGTGTATGTGTGTATTATTGTATATAAGTGTGTACATGTGTAAGTTACAGTAGTTTATGGCCTCTCTCACCCAGTACATCACCCATTGTCATAATTTGCAAGGCCTGGTGATGTCCCTTGCCTTAGAAGTACCTTTAGACAAGTGCCACCCTATAACCTCCATGGTGCTTGCAATAAATGCATAACAATGTAGTAACAATAAATAGATAGGTAGGGTTTCTAATCTCAGTCCTGGCAAATGTGTTTGAGAGAAGAGTATCTTGTGTGTGTGTGTGTGTGTGTGTGTGTGTGTGTGTGTGTGTGTGTGTGTGTGTGTGTGTGTGTGTGTGTGTGTGTGTGCATGCAAATAACATCCATTGGATGGGCATGGTCCATATTTTATGCCATGGTACATGCAGTACACATTCCTGGGTCTACTGTATGAGGTCTGCTGTTCACATCAACCATAGTAGTATATGTAGGCACTCTTCAGCCCTATAAGCCCTGTGCAGCAGTATGGAATAATATGTCAGTACTGGCAAGTGTGTGTGTGTGTGTGTGTGTGTGTGTGTGTGTGTGTGTGTGTGTGTGTGTGTGTGTGTGTGTGCGTATGCATGCATGCACTGGTGTGTATAGCAGTGGTTGTGATTGTGTAGACTTGCATGCAACACTATTATGAGTACTCTCACACCCAGTACAGCTACCATTGCCAAACCCCACAAGGCCATGTGATGTTATTCACCTTACAGATACCTTGTAACACTCATCACACTAGTAGTCCTGTGCCACCCGCAATAACCGCATAATAGTGTGGTACCCAACTTGATGGTTAGGGGTTCCAAACACAACACTGGCAACTGTGATCCTGTGTGTACATGTGTGTGTGTGTGTGTGTGTGTGTGTGTGTGTGTGTGTGTGTGTGTGTGTGTGTGTGTGTGTGTGTGTGTGTGTGTGTGTGTGTGTGTGTGTGTGTGTGTGTGTGTGTGTGTGTGTGTGTGTGTGTGTGTGTGAACAGCATTCTCTGTGTGTTTGGTCAACACAATATCCTCTGAGGTTGAGGGTGTCAGCAATCTGAAGTGTGTTCCACCCACTACATTTACCATTGTCCACTATACTAGAGCTGATGTCAACCACCATAGACTGAGATACAACCCCTCAGCCCTATTAGCTGTGAGGCACATGCAAGAACTGTTACACAGACTTGGGAATGTGTGCAGATGCAGCTGTATCTTGACAATGATATGGTCGATCTGTTACAACACTGCTATACCCCTCATTGGCGATGTCTGCAGGGCCACATCCTGCTGATACACAGACACCTGGAACACAAACAGAATGCAGCATGTGAGAACACATTTGTCACTGTTATTAACACCAATAATGCATCATGGCTGAAAAGGTACACACACACTCTAATGTGTATCCATTACAAATGCCAGATGACAGCACCTTACACAGCATTAAATAGCTACACTCTACTAAAGTCACCCTGTGCATCAGACCCATATAAGCATGTCCCTGCATCTATGGTACGGATGGCATGGATGTGGCACAGGTATCATCATATGCACATGGTGTTGTTTGGGTTTGACAGAAGGCTAGGCTGGGCCATACAGCTAACATCATGTGTGTGTGTTTGGGGGGTGTTCATTAAATGGGCTGTGCAGAGGTGGTGTGTGTGTGTGTGTGTGTGTGTGTGTGTGTGTGTGTGTGTGTGTGAGACTTTTCTGATGGTGATGTGTATGTGTTTGTATGCACACAGTCACACAATGTGGGCACCATACACAGGGTATTTTGGACAGCTGTGGGCCATACATGGCAGGGTGTACAGTTCATCATCTCTGGACATGGACAAAGGAACTGTGCCTCACAATGGTATCACTGGCACCACCAGGGCTGAATCCAGATGCAGTACTACTCTCTGATGGTGACTGCTGCCTGATGTATCCATGTCCCTGTTGGGTCTGACCAGGATCACGTGCCCATGGAATGCTGCATCATGCCATGGACAGCACACCCCCATCAGTAGTGCTAGTGGTACTGCCAGCATGGGAACGTGATAGTCCATGGCCATGTAGACCCTTAGCTGATCATGGTGCTGCTCTAAAGCCATGTAGCTACTGGCCAGCATCTGCCAAATGCTCAAGCACAGATATTCCATGGTTGAGGAGTGGCAAGGTCTCCCCTACTGTCTATCCATGACCCCGTACACTCACAGATGACTGCAGTGAGTTCATATCACCAAGGACACCAGGGACATGCTCATCTATGACCTTGCATATATGTCTGGTATTACATTCATTACATGCCTGTACCCCCATGACAGCCCAAAACATGCATCTGGTGACTGCTGCTGTGACACTTGCAACAGGGGCATGATGGGCTGCAATCCTCCTCCAAGCACCCCTGCCTAACTGCTGTGTGGGACCTCACCAACACTCTGGCTATGGCTAGTGTCTGCACCCTCACTTGCCATGGTCACTACAGTAGCCTATTCCATGCCGCCACCAGCCAACTGTCCATTATCTGTGGCCACTGGTGACAGGGTATGTGTGGGCATTGTGACTGTGTGCAGGGATGGGGTTGACAATAGTGGGATGCCAACCAAAAGCACAGTATCAGCCCCTGACAGCCCCACCTGTGCCTCAATATGAGTATCATCATGGTCAGAGTCTGCAGAGACACTGACATCTGTATCAGAGCGGGAGGGACTGCAACCTCCATGACCAACTGTGAGGACAAAACAACATATGTAAATTAATACCGGCACTATAAGGTTTGCCGGTAAACACACACACACACACACACACACACACACACACACACACACACACACACACACACACACACACACACACACACACACACATGAGGTGCCTCAAAGTTATTACACAGTCCTCACATTAGCTGACTGGGGGCATTCATGACACACAGTCAGACAATAACATACAAACTCTGGACAGACCCTCAGTATCATGCAGTGCAGCCATTTCCAATTATGTTACTACTAATATACACCTCTGGGATATGTGAGTGGTGTTAGTAGGTGATGACCCTTCACCTAGCATATACTGCACCCATGTAAATCATTGTTGTTCACCTGTATAGCACTGTGGCATCTCCTACAGGACATATCCCACAACTGTACAGGGTTTTGCTGAATGTCTGCATGTGTGGCTCATATGTTTGGTCTGTTCCTCATAACTCCTGTGTTTGTCTGATACATTACTGGGCTGGCCTGTGGATTGGTGCCAATAAGTAATGTCCTAATTTGAGGCTCAGACTGCATACCCTGCAGTACATGTATGTTAAAACAAAGCTAGTTACTCAACTTCCCAAGCTTACAGTGGATGTAGTAAGTGTACACACACCTGTTAACATGTCAGGTTTTCATGATATATCACATGCGACCTCACTAATCAGATCATAACATTGCCATAATTTCATATGACATATAAGCTGTGCAATCCAACTGAAGAACATACACATCAGTTACAAGTAACATCTGGTAACTGAAATAGTACAAAAGGTTGCATGAGTGTGTACACCATTAAAGTAATACTTTATTAAAGCACCTTTTGATTTAATCACAGCAAGCAGTCCTCGTGAGAAGGTGTCTATCAGCATGGCATATCTTGACTTCCCAATGTCTGCACACTCTCTCTTGCAAAAAACCTCCACTATGTTAGATTGCAAGGGCAACACCTGTGCACTGCCGTCTTCAGGTTGCCCTGTGTATATCCTATTGGGCATAGGTGTGGGCTCTGGCTCGGCCAGTGCAGAACATTGCATGTGTCCTGGTGAAGCCATCCTTTGGTTGATTTGGCTGCATGGTTTGGGCCATTGTTGTGTGGAAAGGTGGAATTCCTTACCATCCACAGCTATGTGGCAGACACCAGAATGTTTTGGAGCCACAAGAGACCAATGTTTGGAACTGTTCATAATCCCCTCTAACATGGCTACAGCCCCAATTCCAACTTGTGAACAGCAACCCCAAAGCAGAATACTGCCACCACCATGCTTCACCATGGGCGTGGTGTTGTTGTGGTGATCTGCAATGGTGATATTGCATCAAGCAGACCTGTCAGAATTGTGGGCAAAGAGTTCAGCCATGGTCCCATATTACCATAACACATTTTTCCTCTTGCTTCTTGGAGACTGTTTGCTTAATTGCATTTCTGTGTGCTTTCCTGAAAAAACAAAAAACAAAAAAAATACTCCTTGTTTTCCCGCCTTTGCTCGACTAGTTTGGACCAGTATACAGGCTTTGCTGTATTCTGGGCTGTGTGTAGTTCCTGTGTTGGCCATTGCCTTACTTGGATAGAAGGAAGTTTCTGAGCTCACCAGTGGGAGTGGGGAGCCTTGAGCAGCCTATCTGTCCCTGGGGGAAATGACCTCAGCACTTGAGCTGTAAATTATTGGTTGTTTTGGACCATTTCTAGCTCTTTTCAAGTTCTCTGTATAAAAATCCGCCTCAGGGCATTTTTGCGCGGTTGGGCACATAGCGCAGCAGCGGTTATACAGGTTTAAACTATTTCTGGCTCCACCAAGTCTGCTCTTCAATTTTTCACTTAGAAAGCTCTACTCAGTCTATTTAGCTGTATATATTAGCACTTGTTTTCGGGACTTCTAGTCTTAGCAAGCACTCTTATAATAAAGTAAGCACTCTTATACTAAAGTAAGCACTACAGCCACTACCCCCTGTGAATACCCACTTCCCTTAAAGGCACAGCACTCCTTATAATATTCTAGTATGTCGAGTGGTAGACCACTAGCATCCTCTCTTGTTCAGCTGGTCAACCTGGGAATCTTAAGACAATGTTACAATTGTCTCATGTACACAGACAACCCTCTCCTCCTTCCTACTAACACAAATACTTGTGAGAGATGCAACTATATAGCCAGACTGGAGGCTGAACTCTCTCAACTCAGGACTGGCAAGACCAGACAGGAGGAGAAGGTACCCACACCCGAAGCAAAACCGGTCACACATAAAACCACCACCACTACAAACCAAACACATAAGAACACAAAGACATACTCGGAGGCTCTTATAAAAAACTTACCAAAACAACAGAGGCCTCCAAAGCAGACACCCAGAAATACACCCTCACAAAACGTAACACCTACAACACATACCTCAAACAACAGGTGTGTCACACAATCACAGCCCCTAAGGCAAAACACTATGCCAGAGACATTAATAGTTAATAGTAATAATTAGTAATAATTAATAGTAATAGGTGACTCTATAGTCAGACACACCAACGTTCCACTTACCAGGCTGAATAAGGAGAGGGTAACGGTGAGCTGCCTATCAGGAGCTAGGATCTGCCACATTACACACGCACTCAGGTCACTCCAAAGCAAGTACAAGTATGATGCAGTCATTGTCCATGCTGGTGTGAATGACCTGAGACGTACCTCCCTGGACTACATGAAAAGAGACATTGAGGAGCTCTCCGATTATGTAGCCCAGACTGGTATGACCCTGACCCTGAGCAGCATCCTGCCTTCACCAAGAATGATGCCTCAGTACAAAGACAAAATGATCATTTTTAACAATTGGCTTAATCACTGGTGTCATTCTAGGGGGATACAATGTCTGTCAGCCTGGGATGACATGCTGGACAAGCCGCGTTGCTTCGCAAGGGATGGCTTGCACCTGTCACCACTGGGCTTCCGGATACTGGCCAAGGCTCTTGCCACCCCCATAGTGCCTTTTTTAGGCAATGCTCAAAAGACAAATCAACCTCCGTAAAAAACAAAAATGGAAAAAAATTAAGGGTAATGCTGCTCAACGCCAGAAGTCTAAATCTCAAGATGCAGGCACTCAAAGCACTTCTCAGTATGGAGAACATTGATGTCTGTGCAGTAACTGAAACCTGGTTCAAGGCTCCTGAGAGCACTCCAGTGTTACCAGGCTATACCTCATATCATGCTTTTCGGCCTCAAGTTCCAGGCCGAACCACAAAGGGAGGGGGAGTGTCCATTTTCATAAAGGACACCTACACCTCTCGATTGGTGGCTACCCATGAAGCATCAGAAACCATACAAGTTTTACTCACCATAGGCAAAACTGCCATACAACTGGTCGCATGTTATAGAACACCCTCCCAATCCCAGGAATCCCATCAAGCATTCCTGAAAACACTGGAGGATATGAATGTCACACCAAACACCATCATATTGGGTGACTTCAACTACCCCAACATAGACTGGGCCCTCTATTCTAGCCCTAACACCCTAGCCCAAAGATTCCTGGAATTCATTAACTCAAATGCTATGGAGCAACTGGTCACTTCTCCTACAAGGAGAGATAATATACTTGACCTGATTATCACAAACATGGGGTCCAAATGCTCCGCACCGGATATAAACCCCTCACTAGTAAGATCTGACCATAAACTGATCACGTTGGATGTACATATCCCACCCCCACCCCCAGAACAAAAGACTACAGTGAAAAATTTTTCAAAAGCTGACTTTACACTCCTTAAGTCAGAAATTATATCCTTTAAGCCTACTGGGTTAATGGAAACCACATCCCAAAATGCTGAATTCTACACAACAGCCTTCTACGGACATCTCCAAGAATGCATGGATGAAGCAATCCCAACTAAAACCAAGACCCTCTCCACCAAGGGAAAACGCTCGGTTTGGTGGACCCTGGCTATAAACAAACTGTACAACAAAAGAAGGAAGCTACTGCAGGACAAAGCCAAATCCCACAAGGGAAAGGCTTCCCTGATCAGCACAAGTAAAAAACTACGTTCTCTCATAAAAACATCTAAAGCCAACTTTGAGAGAAAGATTGCCAAGGATACCAAAGACAATCACAAGGCCTTCTTCAATTATGGCAGAACCTTGGGAGGAAATTCTCAGATATGCTCTGAGTTGGTACACAATGACAAAAAATTCACTGACCCTACCGACATTGCCAATATTCTGGCAGATAGGTTCAGTGCAAATTTCTCCCCTCCCTCACCCCCTAAAGATGAAGTAATTATCCCTGCTGAATGTAACCTACCTGTCATCTCAGACATACAGGTGAAATCAGCACTCAACAAAGCAAAAAAACACAGCATCTATGGGACCCGATGGTATCCCCGGTTGCGTGTTATGTGAACTTCAAGATGAACTAAACCCGCACCTAAAAACGCTATTCAATCTTAGCCTCACTACAGGATATGTACCTGAACACTGGCGCACAGCAACAGTGGTCCCACTCCACAAAGGGGGAAATTCTACTGACCCTGCTAACTACCGCCCCATAAGTCTGACCAGCCTGGTCTGCAAGGCTATGGAAAGAATCATCATGGAACTCATAAATGGCGATATTGGAGATCTGCAGACCCTTGACCCCACCCAGTTCGGTTTTGTAAAAGGCAGATCCTGCCTCTTAAACCTGGTTGACTTCTTCGAGACAGTCACTAGTGCCATCGACGAGGGCAAGGCTGTCCACACTGCCTACTTGGACTTGGCTAAAGCCTTTGACACAATACCACACTCTGGCATCATAGACAAGCTCAGCAGCCTAAATGTAAATCCATATGTCACAAGATGGGTAGCAAACTGGCTTAAAAACAGAACCCATAAGGTCAAAATTGCTGGAGCCATGTCAGACTCAAAACCAGTCACGAGTGGCGTCCCACAGGGCTCAGTCTTGGGACCACTCTTATTCGGCATTTACTTATTGGATGTGAAAGCAAATATGGGAGGATTATGGCTGACAAAGTTTGCAGATGACTGCAAACTGGGTGCCATAGTTGATTCACCTGCTGACACACACATCCTACAGAAAGGTCTCACTGAAACAGACAACTGGTGCCGGAATCATGGCCTCAAACTTTAACGCCAAAAAATGTATAGTCATCCCCTCTGGGAAAAACAAAGTACCCACAAATTATCACATAGACAATAACCCACTGAGTACGGAAGAAGTAATCAGAGACCTGGGGACTCAAGTTGATAGTGACCTCTCCTTTGACAACCATGTTGCCAAAGTGGTCAGAAAGACATTCTACCTTGCCCATCTCATCATGAAGGGATTCTCATCCAGATCAAAGGAGGTCATTGTACCTCTATATTCTTCCCTTGTCAGGCCCATGATTGAATATAATGCTCCATTTGGGATGTATCTCATCCGGCACATGCAGCAACTGGAAAGACCCCAGAAGTACCTCACCAAGAGGATCATGGGTCTCAAACATGTACCTTATCCAGCTAGATTAAAGAAACTCCAGCTCTACTCAGTAGCATACCGCCTGCTCAGAGGTGATTTGTGCCTAACATATAGGGCCATGTCCAACCAAGAACTGATGGACATGCTCCATCTCAAAAAATCCAGATCCACCAGAACCACACGAGCTAAAGATTTCAACCTCTGCACAAAAATGAATAAAACATGCTGGAGGGATAGATTCATAACACAGAGGTTACCCGTACTCTGGAACAAAATCCCAGTTCATGTGAGACAGAGCCCTTCATTGGCACTGTTCAAGAAAAATCTCGATGCATGGATGGGAGATCGTAAATTTACCCCGGGAGTCACCTCAGTGTCACTACTAGACAGAGGTATAGTTTACTAAATAATGGGGTCCCACATGTGTCACTACTAGAGAGGTGCACCTATATAATACGGGGTGGCGTAAGCCACATCATTGTTGGCTAGGCTTGTAAATGCCCCAGGGCAGATAGCCTAGTACACTACTATGAAACTATGAAACTATGATGTATTTTTTCAGACTTTCACCAGGCCTGGATATTGTTTTGTGTGAGGAACTTCTGCCATCTTCCAACCCTACCCTATAGGCAGGACATATGGAGACCATGGAAGATTGTTGTAACATGTAGTAAACACCCAGTACTTGCTGGAGATTCCTGTTACTCATTCGCTGTTGCTGTAGGGCTCCTGGCAGCCTCCCTGGCCAGTTTTGTTCTTGTATTCTCATAGAGTTTGGTGGGATGTCCACTCCTTCACAATGTCACTGTTGCCCCATATTTTCACCACCTTTTGATGACTGTCTGCACTGTGTTCCATGGTATGTGCAATGCTGTGAAAATGTTTTGGTACCCTTCTCCAGACTGATACATCTCAAACATGTGGTCCCTTAGCAGCTTCATCAGCTCTATGCGAACCATGGCTGTTGCTTTATCAGGCAACTGGGTATATGTTAGGATAATCCTAGTAGGACAGCTGAACATTATTTGCTGTTAATCAAATAGTCTCTCTAATTGATGGCTGTTGTGTACCCATTAAGATGTACTGCTGTAGTTCTATCAAAAGTTGGCTCAACAAAGTACTAACTTCAGTCTGTGCACACATATGCATCTTGGTTGTTGTACTATTGTTATGTGTCATCATTGTTCCCCTAACAGATTTGTTTGCTTTACAATTGAATTGTAAAGGTTATAGGTCACATGAAAGCTTGGCAATATTTTGACCTTGTCTATTGTGTTCTCATTTTTCAATATCACACATACCTGCCATTCTAACAGCTAATGCATTTAAACCATTTTTAAAGCATTTCCCCAGCATACTTGGTTACAGATCAACGTTATAATCAATGGCTATCGTTTCTAGTCTAGGTCAATCCTACCAAAAGTAACTGAGACTTAACCAAACTATTTATACACACACACACACACACACACACACACACACACACACACACACACACACACACACACACACACACACACACACACACACACACACACACACACACACACACACACACACACACACACACACACACACACACACACACACACACACACACACACACACTCGTGCACAGACAGACAGATGCACACACACACACGCACATACATGCACGCACACACACATGCAGTTTCTCAGGATGGGTTACTGATACCTTTCCATTGCCAGCACCCCTTTCCTGCATTCACAATATATGCTGGCACCAGTTCATGCCAATATGTTACCAGAATAAGCTATGCACTAAATTTTCTTCTAGTAAGGCAACCAATATATGTATGTTATAGTAAAACAGCTAGCAGCAATCATAATCTCTTTAAAAAGGGTCATTGCCAACAGTCATAACAGCTTTTATAACTGAATGAATTAAATTAAAACATTCTGTAATACATGTCAACAGAATTCCCTGACTGCATCTTATTAGTCTTATCCTTAAGGTTTTCTACGAAATAGTATCATCCCTATCTACCACTAACTCAATAAAACATGTAATTGCAAACTGTTTGTGTATTGTAGCTATCTGAGAAAAAGCTAGCTGACATGGTAATTCCAACAAGATTAGTTTCAAGAGGGCTAGGCGGTGATGTGTTACCTTGTTGCAGTTCATTAAAAATTGGCTATTTTATTATAACAGTTGTGAAACTTGCAGTTTATTAAAGATTGGAGCAGCACAGAGGAGAGATGGCAGTAAGAAATTAGAGGCTATAGATCTGGCTATGTCAGTGTGGTAGGTTTTTACTCTGTATAATGTATTTAGTTTTTGCTGATTTTTTTAATAACATGATACATGGTGGTCAAATTTCAGCTAGTTATCTATGATAACAATCAGTAATTTGGTGTGGTATACTTGTTCTATTATGGTGTTGTTGATAGAAATGATTGTGAATAGTGTTATTTTGGCAGAGTTATGTTTTGAGAAGAAAAGCATACATTTATTTTTTTTAGGGTTTAGAAATAGTTGTGAATTACTTAGCCATGTTTCAGTTGATGTAGAAGTTTTTTAAAAAACATGTTGTATAAATGTTGGTTTGAATGCAATGTATTTTATCTGATGAAGGGCTTTACCCCAAAAGTGCTCATTTTATTATTTTATTAAAAGTTTTATTTTGGCCTGTTGGTTGCTTGCTTTTTTCACTTCTACATTGTTTTGTTTTTGAAGCAGCAACTTTAAGTTAAAATGTTTCTTTCTGATCGTGTGTGATGTTTCTGTTGATAAGAAGTATTTTTGTGTAAGGTCTTGGAGTATAGAGAGAGATTTGGTAGATTAGGGATAGAATACAATTTATTACTCTTGACAGTGAAGTAGCAAATAAAAATTTCTTTCATTTATTGAAATACAAAGTAATTATACTTTCTCCATTTCCTAGACCAAACTCAATTTTTTAGATAATCCCATGAATCATACCTTGGCTAGAAAGTACATTCTTATAGATTGCTCACCCAATTTCCTGCCTCACAAGGCCTGTTTCACATCAGCTGGGTTGGAGCCTTTTTTTCCATTTCTGTCTGACATTTTGCCTTGATAGGTAAGTCTGAACATCCTGCCCTAGTAGTGAACGTTTTGTGAAACTCTTGCAGTACTGTTCAGATTTCCTAAACCTGCACAGTGTTTAGCTGTTGTGACAGCACTAACTCATCCCCAGTATTGTCAGACAGAGCCTCAGTGAAAGGATTCACTGCAAGATCCCTGTCTGGCTCCTCTTGTATGTAATCCACTACAAATACATAGTGCCAGTGACACACTATCATGGTAGGGATTTAGCATGTTAATGTGAAAATTTGTTTTCCTACCTTCTGACTGGTGACTGTATTGCATAATTACCATTGATTGCTTATTTTTCTTATAATACTGAAATGTCCCTCCCATGCTTCCTGCAGTTTATTTTGCTAAACTTCAATAACTACCATTACCTTTTGTCTTAAAGCATATCACTTGGTTCTCCCTGGTAATACTAGCCATTCTGCTACAGATGTACATGTGCTAAATGCTCCTGTGCCAGTCACTAGAGATCCCCAAACGTATACCTGGAATAAACACATCTGGCAACACACAATCTTTGTGTGAATTATATTCATCCTCCTACTGATCATGGAATAAGTTTGAAAGCATTTTCTATCTCTCTCTCAATAGAGTAGATAAAAATGTGTTATTGGGGGATCTTCCTTTATGCAAAGAGGAGATGAGGCAAGTATTTTCTCAGTTTCTAATTAAAATGGTCTCAAATACACTCAGTATGGTTTCAAAAGTAAACTTTTCCATTGAGCTAATTGTTTCTGGTAGATATAAAATTCTTTTAACAATTTTATCCTACAGTACCTCAATAAAAGTTCTTTAGCACTGACATGAAGTTGGTCATTCTATCCAGCCTATCTCCATGAAAACCTACCCTGATGGAAATTTTATTGAGACCATTTCATAACTTTTCTTCCTCAAAAGATAACAAAGGCACTATCTCGGTATATGTAGTAGCATAAACCATCAGCCCTAAGATATAACTTTCACCTGTGCTGATTAGGGTAATATGAAGCTCTACAATATTAATACCTTCCCCTGAAACAAATTTTCATTATCCATAAATGGTGCTCAAAAAACTTGCCTTGCCAATCTTTTTGGCACTACATGTATGTTACATTACTGCTGCATAACTTTTGTAAGACCCAGACAAAAAAAATGTATACACTTCCTATTTTATGCTATCCATCTAGCTGGATAGAAAAAGGACTATCATGAGCGATGCCCAGAAATGCCCACTCCTGGGGGCTTCCAGCTGCTATATGACTTTTTAGTATACTGCAACTAATACATCAAAATATTACAACTGTATTTCAAACAAACATTAGTAAAACCTCTACCACCTTGAGGCAGGTCTTCTTTGTGTATTCCTTTTCCCTATAGTTCCCCTATTGGAGGCTATTCTCTGTACAGTGACCCCCTTGTCCTAGTATAAAGAATGTCTGCTGGCCTTCAGAGTTATAACATTCCTTGATCACTCCCTGCATGTTATGTAAGGGAAAAGAGAATTGTTACTGAAACAACTGCCTCTTCAGGATCCTGTCTCATTCCTCTTCCTTAAGACATCTAATATCTTCTGAAAATATAGGCCAGATTATCTCTTCTCTTGCACTGGTACCTTCCAGAGGATATCAAGTTCCTGTTGACACCTGGGGTCCATTACAGACTTGCTGACAGTACCCTTTATCTAATATACCACAGCAGCATCCGCAGTTAGAGATGAGGGTGGTAGTTTATTCTCCACCTCAATGCCCTCTCCATGTATTTACCTCTGTCCTGATTGCATAATACTGTGTATATACAATGTACTGTGACATCAGATTCATTTCCCAGTAGCACATCAGCCAGAATATCATCCAAAAACTGCAGCCTGCATTTCACATTGGTCCCCTTTTGGAGTTCAGAAGTAAAGTATACTTTAATTCAGCAGATGAATTACATTAGTTATATAGTATTTATTGGGTCTGAATCCCTCACCACTGGCATTTATTTATTTGTGATGATCAGGGACTATAGTTGCAGGATTCATTACCTTTTGTCTTAATAATATTGTCAAATAAATATCATAGATTGAAATTAAGAGCATGCAGCAAGTATGCAACATTACCTCAGGTAATAATTAAAGTCTGTCATACCAAAGAAGTTTTATACTGTTCAGCTATTGAACAGTGATAAGCACTGACTTTCCAAAACATTCAGTGTGAGCCCAGTGTCTTCTAGTACCTTTTAGTTCAATCCTACCAATAGTAAATAAACATGATTAAAACTGGGTTTTGTATATATACAAACACATTTACCAGGAGTGACAAGTGATATACCTCCAGTGCCAGCATGGCTTCCTGTTACAGCAAAGGTGGCCATCAGTAAGACTAATTTGGTCCCAGATACCAAAAAAAACATAGCAGATAGAACTGGTTGCCAACAATCACACCAAAGCTGTGAAGTTACCTTTAAAAAAAAAATAACTAAGATACTATTTAAAACTTCTATATTTGATAAATTAAACCCTTTTAACTAATGTAATATCAGATAAAACATGGAAAAGATGAATTATACATATCAATCCATTATTAATTTCACAGGGAAAATGTAAAGAAACCGTTTTGCACAATTGGAAAAATAATCATTCTGATTTTATCTAAATGGTTTTATTTATACCAGTTTCTAAAGAATGTAGTAGAGAAAATGCTACAATGTCATTAAAAATGTTCAACAGCTGCCTATGACTCACATATTACTGACTTTGGAAAAGCATGTTATGTTTCTCTCTCCTATTATCTCTGTAAAAGATGCTGTGCTGCTTCTAGGTTTGAATAATGGTTAGCAATTCTTTAGACCTCTGTAAACAGGAAAATACATGATTCCCGATGGCAATGCAACCAAAGGGGTTCTGGTTTAATATTCTAAGGAGATCAGTATTTTACAAAACATTAATCCATTCATGGGGCAGGTCTTACTATGTTTGCCAAAATGTGCCAAAAGTTATTTGACATACAGGTATACAGGCTATAAATTCCACTCTACTGACATCAAGTTATGGGTGAGAGTGAGAGGCTATAGTCATACTATATCCACCACTAGCCACCAAATAAGTATGTGAGAGATGATTGATCTTAAAAGCATAAGAAAATGTATTCTGTTGCATTTGATTATTGACATCCTTGTAAGCCATAAATAAGACTTTCACTGTTCAGCTACAGTACAGAATTATAAACACTGGCTCCCCGGGATTTCACCCACCTACATCAGTCAGAAATCAGTGCCTACACGCACACAGCAGTTTTTGAGATGTAGCCCAAACTATTTATCACACAATGATATCTCTTCAGTACAAGTGTCCATGTCCGGCATTCATGGTACAGAAATGATAGTGTAATCTTTCAATGCAGTGACATTGCCTATTGCATCTTATGGGCATTTGTTGGCTAATGTAGACTTCACCTTTATGCTGGCAGTGTAAGTGCTGGCAGTACATGGAGGAAAGTCCATATGCCTTCAGTATACACATACAGTTGTTCTGCAGCTGGGGATGTCTTCCTGCTTTGTTCCATGACTCTGCATGCACAACTCAGCTTTCTGCAAGTTGTCCATTCTGGGTATGACAATGACCAAGATTTTGAATGGGCAGTATAACGGTATGCCACTAGCTATGTGGCAGCCATAATACTGCATGTGTGACAGACTTTTACCTGTCATATATGCTAGTATAGCTGTATACAGGGGTTTGCAGTTGGGTGAGTACCTTTGTGGATCATGAAATCAAACACAACACTGTTGGTCTGATGCAAATTAGACTATACTACACATGCATATGGGTTACATTAATATAAAATATTTCTGAGTACAACTACCTTTACACATTATAATGTTCTATGAAGCAATAATTGATAGGGAATTCTTCAAGCAGACTCTTTCCCCATTATGGTGTCAAAACAGTCAGACCAGAAAAGTAGATTCAGGGTAATATTGCAGGATAATGGATCCCTCTGCATTATGGAATTTGTAGACTAACAGGTGTGTTGTACCTTTAAGAAGCATTTCCAAGATCTGTGTATGCATATAAATACCAAACATGTATTAGTTTCAGTGCCATGTTAAAGGTGTAGCCAGAATGTTAACATCCATGTGCATGATAGCTAGTTTGTTTATAAGTTAAAGTTACTTAATCTCATTTATGATGTGTTTGGATACAATAAAGCTGTTTGAACAAGAACCCAAAATGCTCGCTTGTTTTATCCTGACCTGGCAAGTGACATAGTGTCAGAACCCGGATACCAAAAACTATTCTTCAGAACCACGAGGTACAGAGATAATGGCGAATGCAAAAAGAACCGAGAGCAAAAAAAGGTCCAGAACCAAGTTAAAGGTAAAGAGAACTCACACAAATGATTTAGTTATTAAAAGAGGTTAAACAGAGCATTACAAGGGCACAAAACATATTATTAAGCAAACAAATAGCACAGAAACTTTTAAGCAAACGAGAAATATAAAAGAGCTCATTAATCAGACAAAATGTTTGAAACCGAGTTATTTGATTAAGCGAACATTAGAAAAGTATATAATGGGTTCAAAATTACCTCAGAATTGTAAAACGAGCATGTTTAAAGTAAGACAAGGTTGTTTATAGTTAAAACAAGCACAAGAAAGTATAATGGGCATGAAAAGAGATTAAATGAGCAAAACAAATATAACACAAGGGCATAAAAGGTGCATTAATAGATTCAATGAGCAAAATAACTATAATAGAAAGGGCAGAGAAGGGCACATTGAGAATAAATAAAGCAAAGGTGACTGCATGTGTTTTGGCAAATTACTGTGTTTTGGCACAAATTACTACTTTGTATTGAGTGAAGCCTTGAATAGCATAAATAGAGTTTTTTGAAGTATCTCAAAGTGTGTAAAAGTGCTTACAATGTCTGTTTATTGCTGTACTTTTATTCCAAAGAGTTTGTTGTGTGTAAAGTGCAACTATTTCATGAAGTGCAGTCAAGTGCAGCCATTTCAAAAAGTTTTTTGCGGCTGGGTGTGTCTGCTCACAGAGTGCCGCCATTGCAGAATGTCTCTCGCATTGTACAGAGTTGTTTGGCAAAGTACAGCCATTCTGGGGTAGTTCCAGTGTGCTGTGTACTGTTTATTCACGAAGTGCAGTTATTTTGAAGTGTTTCTCACTCTGAGCTTCTCCTACCCAATACATTCACAAATTGTAATTACTTTGAGGCAATATATTCGCAAGGTGCCATAACTTCAAAACAGTTCATTCGTAAAGTGCCATTACTTCGAGATAGTTCATTTGCAAAGTACAGTTGCTTCAAAGTATTTCTTGCCCTCAGCTTCTGTTGCTCAGTTTATTTGAACTGTGTGCAGTTGCTTGAAATGTGTCTTAAAATACTGATAAATGACTTTTTCAGTAAAATGTTGATAATTGGCTTTGGCATTAAAGCAATTACAAGACAAAGGCTTGTACAGTAAAATAATGATGATAAATGACTTTAGCATTAAAGCCTTTACAAGATAAATGGCTCATATAGTAAAATAATTTCAAGGTGAGTGAGTTTTACAGTAAAGAGATTTCAAAGTGTTACAGTGCCCAGGAAACCTGTTTCATGAAATTCAGTTATACAAAGGCTCGTTAAGCTGTTAGAACTACTGGCATAAATTTCAAGCACATGTATACATGTATGTACAAGTGTGTGTGTGTGTGCATATTTGCAAGAGTTTTCACTGAGATATGTCAATATGGCAGATGGACTTTGCAAGCCACAACTGCTTGTGCTTGATCAGAATATAGCAGAGTATTGGAGAATATTTGAGCAAGAATATGATATATTTATATAAGCCGCTTATTCTGATAAAGATGCACATACCAGGGCATTCATGTTGCTGAACCTATCAGGGTCAGAAGCCATTGAAAGGGACCATTCATTTGTCTATGTATCAGCATTGTATGAAGGTAAAGGAGAAGCTCATTGTGTTGTTGTGCAGGCTGAATCAAGGGAATAACCCGAGTGTTTATAGGGGCCAGAAGCTGCCGAAGATTGGGGGTGGGGGAGGTTGAGAGGGGCACTTAGTGATCTAAAAAGGCCATTTTTTATAACTATTTACTACCACAGCATAGATTACTTGGAGGACATTTTAAGCTTATCCAATTCCCTTCTAGTGCTCGAATTAACATTTTTTGTTTGGTCTTACCTATCCCATGGCTGATAATTGTGTATTAGCCCTAGTGAGAATAACTGTGATCATACCACAGATAATTTGAGGGGACCTATGTAAGGGATGCAGTATTTAGGAACTGCCTTTATCCATTAGTGGCATGAGGGGCAATCCTGGAGTACATTTTCAATTACCCATCCTTAGATCCAAGTTGCATTTGAATATGGGTGGATGAGGTTTGTTTTATTTTTATGGATTTTCTGTTCTGGGATATATGGTAGCCTCTGTGATATATATCCATATCTCCACAACATTCAGTTTAGATACCTGAACTGAGTATTTCTGATGCCATTTGACTTGCTGATGTTTAGTAGGTCCATCTGTATTAGGTTGGAGGATGCCTTGTATGCCAGACACATCATCTCTAAGGACTCTGTAGGATACTGAGTATAGTAATAAATCTTTGAGGTGATCCATGCAAGACCTATTATTTAGGACTTGTATCCCTTTAGTAAGGTATCTCTGAAGGTATTCAAATTGTTGCATGGGGCTGGAAAGATACATGCCAAAGTGGGCATTATACAAAAGGATTTACCTAATGAGAGCTTTGTAAAGGGGAACAACAACATCTCTGGATCTAGTCACAGTCAATTTATTTATAAGTCGTGCAATATAGAAATACTTTCTTATGACTCTGGGCACATGTTGGTCAAAAGTTATGTCACTGTACACACAAGTTCCCAAATGCCAAACAATTAGGTCAGTTCTCAGAGGGAATTTTCATGATTTTGACACCAGCTATTATTTGGGACAAACCTTCCTGCATGATGGTTAAGTCATTTGGGGATTCAATAACTGTTTCTAGCTTGCAGTCATCTCAAATTTAGTTGGCCAAAGCCCTTTGGTATTTCCTTTTTCTTTTGAGATGTATATGCCAAACATAAAAAGTCTCAGCACCGAACCCTGGGGGACTCAATTGGTGACTGGTCTCTTCCCCTGTTTTGATCTCCTGCATCCTGTGAGCAAGTTGGCAATCCAGCTAGTGATGCAAGTGTTTGCTCCTACTTTATTCATCTTTTGTACTACAGCTGAGTAGAGGATTTTGTCAAAAGGCTTGGCCAGGTCCAGGTAATGTGGTGTGAACTGTTTTGTCTTCATCCATTGCTTTGATAAGAGTAAAGCTTAAAATTTGACCATAATTTTGAGCCTTTCAAACTTCACTCTGGGCTGTTTTCAAACATATCTTTAGGGCCATGCATACATGTATGCATTCTTTGAGTCACCTTCCTGATTGTATTAAATTATATTCCTTGTAAAATAAAGCACCAGTTGTTAGAATATGTTTTTAAATTTGTAGTTTTGAACAGTCTTTTAGTAAGCAATGAAACACAATGTATGAACCAATGACAACACTATGCATTTCAGAAAAGTTCAACAATAAAAGGCTACTCAAACTTCTGTCATTACAATCCACCAATATCAGTAAATATGCAAAATCTCTGGAGAAATAATCATCTAAATAATTCCACATTAAAGAGATCTCTAACTAATGAAGAGGCTGCTGCTAGGAAACAACTTCATGTGTCATTGTTTCATCTACAAATAAAGTGGCTGTTGCCCTTGAAGAATAAATTGCTTATGTTACATTAAAAAATGATAAGCTAGTAATATTGCAATAGGGAATGGATGGCAAACTGATAACAGATTTATAGTTACTGGGCAACTCCTTCAAAGGAGGACATTTACAGGACTGCAGCATCCACTCCATTTAAAGTACAACACAGTACAGTATCAGCGATCCATCTGCATACTGTGGGAGTAGAATCTACAGCCTTCTGTATCAAAAGTAAGGCTACTACCTGTTGTGCTACTAACAATGCAAACAGATTTGGAATAAGCAGCACTAAACTTCTCTTCCCCTGAAGCTCTCAGCTCCTTGTAATTTTTTTTATTTATTTAACATTTGTTTACCGAGAAAGTCTGACTTGGAATGAAACCAATTTTCAGTAGATGTTTGGGGAAAAATGCACCAGATACATGTCTTTGTAGCATGGGAGGAAACCCACACAAACACAATGAGGATATACAGACTCTACACATAAGGCACCCCAGCTGAGAGTTGAACCAGAGAACTTCTTGCTGTGAGGCAAAAACACTACCACTGCACCACTCACTTGACACAACTAAGTCTCTCAATTTCACAGCAGAAGAAATCTGAAAAAAGCCAAAATTTATTTGGGGGTGGCAAAGGCCTAAAACCAGGGACACATTTTAAATATTGCTTGTATAATCATAGAAAATTGCTAAAATAGTGTTTTGTGTTACCATGGGTTTCCTAAAAAAGATAGGAAGACTGAAACTTAAAGGGCTATCATTATTTAGTGAATTCCATTCTCACTGATTTTCCAGACAACCACAAACTGTGAGCCAAATATTCTGTGATTAGACAGTTGAGAACTAACTCAACTCCCTGAATCACAACTGGTGTTATGGGTAGAGAATGCAGGCCCTTGTACCTATGGTAGAAGGTTTGAGCTTGAGTAATTGTAACCACCAGACATAAGTAACTGGGGCATCACACACACACACACACACACACACACACACACACACACACACACGCACACACACACACACACACACACACAAAAATAGCCTGAATAGAGTACCAAAATAATAGCTAAGTCACACACAAGCTGAATGGAGCACCAAAATAGTAACTAAATCACACACAAGCTGTACAGAGAACCAGAATAATAGCTAAATGCAGCAGCTGTTTTTAAAAGCATAGTTCTGCACATAAAAACATCTTCTTACCATGGTTGACTCTGGCAGCTGTATCTAAAAGCATAGTTCCGCACACTTTTGTTTTCAAATTCTTCACATTAGCGTGCAAATCATGCATGAGTCTTCTGTTGGGTCCTCCTCCCTCTGCAACTGTAAAAAGTATGGGGGGTGCCCCTCACCCTCACCCTATGGTTCTGGTGCCTATGTGAGTGTTTAAAGCACAAATTCAGAGAAATGTGTAACCCCCAGACTTATGTTACACTAGAGAGGCATTTGTTTTAAATAAGAGATCAAAAGCAAGGGGAAGCTTTTGCAGCTTATATTACTGACCTGAGAAACAAAGCTAAAACATGTAGGTATGGTGATTTAATGGATAAATTGATAAAGAACAGACTTGTATGTGTGGTGTTAATAATGCTGCTGTGAGAAAGATTTTGCTTCATGACAGTGATTTAATGCTGAGTAAAGCTGAGATTTGCCAGATTCATGAAGTTACAGAAAGGCACACAAATATGCTTGCTAGTGATAAGAGCATGGTTTCAGTTGGCTCACGAGCTCATGTAGACAGCATGCAACATGTCACAGGCAAAAGTAGGCCTAAGCACATTGTAGCAGCAGCCGCTGTGGGACTTCCAGGTAAAACCTGTAGTCTTCTAGCACATTCCAAGAACAGTTCAGTTAAAGGAGCATGCTCAGTGCAGAACCAAGGGTAACTAGTGCAAAACAGACATTGCTCAGTACATAAGAGTAGATCAGCAAAACCCAAATCAAGCTTTATTGTTAACTGTCACAATTCTGGTGTTAACCATGAGTCTAGAAAAGAAAAGTGCATGACATTTGGTCAGCGATGTCATAAGTGTAAGAAATGGAACCATTTTCAAGGATTTTGTAAATCAAGTAAGCCTCACATAGTTACAAAGAAGGGGCACTCCAAAAAGTAAGTTGATCAAATAAAGTGCAACTGTCTGCTTTCTATGTAGATAGTGTGTCGGTAATTCATGAAAAGATTGATGCAGTAAATTTACTGACAAAAAATGAAGTGTTTTGTATTCCCTGGATCAATGATAAATCCACCAAGCTTAAAGTATTCACTGGTTCAAAGTGTATTGTCATGTCTGCACATACTTTTGCAAGGGTCAGAGCTGGTGAACAACTAAATGTGACTAGTTGTGCAAAGCTTGTAGCTTATGGAGGTGAAGAAATTCAAACTGAAGGCTCAGTAGTGCTTTCCTGTTATGTGGCTAAGAGCTGTTATAGCCTATTGTTCTATGTGGTTCAAATAACTGTGCAGTTATTATTGGGTCTCAGAGACAGTTTGTAAAAAAAAAACTGCTTTCTTTTACCAAAGAAGTTCATCAGATAAGCACATGTTCCAGGTTCACCAATACTATCTTTTCAGCGAATGCTGATGTTTTTGATGACATATTGGGCAAATTTCCAGTTGTGTATTCCAGGAAATTAGACCCAGAAATCAGTCCAGTGGTCAGACCAGCAAGAAGAGTTCCGATAGCTATGCAGAATAAAGTCAAAGCTCAGATGGACAAAATGGTGCAACAGGGTGCAATTTGTCCAGTTACAGAACCTACCGAATGGGTGTGGTCCATGGTAGCAGCTCATAAAAAAGGCAAGCCAGTAGCCTATGCATCTAGAACATTTACCCAGATTTAGATGCAATATGCTGAAATTGAGAAAGAAATGTTGGCAATATTGTTTGCATGTTACAAGTTTCATGATTATATCTATGGTCATGAAATCCAAATTGAAACAGATCATCAACTATTAGTTACTATTTTAAAGAAGCCAATGCATTCAGCTCAAGTGAGTTTACAAAGAATGATGCTCAGATTGCAAAATTACAACTTCAAAATGGTCTGTACAAAAGGCAAACTTCTTTATCTGGTTGATACCTTATCCAGAGTGCCTAGAAATACAATGAAACAGCTTCATGCAGAGAATTTTGACTTTAATGTCATGGAAGTGCATAATTTTTCTACCACAAGACTTAATGAGCTATGAGATCATACACTGACTGATCCAGTTTTGCAGAAGCTCAATTACTGTATTAGTGTTGGATGGCCATGAAAGCAATTTAGTGTACCACCAGAAGTGCAATCTTACTTTTCTTACAGAAATGAGTTGTTGATTGAAGATGGCAGGATTTTCAAAAGTCCAAAAAATTGTTGTTCCTGCTTCCTTACATCAAGAATATATCCAGATTTTGTATTGTGATCACCCAGGTCCTGAATCTACTAAGAGAAGAGCAAGATGACTAGTATGTTGGCTTTCTCTAGTGAAAGATATTGATAGGGTACTTTCTTCCTGTTCAGCATATAACAGTACTAAAGTGCATTTGCAAGAGAGCCGCTACAGCTAATTCAAAATCCTGATCTAACTTGGTCAGTTGTAGCTACTGACATATTTGAGTCAAACAATCAACATTACTTAGTACTGGTAGACTTTTATTTGAATTGGCTTGAGATCGATCTACTACCTAATTTAATTTCTACTTCATAAGACAAAAAATGGTTCCAAGTCACCAAGGAAGATTAAATAGTTCTTTATAGTTGTTCCAACAACAGATAGCAAGCGCTTTCATCTACCAAATAAAACTTCATCAGACAAAATTATACTGGTACCACTCCTATATTTATACTACCCATAATTATCTCAATCATTCAATAAAGTTAAAAATTTTAAACATCTGAACAAAATTAATTAATCCATCACACCAATGTGTGCAACAACAATGTTAATGAAGTTTAAAACTCTTATATGTTACTTTAAAAAAGTTTTTTATACATAACAATAAATTATTGAAAGCTTAATAAAACTGCTTTATACAAAAATTTTTTTATATATATATATATATATATATATATATATATATATACATATATATGTATATATATATATATATATATATATATATATATATATATATATATATATATATATGCATTTAAAAACTATAACAGGAATGAAAATAAATTCATACTTTCCCTGCTTTGTCAACTAAAATAGCTTTAATACTAATATATTCATTCAGACCAGGGAAAATGTTAGCCTTCAGTCTCAGCTGCCAACTCACTTCCCTGTAAAGTAATGTATTCTTCATATCAACCCCTCTAAAATTATTTTTGACCAAATCAATGATCCCAAATTTAAAACCTTTGAATGAACTACAAACAACTGAGTGTTTGTAAAGGGCAATGGTTTCCTTCTTAACCCTAATGTCATTCATATGTTCATAAATTCTATCCTTCAGTGCCCTTTCAGTTTTCCCTATGTAAAAAGACAAACATTGTGTGCAAATAGCTAAATATACTAATATCTTTGTGTGACAGTTTCCCTTACAGAAATAAACTATACTTCCCAAACCGTTGTTTAATTTTATAAATTCTTTTATAAATGTGGGTACATTGTCCACACCTATCACAAGAGTTAGTAGCTTTTTTAATGTTACCATAACTTCCATCCCTCTCAAACAATCTTTTGAAATTAGTACCTATCTTATAAGTGAAATGAGGTCTATTACCTACTGCTTCATGAACTTCCTTATTGGTCTTTAATATAGACCAATTGGTTTCCAAGATTTTGGTGAATTTGTCGGAAAATCCATTAAATTCAGTTATACATGTCCCTTGGTAGTTTATTTTTTCCTTATCAGGTTCCTCTCTTTTCTTAAAAGGTTGACCCAGTAGTGCCTTAAATTTCATCCCCCAACCATTGTATACTTCCTCTAAAATTTCACCGACCAAAGCCTTCGGGTACCCCCTCTCTATAAATTTTTCACCTAGGAAAACAAATTCTTTGAATAAATCTTCAAAGTCTGAGGTCATCCTCGCTAACCTTACAGCCTGCCCTTTAATCAGGCTCCTTTTTTGATAAAATGGGTGAAAACTATCAAAATGTAGGAACCCATTACACCATGTCTCCTTGCAAAAAAATCCTAGACTTGAAACCTTGTGCAACTTTGCTAACTGTGATGTCAAGGAAGTTAATGCTTTTTTCCCCGACAGTATGTGTGAATGATAAAAAAATCAGTTGTATTGTTTAAATAAACAATGAATTCCTTCAAATATTCCTTTGTACCTTTCCATAAAACAAAAATATCGTCCAAAAACCTAAAGTAGCACTTAATGTGTTTACTATGTACACTGTTGAATATATAACTTTCTTCCCATTCCAACATCACAAGATTGGCGTAGATGGGGGCACAAGCAGCCCCCATAGCTACACCACTCATCTGTTGGAAATATTCCCCTTGGAAGCCTATATAGTTGTTGTCTAGAACGACTTCCATTAATTCCAAAATCAACAGTTTCTAGTCTATGGGTACATCTAGATGTTTGTGGATACTGTCTTCAAAAAATTCAAAACCTCCTGACCGTGGGATACAGGTGAACAGATCCTTTACATCTATGGTTAGGAAAATGCAATTTTCAGACCATAGGTCGTTGTTAATTTTACCAAGAAAGTCCCATGAATCTTTAAGAATATGATTAATTTTTGTAACTATATTCTTAGTAGTTCTATCTATGTAGACCGCCAAGGGGTGTGTTTTAGAATTTCTTGCTGAGACAATAGGTCTGAATGGTGGTTTGACAATGGATTTATGGACTTTAGGTACTCCAAAAAACTGTGGAATAATTGGATTAGGTTGTCTCAAAAAATTATAAATAGTCTTTTCCACTCTGTTCTCTAACAAATATTCATACAGGAAGGAATCAATCCTCCTGTAGGCTATTTGTATCTCATTGTATGACAAAGACGGATATATATTAGTGTCCAACAAGATTTTAGTGAGGACGTTGTTGTATTCCTCATTATTAAATAAAACAACTCCCCCTCCCTTGTCGGGCTTCATAATTCTAATGTAATTTTGTTCTTTAAACTCCAATAATAATTTTTCTTCACCTTTACTTAGGTTGCAGTATAGTGTGTCCTTTCTATTTTTAGTGTAGGCTTCGTAAATCTCACTCGTGACAATATTTTCAAAGATAAATAAAGCTGGATGTAGAGGGGGGTTATAAGGGCTTCTCCTGGCCAACTCTATATTGAATGTGGAGCTTTCACTAACTGATTTTTTTGTGTAATAATTTAAGATTTAGTTTCCTAAGATACATCTTTGAGTTCTATCAAAATGTGGGCTAAGTCCCCATATTGAGATCTTACAAACTTAAAACTTTGGAAAGTAGATTAAAATGTTCAAAACCCAAAACAATAGATGTATAGTTAAAAATCTTAAAACCCCTATATTCAAAAATTATACCATTAACATCCGATGTTATGAAGTTTATCTACCCTTCCTTCTCAAATCCTTCCATCCATAATTGTTCCCATCTAAATTTACTGGGGGACCTTGGTCGGATGAGAGTCTGGCCTTGCTTGCTAGGCGTTCTGATCTTCTGGGGCCTAAAAAAGGTTCATTGTTTTCAGAAAAAGAATCAAGTTTATCCATACCTCTATTAACATTACCCATACCATGTGCATTTCTACCTTGGGAATTAATCCTAGGTGAAGTGATAGGTTCAATTGTATCATAATGTTTATATTGAATCTGCATTTTGTTCTTATCTTTAAAATTGTTGTTGAAAGGCCCTGGATACATTTTACCCTTTGTGTATTGTTCCTTGTCCCTTGAAAACTTCTTTTGTTTTTTAATGAACACCTTATTTATCCTGGTAACTGTTCTATCTAAGACCCTGTTGTAAAGATATTTATATTCATCAAATAATAGATCATTAGAAATATCTTCGTTAAGTTTGTTTAAGTCTGTTAATAAACTATTCAACAGTGTCTCGTTATACTTAATCAGTTTCATGATCAAACTTAGGCCACATTCATCAAAAAAATCGTGAAAATCTTTTAAAACAACTTCCGAGTAAATTATTCCAAAAGGGTATTTTAAAAAATCTGAGTCCCTGAGGGACTATCTTATGACTAACACAACTGTGTAGATAACGGTTGTCAATTTGCAAACATTTATATTTGAACAACTTTTTTTCAAAAGAAAAAATCATGTCTTTTAACGTAGGGAAATCAGTTCCATTTACATTATATTCATTTGTACTGCGATCTGGGTGCTTTACAGTGGATGATATATTAAAGTCAAATTTTCTGTCCAAAGTATCCTTAAAACAAAAGTGCTGTGCATTGCCTGATGGTAAATTAGACAGGTTTCCCAAAGCATTGGGAATAATAGTTGGCCCTATTGTTTGTTTATTTGTTTGAGAGGGATGGAAGTTATGGTAACATTAAAAAAGCTACTAACTTTTGTGGTAGGTGTGGACAATGTACCCACATTTATAAAAAAGAATTTATAAAATTAAACAACGGTTTTGGAAGTATAGCTTATTTCTGTAAGGGCAACTGTCACACAAAGATGTTAGTATGTTTAGCTATTTGCACACAATGTTTGTCTTTTTACGTAGGGAAAACTGAAAGGGCACTGAAGGATAGGATTTACGAACATATGAATGACATTAGGGTTAAGAAGGAAACCAGTGCCCTTTACAAACACTCAGTTGTTTGTAGTTCATTCAAAGGTTTTAAATTTGGGATCATTGATTTGGTCAAAAATAATTTTAGAGGGGGTGATATGAAGAATATATTACTTTACAGGGAAGTGAGATGGCAGCTGAGACTGAAGGCTAACATTTTCCCTGGTCTGAATGAATATATTAGTATTAAAGCTATTTTAGTTGACAAAGCAGGGAAAGTATGAATTTATTTTCATTCCTGTTATAGTTTTTAAATGTATGTATATATATATATATATATATATATATATATATATATATATATATATATATATATATATATATATAATTTTTTGTATAAAGCAGTTTTATTAAGCTTTCAATAATTTATTGTTATGTGTAAAAAGCTTTTTTAAAGTAACATATAAGAGTTTTAAACTTCATTAACATTGTTATTGCACACATTGGTGTGATGGATTAATTAATTTCATTTAGATGTTTAAAATTTTTAACTTTATTGAATGATTGAGATAATTATGGGTAGTATAAATATAGGAGTGGTACCAGTATAATTTTGTCTGATGAAGTCTTATTTGGTAGATGAAAGTGCTTACTATCTGTTGTTGGAACAACAATAAAGAACTATTTAATCTTCCTTGGTGACTTGGAACCATTTTTTGTCTTATACAGTCGGTTCAGGAATATTGGTGCGGGTTTGTGTCTAATTTGGTTCCCTTCATTGCCTGTGGGAGGTTTAGGTATTTTTTTCGATTTTTGGTACCACTGTTATGGAAGGAACATCCAGTGACTCCAAAATTATAGGTCAAGATATTCTACTCAGTCCAAGTAGTTTTATCAAAACGCAACAAGAAGTGGTTAAGGTACGAGAAGAACTAACCACCTTAAGGGGTGATCTCACTAGGCTCATTGACTTGCTCAGTCAAACTGAACCAGTAGAGGGAGCCCAAGTACCACAAAATCAGCCTGACTTGCCAACGACGATGTCTTCGACGTCATCTCCACGCTCGCGGGTTGAGAGCTATGGTGGAACTAAGGCGAACGCCATGGACAGTGTACAAGGTCATGGAAACGAAGGGGCTATATTATCCCCACACAGTCGAGGAGAATTCCAGTTTATTAGTGCGAGGCAAAAGGAGCGGATTTTGCAGCAGCTCAACAACAATGATAAATGTACTGTTCTACAAACCCATTCTTGTTCTAAAGGGCTAACTATTATTCCCAATGCTTTGGGAAACCTGTCTAATTTACCATAAGGCAATGCACAGCACTTTTATTTTAAGGATACTTTGGACAGAAAATTTGACTTTAATATATCATCCACTGTAAAGCACCCAGATCGCAGTATGAATGAATATAATGTAAATGGAACTGATTTCCCTACGTTAAAAGACATGATTTTTTTCTTTTGAAAAAAAGTTGTTCAAATATAAATGTTTGCAAATTGACAACCGTTATCTACACAGTTGTGTTAGTCATAAGATAGTCCCTCAGGGACTCAGATTTTTTAAATACCCTTTTGGAATAATTTACTCGGAAGTTGTTTTAAAAGACTTTCACGATTTTTTTGATGAATATGGTCTAGGTATGATCATGAAACTGATTAAGTATAACAAGACACTGTTGAATAGTTTATTAACAGATTTAAACAAACTTAACAAAGATATTTCTAAAGCTCTATTATTTGATGAATATAAATATCTTTACAACAGGGTCTTAGATAGAACAGTTACCAGGATAAATAAGGTGTTCATTAGGAAACAAAAGAAGTTTTCAAGGGACAAGGAACAATACACAAAGGGTAAAATGTATCCAGGGCCTTTCAACAACAATTTTAAAGATAAGAACAAAATGCAGATTCAATATAAACATTATGATACAATTGAACCTATCACTTCACCTAGGATTAATTCCCAAGGTAGAAATGCACATGGTATGGGTAATGTTAATAGAGGTATGGATGAACTTGATTCTTTTTCTGAAAATAATGAACCTTTTTTAGGCCCCAGAAGATCAGAATGCCTAGCAAGCAAGGCCAGACTCCCATCCGACCAAGGTCCCCCAGTAAATTTAGATGGGAACAATTATGGATGGAAGGATGTGAGAAGGAAGGGCAGATAAACTTCATAACATCGGATGTTAATGGTATAATTTTTGAATATAGGGGTTTTAAAATTTTTAACTATACATCTATTGTTTGGGTTTTGAACATTTTAATCTACTTTCCAAAGTTTTTAAGTTTGTAAGATCTCAATATGGGGACTTAGCCCACATTTTGATAGAACTCAAGATGTATCTTAGGAAACTAAGTCTTAAATTATTACACAAAAAATCAGTTAGTGAAAGTTCCACATTCAATAGAGAGTTGGCCAGGAGAAGTACTTATAACCCCCCTCTACATCCAGCTATATTTACCTTTGAAAATATTGTCACAAATGAGATTTACGAAGCCTACACTAAAAATAGAAAGGACACACTATACTGCAACCTAAGTAAAGGTGAAGAAAAATTATTATTGGAGTTTAAAGAACAAAATGACATTAGAATTATGAAGCCCGACAAGGGAGGGGGAGTTGTTTTATTTAATAATGAGGAATACAACAACGTCCTCACTAAAATCTTGTTGGACACTAATATATACGCGTCTGTGTCATACAACGAGATACAAATAGCCTACAGGAGGATTGATTCCCTCCTGTATGAATATTTGTTAGAGAACAGAGTGGAAAAGACTATTTATAATTTTTTGAGACAACCTAATCCAATTATTCCACAGTTTTTTGGAGTACCTAAAGTCCATAAATCCATTGTCAAACCACCATTCAGACCTATTGTCTCAGCAAGAAATTCTAAAACACACCCCTTGGCGGTCTACATAGATAGAACTACTAAGAATATAGTTACAAAAATTAATCATATTCTTAAAGATTCATGGGACTTTCTTGGTAAAATTAACAACGACCTATGGTCTGAAAATTGCATTTTCTTAACCATAGATGTAAAGGATCTGTTCACCTGTATTCCACGGTCAGGAGGTTTTGAATTTTTTGAAGACAGTATCCACAAACATCTAGATGTACCCATAGAAACTGCTGATTTTGGAATTAATGGAAGTCGTTCTAGACAACAACTATATAGGCTTCCAAGGGGAATATTTCCAACAGATGAGTGGTGTAGCTATGGAGGCTTCTTGTGCCCCCATCTACGCCAATCTTGTGATGTTGGAATGGGAAGAAAGTTATATATTCAACAGTGTACATAGTAAACACATTAAGTGCTACTTTAGGTTTTTGGATGATATTTTTGTTTTATGGAAAGGTACAAAGGAATATTTGAAGGAATTCATTGTTTATTTAAACAATACAACTGATTTTTTATCATTCACACATACTGTCGGGGAAAAAAGCATTAACTTCCTTGACATCACAGTTAGCAAAGTTGCACAAGGTTTCAAGTCTAGGATTTTTTGCAAGGAGACATGGTACCTACATTTTGATAGTTTTCACCCATTTTATCAAAATGAGCCTGATTAAAGGGCAGGCTGTAAGGTTAGCGAGGATGACCTCAGACTTTGAAGATTTATTCGAAGAATTTGTTTTCCTAGGTGAAAAATTTATAGAGAGGGGGTACCCGAAGGCTTTGGTCGGTGAAATTTTAGAGGAAGTATACAATGGTAGGGGGACGAAATTTAAGGCACTACTGGGTCAACCTTTTAAGAAAAGAGAGGAACCTGATAAGGAAAAAATAAACTACCAAGGGACATGTATAACTGAATTTAATGGATTTTCCGACGAATTCACCAAAGTCTTGGAAACCAATTGGTCTATATTAAAGACCAATAAGGAAGTTCATGAAGCAGTAGGTAATAGACCTCATTTCACTTATAAGATAGGTACTAATTTCAAAAAATTGTTTGAGAGGGATGGAAGTTATGGTAACATTAAAAAAGTTACTAACTCTTGTGATAGGTGTGGACA
The DNA here is from genome assembly GCF_019279795.1 of Protopterus annectens. Classification (NCBI taxonomy): domain Eukaryota; kingdom Metazoa; phylum Chordata; order Ceratodontiformes; family Protopteridae; genus Protopterus; species Protopterus annectens. The sequence goes on along the minus strand of NC_056737.1, from coordinate 559,497,346 downwards.
ATGTACCCACATTTATAAAAAAGAATTTATAAAATTAAACATCGGTTTGGGAAGTATAGTTTATTTCTGTAAGGGCAACTGTCACACAAAGATGTTAGTTTATTTAGCTATTTGCACACAATGTTTGTCTTTTTACGTAGGGAAAACTGACAGGGCACTGAAGGATAGGATTTACGAACATATGAATGACATTAGGGTTAAGAAGGAAACCATTGCCCTTTACAAACACTCAGTTGTTTGTAGTCCATTCAAAGGTGTTAAATTTGGGATCATTGATTTGGTCAAAAATAATTTTAGAGGGGGTGATATGGAGAATACATTACTTTACAGGGAAGTGAGAGGGCAGCTGAGACTGAAGGCTAACATTTTCCCTGGTCTGAATGAATATATTAGTATTAAAGCTATTTTAGTTGACAAAGCAGGGAAAGTATGAATTTATTTTCATTCCTGTTATAGTTTTTAAATGCATATATATATATATATATATATATATATATATATATATATATATATATATATATATAAATTTTTGTATAAAGCAGTTTTATTAAGCTTTCAATAATTTATTGTTATGTATAAAAAACTTTTTTAAAGTAACATATAAGTGTTTTAAACTTCATTAACATTGTTATTGCACACATTGGTGTGATGGATTAATTAATTTCATTTAGATGTTTAAAAATTTTAACTTTATTGAATGATTGAGATAATTATGGGTAGTATAAATATAGGAGTGGTACCAGTATAATTTTGTCTGATGAAGTCTTATTTGGTAGACGAAAGCGCTTACTATCTGTTGTTGGAACAACAATAAAGAACTATTTAATCTTCCTTGGTGACTTGGAACCATTTTTTGTCTTATACAGTTGGTTCAGGAATATTGGTGTGGTTTTAATTTCTACTTTGGTCATTACTAAGTTGAAACACCATTTCTCAGTCCATGACATGCCACAGAAATTAATCTCTGACAATGGTACACAATTCACCAGTCAATTGTTTCAGAAATTTGCCAGAGAATGGGACTTCATACATGTTACTAGCAGTCCAGAGTATCCGCAATCGAATGGACTTGCTGAACATGCAGTACAGAGTACAAAGCAATTACTTGAAAAGTCAAAGCGTGATAATACCAATGTTTTTTTTAAATTTGCTCACTCTCAGAAACATACCCTGTGATGATATATTTGGCTCACCTTCTCAGAGACTTCTTTCTAGGCAAACCAGAACAACATTGCTTATCAGTTCTAGTTTATTGAGATCTAAAGCTAAGAACAACCCAGCCATCAAAGCCCAGTTATCTAGAAAGCATTCTTTCCAAAAGTTCAGCTATGACAAGTCGAGATATGTCTTCATCCATTGAAAAAAAGGAGAGACAGTGAGGATACAAACAGCAAAACATTTCGACCTGACTGGTCAAGTAACAAGAGTTTTTGCAGAGCTAAAATCCTATTTTGTTAAATCTGAGAGTGTGGAGTACAGGAGAAATTACAGACATCTTCTTCCTGTAGCAGAATCAATATCAAAGCATTGTACCTGTGATAAATACTCTAATTCTCAGAGCAAACCAGATGATATTCCTGTTCTAGACTGTATCTTGACTCCCGATACTGTTTTCACAGATGATTCCAGTGTTCTTATGATTAAACAGTCAGCAGAGACAATCCCAGTTGCTAAACAAGATCCCAAATTTTATGTCACACGATATGGTCACATTTCAAAGTCTAGTGTGAAATACACAGCATCTTGAATGTAGTTGTATATATGTATCTAGCTTTGCATAATTGGATGATGAAACTCATTTCTATGTAAATTACATATTCATTAATATCAGTGACAATGCCCAAATTATTTTCTCAAAGAGGGAGGATGTAAAATAATAAGTGTTGTACCTTTAAGAAGCATTTCCAAGATCTGTGTGTGCATATAAATACCAAGCATGTGTTAGCTTCAGACCAGTTCTATTTTGAAGATACAGCCAGAATGTTAAATCCATGTGCATGATTGCTAGTTTGTTTATAAGTTAAAGTTATTTAACCTTGTTCCTATATAGTGATTTTGACAAAAAAGAAAGAAAATCCATATTAGTTAAAACAGGCACCACCTTTAATAATTTCAGTGCTGTCTAGGGTATTTACCCATTTGCATTAATAAAGCATGGATGAACAATCTTTAAAATATATCAAGTCTCTTGAGATGTGCCACACATGAGATAAAGCACAAGGATGAATAAATTATAACTTTAGAAAATATATTAATTCCAGTATGAAGCAGACATTGTAATTTTGTAATATAATCACAGAAAAAGATTTTAAGAATAGTTGAACCAGAAAAGTCACTTTCAGTTGATGCATTAATCTAACCTATGTAAAAAGATACCAGTTATGTATAAAAAACTTGACTTTATGCTGCAGTAAGAATATAAATGTTTTATATAAAACATTAAATGATATATACAAAGTCATGAAAAGTAGTTAAGTCCAGTTTGTTACTGCTGAATTTATATATCTTTCTCCTATTTCTAGAATTCATTTGGTAGAACTGCTCACTTGGAGAACCTGATTCGTTCTTCAAGAAAACATATTCAATTATAACTTTCAACAAAATAATTGCCAGTGCATTGTAGAACTAATTATGGTATAATTTATTTTCCAAACACTTTTAAGTCTGGAAAATAGTTCTTATAGTTATCCTCATAGCTGAGATTCTTTCATGATAAGTACCCCTTAAAGGTAGTAACAAATACCATCTGCATTCAGTAAAGTTGTCTAGACTTCTTGCATTTTTCAGAAAAAAACTCTGAAGTAATCCTCAGCAGCTGCATAGTTTTGTATCCATACTGAAATTATATATAGATGAAGTATTTTAATATATGCTAGATCATGATGTAAGGAGATGAGTGCACAGAACCAATCCATATTTGCTGTGTTACCCTATGACAAATATGATCAGATCAATTATGTCTTCATGGTTGAGAATTTGTAAATATGTATTTAGTAATCACTCTTCTATAGGAAGAAACATAACCACTCATTTTCTGTAACATTTTAGCAGTTTAACCGCATAAAATGTATTTGTTGATTGTTTGGCCTCTTAGTCCTTTCCTTCTCATATTCCCCAATATTATGCACCGACACAATCAAGGCAGGTCTGTATAGGATGTGAAAGCAATTTGTTGAATAATCTGCACAGACAGATTAGTTGCAATGTTAATATATTGTAACTGTATCTTATTTTGAAGTAACATATATAAGTAAATGGAGTAAAGTTAATATTCATGTAAACAGTCAATAAAATTGATACACCATAGGCATTTGTAGTACTGTGATGAGAGGATAAAGAAGAAACTGGGATTTTATCTTCTGTGATACCTAATGTTCAGTCTTCACAGTTAAATAAATAAAAATCACTTTCTTCCAAAATATGGCATTGTGAAGATTATCTCCTTTTATCACTAATCCTTCTCAATAATGGATTGTATTTTATGCAGAATTATTTCATTAGATTAAGATTATTTCAAGCTAATATTTTTAATATAATATTTTAATTGTATGCAATTGCTTGGAGCAAAAGCTAATATTTTAATATAATATTTTTAATTGTATGCAATTGCTTGGAGCAAAACCCATTAAACTTCTACAGTTTTGGTTCACAATGAACCTTGTTAAGTAGCCCTTGAACAATTGTTGCCTTGTGACTGCTATTATGCACATATTAAAGAAGAAAGATGTACTTCTAACTGTCACACATTCTTTTTCACTTTGTTTTTCTAGACTATATTTTTAAGTGGAGATAAATTTAGCTGTAAACATCAGAGTGCAAGTTAAAATTTAATTAAGTTAATCTGATTAGTTACTTCCAGCAAACTATAGATTATAACATAAAAAATATTCAGAGCTATAGTAATTCTGAATGAAACATATGGCAACTGAACAACTGGCATTTCTTGCAATATTCTCAACTTAAAAAAGAGACAAAGTGTTGAATTATTTTCGGTTCCTGGAATATTTCTTGCTCCAGGTCTTCTGTTAGGAGCCATTTCAGTTTAAAAGCAATTTTTCTAAAATATTCCTTAATGGTATATATATTTTATCATATGTGAAATCTTTAAAGAAAGAATTTAATGCAATTTGCATGGTCACTACATTTACTGATATCTAAGAGTCTGGAGACTGCTTGTAGTTGTAGCATATATCTGTGGTGTCTTAAGAAGACACATAGGGAGAATGTACATAGTACAGAAATATAAAATATCATATCATAATCACTGAGTTTTGCTATTTTTCTGTTAAAAATGGAGTATCACTTGTGTTATATATTACAATTGGCAGTGCAAGTAATGTACTACTAATTGATAGAAGTAGCACCTAAAAGCTTTATCCCATCCACTGGTATCCTTAAATTATCTATGATATGATATGACTATCAACCATGGCCTGGGTAAGATCAATATAATAACAACCAAGATAGTTAAATGCAACCACCAAAAGGGAAATTGGCTATGCTTAAAATGGCCCACAATGGCAGCTAACCTAGTATTTACCTATGACTCTATAAACTTATAAGAAATAAAAATCAAACCAATTTTATTAGCTTGATGGCACAGTGTCCTGATTTCTATAAAGTATCTTGTAAGCTTTACCATAGCAGAATGAATATCATAACATATTCTTATATTTTACCCACAAACAACATTTGTCTTAGCCCTCTAATCCTCCTAAATATTGTCAATCTGGAGGGCTTTATAATAATTGATTTAGAGTGCATGCCTGTTCGATATGTGATCCTGCTCTACTATGAATTCATTTGATGTCTGTCTGTGTTTGATTGTATTCTTGTGCAGTTTATAATACAGCCACAAACAATATGTGACCTATATTTGGTTAGTTCTGCATTTATCTCCATATCTCTTTGATGTCAATAATTTTAGATTATAATTCTTGCATCTCATATCCAGTTGTAATCAAGTATCTGTATTTTCATCCTCATCCTACAAGGTAAAATAAGTTTGCTATGTTGAAATTCTAACAGTTGGGTTTTGTACAATACTAATAGATGTATTTTATCATCAGGTATGTTTTGAATTGTGATACACTTTAGTTCTCATTTAAGCTGTCTCATTTGAGGTTGGTGACAGAATCCTCTTTTTGAGTTTTACTGGTCTTATATGCGTTGGTAAGAGCATGCATTTAACATAAGGATATATGTATAACTGACTTGGAAATGGACTATTAGGAATAAATAATTCAAATTGTTTTCAAATTAATGGGAAGTTGTAAAAGAAACAAAAAGAATAGTGTTTCAAAGGTTTCATCCTTGCATCTTAGTGAGCCAAGCTGCAGTGTTCTAATCTTGCAGTCAAATAAAATTCCTCCAGGTCTATAATATTTACTGCAGCTTTATCACCAGCTTCTGAAGACTTTTTGTGAGGTCAAGGACAGTGGCCTCTGAATCAGAGCATTTGTAATCAAATATGAAAAAAAAACAGATACTGTGAAATGCTGAGAGTTCATTTGAAGCTATACTATAGCTAGACTATATATGCAATTGAAAAATTTCTTGGGGGATATGAAAAGAAGAACTGTAATCTTTGGGACTTATATGTAACGAAAGCATTTAACAGAGAGACAAAAAGAAAGAGAAAATACTTGTGTAATTTCAAGCAGAAGTTGAAAAATATACTTTAAAAGAGAATTTAAACCAATTATGTAAAAAAGTGCTGCAAATTTATTTATTTATTTATTTATTGACATTTATTGACCAGGAAAGTTCACTGGATCAGAAACCTATTTTCAGTGGAGGCCTGAGAAGAAAAGTTCCACAGGTAATTAAATATTGTACAGAACAAATACAAAGTGTAAGAGGTATACATACATTAGCACAGGGTGGGGACTATTGGTATATAGTTAATACATAGTTATCACTATTTAGATACATAATAACGGTTTACCTTTACATCGTTGATCCCAATATGGGTGAAATGACTTCTGCGAATACTGAAGTGCAAACGTCTCCAATGTCAAATTCCAAATAAGTGAACGACAAAATCTCGCCCCTTTTTGACCCATGGTAGTAATGGTGTGGAGGTGTGGTGCGGTCGGAAAAAAAAATTTTTCACGGTTTTGGTTCGCTTAAATGAGTCGATTAAGTGGCTAGTCGATGAAGTGTGATTGACGATATAAAGGTAAACCACATAATATACTTTCAATCACAAGAAAGTAATCATAATCATTAGTAAATTGCACATATCATAGGTAGAAGCAAGCCATATAGAGAGGAAGAAAATAATATAATAGAGAGTTAAAGTGTAGGATCTGATTAGTTAAGTGTGTGAAGGTAAGGGGACTTACACTGTATTTCACATGTACAGCTGGGATTATTTAAATAGTGGGGTTTTAGTGCAGCTTTAAAGAGGGAGGCTAGTCCATAGTTTGGCAATGTTGTAGGAATATAGGCACTGTCCTGCTCTTTTGTTGGCTTTAGCTACATTTAAAAGTGTCCTTTCTGAAGACCGTAGGGTTCCAGTTGGGGTGTAAGTGTGTACGATAGACTGGAGTGCAGGACAGCTGTCAGGTTTGAAAATTAGCTTATGAGCAAGTGTTAACTGAGTAAAATAGAGCTAGTGGTGAAATTCAAGCCAGGGCATGTTTGAGATAGTTTTGCAGTGGTATGAGCAGTTGGGCATGTTAGAGGTGAATTTTGCTATTTTGTATTAGCAGGATTGCAGCTTATTACTGAGGGATGTATGGAAGTTGGTGAAAATGGGGCTTCCATACAAGAGGGATGGGATAAGCAAAGCGTTTGCTAGTTTTATCTTAGTTTATCTAGGTAGAGTTTATGTCAGTATAGTTTGCCAAGTTTGAAATGTGTTTTCTTTACTGTATTGAGAATGTGTTGTTCAAAAGAGTTTGTTATCAATAGTGATTCCTAAAAGTTTTGCAGATAGCACCTGTTCTATTTCTGTAGTGTTATGTGAAAAAATCTTGAATTCTGCAGCTGGAGGTTGTGATGAAAATAGCAATAATTTAGTTTTTTGGGCGGTTCAGCATTAATTAATCATCATTTAGCCAGGCTTCTATGGATGTAAATGCATCTTGGGTGATCTTCTGGAGGCTAGAGAAATTGTTGGAGGATGAGATGATAGCTGAGTCATCTACTTATTGAATTAATATGCTTTGTTGGGAGGCTTTATTCAGATCATTAATGAATATATTAAAGAGAAGTGGTCCTAAAATTAATCCTTGTGGGACTCCTGTGTTATTTGCCAGATACCCTGATTGTTGGTTTTGCAATCTAACCGATTGTTGTCTATCATTTAGGTAGGGGGAACACCAGGTTAATATGCATAGACAGCATCCACATTTTTCTAAATATTGTAATAACTTAAGTTGTGGCACTGTGTTGAAAGCATTTGATAAGTCTAACAGGTGTACTGAAGTTGACAGGCCAGTGTCAAGAGCTTTATTCACAGTGTCAGTGAAGGAGAGTAAAGCTGTGGTTGTGATATGTCCAGGGTGGAATACATGTTCAGTTCGAGCTAGGAGGTTGTTGTTAATTAGGTGATTTGGTAGTTGGGATTGCATGTATTTTTCTAGGATTTTTGATAGTGGGGAGAGAATGGAGATAGGCTGGTAATTTGAGAGATTATATGCTTTACCACCTTTGTGTAGTGGAGTTATAATAGACTTTTTCCACAGTTGGGGGACATAAGATTCAGAGATTGAATAATTAATAAGAATACTTACATGGTAAGCTATAGCTTTGGCAACAAGTTGTAAGCATTCAGGTGGTAAATTATCAGCAGAGAGTGAGCAGGGCTTTAGTTCAGTTAGCAATTTTAGAATTAGTGGGAAAGGAGGATTGGGTGGGTTATTGTTAGAGGAAACCATAGTGTGTATAGAGGTAGATATGGGGTCTATTTGTGTGGTATTCTGAGAGAAAGGGTTGCTTTTTGTAGATGAATCCATGACTAGTTTTTGAATGGTGTCAATGAAATGGGTGTTAAATATTTGTGCTATCTGGCGAGGATCTTTGTCAGGAGAGGGTGATGGATTTTAAATGTTACAAGGATTAAGCAGGTTTATAATAAAAGGGGTTAATGGACTGGTGGATAGAACTGTAATAGTGTGTTAAAGAGAGAAAATAATAAAATTATACATATTCCAAGTATGATAAATGTTGAATGAAATAAGGGTATAGCAAAATACTGGTGGTAACCCAAAACATTTTTTGTAGAAAAGGTCATCTGATAAATAACTGTTATAAAATGAAATACTATATTTGTGGGGAGCTGAGTCATGATGCAAGAAAGTGTGGATTGAAATGGTATAAATGGAAGAAAATCAGGCATTTGTAGATCGACAGTAAACCTGAAACTAATAAGGAAAGTGAAAAAAAGAGAAGAAAATAAAAAAGTCAGGAATCATTAGAAGTGATAGAAGTAGAAGCAAAATCAGATAAAGAAGACAAAGAAAAACATAAAAGGGAGGAAATTGGGGAAGGTTCTACAATAAGTGATGTGAAAGCATTACATTGAGAAGTAAAAATGAAGAAAAATTCTATTGGTAAAAGGTAAAAGATAGGAAAATAAAATTTAAAGGGATACATATGAAAGAAAAAAGAAAGAAAATGCATAAGAAATTAAATGAATTTATATTTAAAAGGGGGAAGTATAGTTTTAATGAAATTGAGGAAAAGGAAAAGTAATTTTAGAGTGTTCTCTGTAAATTTGAACGGTATTAAGAATACATTGAGGATAGGGGTTTTAGAAAGGTACTATAAATGTGGTATAGATGTAGACATATTCAAAGATACATGATTTGCAATAAGAGAAGAATGATTACAAAAAGAAAAAATATTGGGGGAGATATAATTTGGAAAATGATTAGTGTTCTTGAATAGCTGTGTTTTGCAGAAGTTCGGTAAAAATATTAGATATAACATCAGTAAGAGAGGAAATATTAACTATTGTGGACTTAAGATGGAAAGAACAGGTATATAGAATTCTAGCATTATATACTTATGCTAACTGTAAAGAAAGGGAAAATGTATTTCTCACTTTTAACTTTTCCAAGACTATTTTGTTTCTAATATCATGACAAGGATGGATCCCATTCCTATGTCAAAGTATAACTAAAGTTCATGAAATTTTTATTGTTTCAGTCTTTGATGTTATCCAAAAGTGCTCTTCATAGCACCTGCAATGTGCCCATAAACGACTCCTGCAATCCATATGGAGTGACATGTATTGGTAACATATCTAAATACAACTATATATTTTTTTGAGATACCCATTGTTCCTACTACTAGTATAACTGTCTGTGTATCCTTCTTACAAATTGCCCTTGTTTCTGCCTACAGATCCTGGTATTTTATGACTTTGTGTGTCTCTGAAAGACACCGTAGTCACTGCCTGTTGCAATTTAAATGGTCAATGCTAGTTTTGTCTTCTTTTTATGGACTACTATATTTGGTTTTCTCACATCTGTTTTTTGAACTGCTGGTAATAGGTGATCCCATATTATATAAACTTTGTCATTTTATATAATGCTTATTGGCTCATGTTTCCAATGCATCTCAGCATTTACAATATTATCTCCACTGCAATAGTATTGCCACATTATTATGCCTTTCAGTATGCAGGCTTTCTGCCATTGCTGTATTGCACCCAGCAACAAGATGTGTGACTGTTTCCAACTCTGTTTTGCAAAACCTGCATTTGTCTGTTTCTCTAGCATGTTCATTGGATTTTGTAAACCATTATCTTGGGTCACTAATATTAACCTTTCATCTTTTGGTTTAAATTCACCCCATTCCTGAAACATGAACTTGTTCTAGGAGTTTTCTGTACTTGGATGTATATTTATGCATTTTCCACATTTCTTGCCTTCTCATTGGATACTTCACCTTATATTGTTTCTTTTCTTAGCATGTTCAGTTGCTGCCTGGTTTGTATATACTTCTGATTTGATTTCCATTCCCACTTGACACCAGTTTGCTTCTGTTAAACAAAGTAGGGAAGTCATCTTAGACTTGTCCTGATTGCCATGATTGAGTTTTATTCTAAATGACAATAAACTTTTTCAGCATTATTTCCAGTATATAGTTTATACATCACTGGAAGGCAAGATATTGGTCTATAGTTTTATTAGTTTTTATTTCAGTAGATTTTAGACTATACAGTAATAAATATGAACATTATAGTGACAGAAGATTTTAACTGTGATTTAAGAGGAAATAAAAAAAAGATAAAAGAAAAAAGAAAGGACATTAAGTTAGATAAACATTAGAAGTTATGAGTTTTGATAAATTAATTCTTTGGGATGTAAATTCTGGGACTTACAGAAAGGACATTTACAGAACTGAAATAGTTTACACCCTAGTATCAGGAGGATTACCTATATGAGAAGGAAAGACCATTGTAACAGTTTTTTTGGTCATCTAGTAATATTGCTAGAGGTATAGGAAACAATAAATATATAAAAACAGACAAAGGGATATGAATGTTAGATGAGAAAACATGGGATAATGAAGAAAAAATAATGTAGTTATGGAGAGAACATATAACTATGAGAGTATATTATAAAAAAATGGTCTGAATGGTGGATGACTTTTTTTCCTTAAATCATATTGCCACTGTAAAGTTTCTTACAGTGGCAGTATGATTTAAGCAAAGTAGATAAAGGAAGGTATAGAAGGATATATAAAATGTATTAGAACATTTAAAATAAAACAATAAAAAGTTACAGAAAGTATTTTGATAAAGAAAAATAATTGTATGGAAGAAATCAAGAAAAAAATAATCTGCTACTATTTAAGCAAGATTATTTCTTGCAAGGAAAAAGAAAAGTAGTATCAGCATATTTATGTAGACTAATGAAGGAAGACAGTATAATGATAGAAATAAAAAAACACAAAAGTGGAAATGGATAGAACCTGGGAACAATGTATTTGTTTGTTTGTTTTTATTTGTTTGTTTGTTTGTTTGTTGACATTTGATTACAAGGAAAATCTGACTGGGTAGGATTCCAATTTCAGTGAAAGTCTGAGTATAAAAACTCCAAAGTATTACAAAACATTTTAAGAAAAATACTTTTATAGTATTTAAAAATAATACAAAAAACAAAAAACAAAATGCAGTTTAAATAATTATACCAAATTAGACACAACAGGAAAACATTTTAAGAACAGACATATGTATATGACAATGATTTAACCGTAAGAGAAATTTTAGCAAGCTTATGGAGGAATTAAAGATAAGTTATTATACAAACAGGAACTGCAAAATCAAGTGAGAGAACAGCACAGTTATGGTATATCTAGAGAAAAAGCCAGGGAGGAGAAATTGACAGTAGTAAAGACATGAGTGAAGAAGGCAGATGTATGAGATTTAAAGTATGAATAGGTACTTTTTTCACATTTAAGGATATAGTTTATCATTGTGCTGAGAAAGACCAGAGCAAGCTTTTGGATAGGAGGTCTTTCAGCATTGTTTTTAAGTATGGGAGAGGGAGGGTATTGACCTTATGGATAGAGATAATAAGTTACTTGCTTAGCAATATGGTAAGAATACAGACAATGCTCAGCAGATTTAATAACTTTGTGGACAGCCAGGAGTTGTTTAGTCATTGGATCATAATGACTGACTAGGAACATAGTTTAGCAGAATGTTAATTGGTGTTGGACAAGAAAATGGATTCTGGATAATTTTATGGGTGGTAAGAAGCTGTGTATATATTAGTTGATGGGGTAGTTCTAACCAATTTAGGTTTTTAGTGCCATACAGTGGTGGGTTCTGACAGGGGTATTGGCTTCAAATTTAGCAGCTTTGATATAACATTATTTAAGTTTTGATCTGTGTGATGTATGAAGGTTGGTAATGATATGAGCATGATAAAGCAGTGTGGGAAGCAGATGAGTAGTGGAAGTGTGACTTTAATTGTATCAATGAAAGTGTTTTGGGCTCTATAAAGCATCCCTAGTCTTTGATGAGTTTTTTTATGTAATTTTGTATATGCCCATCAAATGTAAGATTATTATCCACTATCATCCTTAATAATTTGCTATGAGAAGTGACTTCAATTGTTGCACTATCAAGAGAGGGATCTTTAAATATTGGTGTTTCATGGGAGAGGGATTTGGGGTAAAAAGTATTAGTAGTTTTTTTGTTTGTTTTGCTAGAGTTGACCTTGAGTTATGAGTTACAAAGTTGCAAAGTCCAGTTTCAGTTGCTGTTGAAGCTTCCTGAATAAGATTTTGGAGGTTTGCCATATTCTAGATGTTCAAATGACTGTAGAGTCATCTCCATACTGCACTAGGGAGGCCTGTTGTACGGATGTGTGCTGGGTATTGGTGAGAATGTTAAAGAGAGGGGACCAAGAATAGAGCCTTGTGGTACACTGGTGGTGAATGGGAGGTATGGAAAGAGGATGAAGTGCCATTTTACTGACTGATTTCTATTGTATAGATAGATTTTGAACAAAAGAAGGGTTGTCTGAGAGAGACTTAATGAGGGTATTTGAAATAGACGTTTGCTGTGACAAACTGTGTTGAATGCTTTAGACAAGTCGAGAAATAAAGATGAGACTAGTTTGCCATTACCTCTAGCTTTATTACAGTCTCTGTATAGATTAGCAGTACAGTGTTAGTACTATGGAAAGGATGGAAGCCATGTTGTGTGGCAGATAGTATTAAAATATAAATATATATATATATATATATATATATATATATATATATATATATACATATACACACACATTTTGTGCACATATAACCATAATAGTACAATAACAAATATATAAAAAAAATCATATTTAGTGTTTAAGGCACCTTGCCTTAAGGTAAGGAACTAACGAGGTGCAGCCATTCAAACCAGGATATCTATCTGCTTGTAATTTAGTGATCCATTGTTGTTCTAATTCTTCAGTATGGTTTTCTACATCACCACCTCTCTTTGTCCTTACTATTTGTTGTAAGATTAAAAATTTAAAATAATGACTACTGTCTGTATTCAGGACATGATTAGCTAGAGCATTTGATTGCTTCTGGTTCCATATGTCCCTTATATGTTCTAACATTCTTTCTTTAAAGCTCCTATTTGTTTTGCCTACATAATAGGCATGGCATGCTTGGCAAAAACAAAAATAAACAACATTGACACTTTTACAATCATAGTAATTCTTCGTATAAAGTTTAAAACATTTCACAGGATGAATGTACTTGTTTTTAGTGTAGACATGCTGACAAGCAGCACAATTCCTGCACGGGTGGATTATATCTTATGTAGGAGGGCCAGTTTGAAGGAGATTGGAGATTGTAAAGTGTTGACTGGAGAAAGTGTAGTTAGGCAGCATAGGATGGTGGTTTGTAGGATGATGTTGGTGATCAAGAAGAGGAGGAGGAGTGTGAGGGCAGCACCAAGGCTCAAATGGTGGAAATTGAAAAAGGGTAATTGTGAGGTGGAGTTCAGGGATGCGTTAAGACAGGAACTGGGTGGCAGTGAAGAGTTACCAAATAGCTGGGTAACTACAGCAGAGCTAGTAAGGGAGATGGCTAGAAAGGTGCTTGGTATCACATCTGGACAGTGGAAGGACAACAAGGAGACATGGTGGTGGAATGAGGAAGTACAGGAGAGTATACAGAGAAAGAGGTTGGCAAAGAAGAAGGGGGATTGTCAGAAAGATGAAGAAAGTAGACAGAAGTATAAGGAGATGAGGTGTATGGCAAAGAAAGGGGTGGCAAAGGCTAAGGATAAGGCATATGAAGAGTTGTATGAAAGGTTGGACACTAAGGAGGGAGAAAAGGACCAGTACCGATTGGCTAGACAGAGGGAGTGAGCGAGGAAAGATGTGCAGCAGGTAAAGGTGATAAAGGATAATGAGGGAAACATACTCACAAGTGAGGAGAGTGTGTTGAGGAGATGGGAAGAGTACTTTGAGGGGTTGATGAATGAAGAGAATGAGAGGGAGAGAAGGTTGGATGATGTAGGGATAGTGAATCGTGAAGTACAATGGATTAGCATAGAGGAAGTAAGGATAGCTATGAAGAGAATGAAGAATGGAAAGGCTGTTGACCCAGATGATATACCTGTGGAAGCATGGAGGTGTTTAGGTGAAATGGCAGTGGATTTTTTAACCAGATTGTTTAATGAAATCTTGGAAAGAATGCCTGAGGAATGGAGAAAAAGTGTTTTGGTACCGATTTTTAAGAATAAGGATGATGTGCAGAGCTGTAGTAACTACAGAGGGATTCAATTGATCAGTCACAGCATGAAGTTATGGGAAAGAGTAGTGGAAATAAGGTTAAAAAGGGACATGATGATTCGTGATCAGCAGTATGGTTTCTTGCCGGGAAAGAGCACTACAGATGCAATGTTTGCTCTGAGAGTGTTGATGGAGAAGTACAGAGAATGTCAGAAGGAGTTGCATTGTGTTTTTGTAGACTTAGAGAAAGCATAAGACAGGGTGCCTAGAGAGGAGTTGTGGTATTGTATGAGGACGTCAGGAGTGTCAGAGAAGTATGTAAGAGTGGTACAGAATATGTACAAGGGCAGTGTGACAGTGGTGAGGTCTGTGGTGGGAGTGACAGATGCGTTTAAGGTGGAGGTGGGGTTACATCAAGGATCAGCTCTGAGCCCTTTCTTATTTGCAATGGTGATGGACAGGTTGACAGACGAGATCAGACAGGAGTTCCCATGGACTATGATGTTTGCAGATGACATTGTGATCTGTAGTGAGAGTAGGGAACAGGTGGAGGAGACCCTGGAGAGATGGAGATATGTTTTAGAGAGAAGAGGAATGAAGGTCAGCAGGACTAAGACAGAATATATGTGTGTGAATGAGAGGGAGGATAGATGAATGGTGAGGATGCAAGGAGTAGAGGTGGTGAAGGTGGATGAGTTTAAATACTTGGGGTCAGTAGTTCAGAGTAACAGTGAGTGTGGAAGAGAGGTGAAGAAGAGAGTACAGGCAGAATAGAGTGGGTGGAGAAGACTGTCAGGAGTGATTTGTGACAGACGAGTACCTGTAAGAGTGAAAGGGAAGGCCTACAAGAGGGTAGTGAGAACAGCTATGTTATATGGGCTGGAGACAGTGGCAATGACAAAAAGGCAGGAGTTTGAGCTGGATGTGGCAGAATTAAAGATGTTAAAATTTGCACTGGGTGTGACTAGGGTGGACAGGATTAGAGATAAGTATATTAGAGGGTCAGTCCAGATTGGAAGGTTTGGAGACAAAGCCAGAGAGGCACGATTACGTTGGTTTGGACATGTGCTGAGGAGGGATGCTGAGTATATTGGGAAAAAGATGCTAAGGATGAAGCTACCAGGTAACAGGAAAAAAGGAAGGCCTAAGATAAGGTTTATGGATGTGGTGAGAGAGGACATGCAGGTGGTCGGTATAACACAGCAAGATGCAGAGGACAGGAAGAAATGGAAACAGGTGATCTGCTGTAGCGACCCCTAACGGGAACAGCCAAAAGAAGATGACGATGATATATATATGTATATATATATATATATATATATATATATATATATATATATATGTATGTATATATATATATATATACATATATATATTTATATAGCTATAAATATATATATATATATATATATATATGTATATATATATATTATATAAATATATATATATATATATATATATAGATATATGTTATATATATATATATACATATATATATATATATATATATATATATATATATATATATATATATATATATATATATATATATATATATATATATATATATATATATATATATATATATATATATATATATATATATATATATATATATATATATATATATTTATATATATGTAGGTCCACTTTACATGACTGAAAGCTCAAAATACTGAAATTCATTTGACTGACTTTCAGAATACTGAATGCTTACAATGCTGAATTGCAAAATACCAAATGGCAGTACGTACAGTACTTTAAGGTAAGTAAAGGGTATATGCCCTTTGCCCCACTGTAGTGCAATCTCTGAGTTTGTATATATATGTATATATATATATATATATATATATATATATATATATATATAGATATATAGATATATAGATATATATAGATATAGATTGGGGAGGTATGGGGGGAGTAGCCCATCATCTAGCTTGGTTTGATATCATCTGGTGTCTGTTAATAAGGCAAGTAAGTAGCTTTTAATTTTGGAAAGAGTTAGTTGCTGGTTTTGTAAGTGTGTATTTTTTCTTTTATAGATTTAATTTGGTGAGATGAATTGTTAGTGATATTTGTGTGGTTGATTTGTCATTGTTAACCTAGGTGGTGTGAATGTTCCTTGGTACAGGACTGTTTGGACAGCCAATTAATAACCTTTGAATTATGTATTTATTTGACTGTGGAGCATCCTGTTATACCTATGTTCCAAGGACTGTACATAAACATTTTTATCATCCTCCTTTTAAACCTATCATTTCTGGGAAAGGCTGGATTGCAGAGCCTTTTTCCATATATGTGGTGAAGCATTTAAGAGTAGTTTTAAATGGAGTGCAGATGGTTTTAAGGGATACTAAACATTTCTTGCAAGATTTATACAGTTTTACAATAAGTGATAGACCCCGCATAGACTGTCACCTGGTAAACGTAGATGTGGAGTCACTGTTCACAGTGATTCCCAATGCTGAAGGCATTGAGATGACTAAGGCTTTGTTAGGTCAACACAGTACCTTTAGTACACAATTGATAGATTTGTTATGCATGTTTTTAGAAATTGTGTTGAAAAACAATGTTTTTATGTTTGAGGATTCCATATCTTTACAAAAGGCTGGCATAGCTATGGGCATGGCATGTGCCAATAGCTACACCAACATGATATTAGCCTTTTAGGAATAGCATTATGTGCTTCATGGGCATGGATTTATACAACACGTTTTGTTTTATAGAAGGTTCGTGGATGACATTTTTCTGCTGTGTGGATTATCCTTTGTACAGTTGCAAGACTTTATACATTACCTACATAGTACAACTGTGTCTTTGAAATTTACGAGACATCAGTCTCTGAACTCCATTGATTGTTTTTAGATGTACATATTGATAAAGATGTGAATGGTCTCTTTAGTACAGGGTTGTTTAGGAAACCCTGCAGATGTAATGCAGTGTTGCAATGACACAGTATGCACCCTGCCTATATTTATAAAAATATCTTATAGGGTTAAACCTTATGTATGTCCAGGTTAAATAACATGGATGAAAGGTTTTATAAGGATTTAATAAATCTGAGAACTGAGTTTCAAGAGATAGGGTATGATCTAAAGAAATAGATGATACTTGTATGTCGGCAAGACCCTATTTTTTAGAAACTCGCAGACATGTGGAGTATGTCTCCACTTCTGAAGGGAATGGGGCATTAGGTCGGAATACAGTACATCATGCTGCATTATACGAGGGATGAAGAAGTAATACATAGCTTTATCAGGAGTAATTGGTCCATTATTCAGAGAGATGGTTTAATTGGAGATGTAGTAGGTAAAAGGCCATGTCTTAGATATAAAAACAAGAAATCTCTGAAGCGACAGCTATGCTATAGAGCTAATCATATGTCCACAATAGCCCTCAATAATATTCAAGGTACGAACAGATGATTAAGATGTAGT